>NC_092501.1:12436094-12739149 GCF_047511675.1 Marmota flaviventris
CATTTATTTATTATGACAATCAACTGGCCTCTTTCTAACTGAGAGGTGGGAGAGGCCAACCTGCTTTATCTGAAACAGGTAAAAGCAGAGGCAGGTTCTGGTTTCTTCCCTGTAGGCTGCCTCCACCTTCATGTCTGTTGTTCCTTTCTGAGAGCCAGTTTAGCTATTATAAATTGAGCTGCTATAAACACTGATGTGGCTGGGTCACTGTAGTATGCTGACTTTAAGTACTTTGTGTATAGACCGAGCAGTGGGATAGCTGGGTCAAATGGAGGTTCCATTCCAAGTTTTCTAAGAAGTCTCCACACTGCTTTCCAGATTGGTTGCACCATTTGCAGTCCCACCAGCAATGAATGAGTGTGCCTTTCCCCCCACATCCTTGCCTACATTTATTGCTGTCTGTATTCTTGATCACTGCCATTTTGACTGGCATGAGATGAAATCTAGACTAGTTCTGATTTGTGGAGTCTGTTTTGCCAGCTCTGGGGTTGCTTGCCTCACGCTGTGCTGCTGCAGTCCTCATGGTCCTGTTTGTCTGACTGATCCACCCCCATCTGAGCTAGCCCCCAACCTCCCTGCCCTCCAGCCTCCCTCCTCCTCCCCATCCTGGGAAGCGCCATGCCCTACTGCCCTCCACCCAACCCCAGATCCCTGCCACGTGCTGTGCCTTCAGACTGCTCGGACATCTTGAGAATGTATTTTATTCATGTTCCCAGATGTGAAAGAAAGAGAAAAGGGATTTCCTCCACTTCTGATGAATAAAGCTCTGACCCTTGGATGGGCAGGATTTGCTGTAGCTTGTGATGGTGACCTTTTGTTGTTCTGGAGTGCCCAGCATCCTCTCCCCATCCCCGCATGGCCTTGGCTTCCTTTCTTTCCGAGGCATTGCACCTGTTAGTTGGTGCTGCCCTCAGGAGACAGCGCTCCCTGAGCCACAGCCACTTGCTCCCTCCACGTTTTTGTCCTGGGACTTTAAACAGAAAGCTCAATAGCCCCAGCCAGCTAGAATTTTGTCCCCAGTAGCTGCCTGAGTCTGACGACATACTGGGGCTGAGCCCATCCAGCTGTGGTCTCCCAATTTACACAGAGGTGAAGGTGCAGAGACTCCAGCTCCTACTGTCCACATCTGTGACCTGAGCAGGGGACTCTGGGGTGACTCAGTGCTGTAGAGAAGGTTGAGGAAAGGGCTCCAACAGAACAGACAGGGGAAAAAGACAGAAAGGGTGACGCTGGTCCTGTTTCAGATCCGGATGCTACTGAAGCAAATACAGCAACCAAAAAAATCTCAGCTTCTTCCATACTTTAAATTCTTACATGAAAATCCTGGGACGTGTGGAAATTTCCAAGCATGCCATGCCCCCCTGAACGGATGGTGCTATCTGATTTCAGGACGACCAGGTCATTGATAATCTTACTTATTCTAGCTCTTGAAGTTAGTTGACTTTGGAATATATCTCTGCTAAAGTGAAGTGGAATGCGTGAATGATCTGGGAACAGTCCAGAAAGTCACGTGATCTTTGAACATGTCACTCGTTCTCCTCTCATCTTGCCCAGCGTGTCACAGAATGTTGTGTTTGGAAGGAAACCTAAAAATTCTCCTATGTGTCAGATACAATTTTAGTGGGTAAATGGTTTCTCAAAAAAAAAAAAAAATTGCAAACCTCATTTCCTTTCAAGGACATTTCAGCCTGCAGTGAGCTTTGCTCATCCATGTGTGTCGCTATGGGAACACTTTGGGTGTGGTGGAAATAAAGGGAATGTGAAACTGCCCAACTTTCTGTGACATGTGGAGAACACCGAGGTGACATCAGATGAGCTCAACTTCATGGCCCGAGGACATCTAGGAGGCTCATTTCAGGATCTTCACAAAAGCCCCTGGCACAGGTGGTCTTTGACATCATCCCTTGCGCACTGTCTGTCTGTGGTGCTAAACCAACCTTCCGTGACAGCCCATCCCATTGACACCTGATGGGAAACTCAGATTGGGGTGATGGAACTTTAGGGCAAGGAAGAACACCCCTCCCCATCTTTCCTCACATCTTCTCTGTGTCAGTCTTAAATCTTCATTTTGCAATGTGTCCAGCTCAGTAAATGACTAGCCTTCACCCCCTGCACCATCTCTCCCTCGTACCCACCTAAACAAACACCATCATCTCTCCTGCACCATGGCCCCAGCCTCCCCGTGCTTTCCCCCTTTCTCCTCTTCCTCTCTCTCCCTCTTGTTTTCCTATCCATCCTCCACGAAGCAGATCAGGTGATATTTTCAAGATCCCAGTCTAATTGCCACTGACCCCTGCCTCATGCCCTTCAACGGACTCCTCTGTGGTCCTACAGCATGATCCCAGGGCTGGCCTTACCTGGCCTCCCCCTCACTTTGTGTCAACTGTCACGTACAGCCCATCACCCCCCGCCCACCTCCACTGTGCACCCAACTTGCCGGCCTTCACCTGCTCCTCAGATGTGCCCAGACCCTGGTGACTGGGACTCTCACTGCATGCTGTTCCTTCCTCCTGAGGCACACCCATCTGCCAACACTGCGTTAAGCCCTGACCTCTCCACAGACTTACAGTCATTTCCAATCTGTCTTATGTTACATTCTAATTCCTCAGAAAGACCTCCCTGATCCCCAAATTAGATCCCTCTTGTTAAATGTGCTTAGCACAGGAGTATCACACTTTTCGTGTGAAGTGTCACAGAGTAAATATTTTTGACTTTGCTCATTATATAGTCCTTGTAGCCGTATCTCAACCCTGCAATTGTCCTAGAAAGCATGCTTAGGTGATATGTAAATGAATGAGCATGAAATGTATTCCAATAAAACTTTATTTAAAAGAACAGGTAGCAGAACATTTTGAGTCCATGAACCCTAATTTACCAATCCATGCCTCAGAACATCTTATCTTTTTGCTTTATAGTATTAATAATAATATGTAACCAAGTCTTTGTATATGAATGATTTTGGGTTAATGTCCGTCTTTGCTCTCTGGACTTGTTTTTCATGAGGTAAGAGAACAAACCTGCCTTGTAGGAATCCGGGAGAGACAATAGGCACACAAATAAAACAGTGACTCAAGCCATGCTGGTTTGTCCTAGGTCTTTGGGCTGAGCAATGGGGAAAGGGCCTTTCTCTTTCTTAAAGAAGGAAAGGGCCCAACTGCATAGGGACATTGGAGCTGCTGCAGCCATCTTGGCATCATGCAGAGCCCAAGAGTGAAGCTGGCGCTGAGAAGTCAGTCTCACAAATCAAGAGGAAAACATTGGATCCCTGTTGTATCACTCGGGCCCTGGATCAGCCCTGCCTGACTTTCTTTATCTAGTGCCTGACTATAAAGCTTCATGAGTTAATATAGTCCTACTTTTATTAAACATATTTTAACTAAAATTTTATGTCATATGACTGGTGTTTTCTCCTTTGTGCAGCAGAGATAATAAAACACAACTTGAAGGGCTACTATAAGCATTTAAAAAATATACACAGAATGCTTCAGAGTTGCCTACAGAAGCCATTCATGCTTGCTCAATAAGTGAGTGGTTACTCTCATTAACAAATAACATGATTTATGAAGGGCTGTTTAGAACGACATATCTTTCTTTACCATTTAAAATCTTCCCCCCACTTAAAATTTTAGTTATGGAAAATGTTGACACACGTGTCCACGGGGAGACCCTTGCATCTTATAGAATAGGAGGCACCAGAGAAAGGGGATGTAAATTGCAAGAACCTACTTGACCTACAGTTCCAAGAAATGCTCTTATGTCAAAAAGGCTTGCTGACACCTGAGCAAACATGCTGGTGGTAGGTAAGCATATGAGAAGATGCGCGGCATCACAGGTGATCACTGAATGGCAAATGAGATGCCGGTTCAGGCCTATGAAGAAGACCCAAGTCCCAAAGCCTGACAGCGTCAAGTGCTGGTTCACACATGGAGCAACGGGAACTCTCTTTCTTTGCGGGTAGGAATGGAAATCACAGAGCTGCTTAGGAAGGCAGCTGGGCGGTTTCTACACTAAACCTACCCCTGGCCGCATGGCTCGGGAATCATGGTCCTTGATGTTCACCCAGATGAACTGAGAACTATGTCCACACAAACCCGCACAGGGGTGTTGACAGCAGCTTGACCCATGACTGCCCAAACGTGGAACGGCCACCGTCCTTCAGTAGGTGAACGAATGCACTGTGGTTCCTCCTGACTGTGGAATATTCCGCCCCACAAAGAAATGAGCTGCTGAGCGGTGAAAAGGCGGCAGGGAACCTCCATGCCTTTGGCTAACAGAAGGACGCCAGGAGGACACGGCCGGGTCTGCCGAGTCCTGCTAAATGAGGTTGTAAAAAGGCCAAGTGGGGCAGACAAAGTATCAGTGGACGTCAAGAAAACGTCCCCAGTGGGGGTGAGGGAGGTGCCAGCAGGCGGAGCACAGAGGATTCTGAGGCAAAGAGACTGTGAGAGGCCACAGCAGAGGACCTGCCACTATGAGCTTGTCATGCCTACAGAAGACACCATGCCAAGTAAACTCTAATGGGAGCTGTGGCCTTCCGGTGACGATGACGTCCCAACGGAGGTTCACTGATAGCAGCAAAGGTGTCCCCGGTGGGCTGTCGGCAGTGGGGGACGGGGCACATGGGAACTCTGTACTTTCTGCTTGAGTGTGAACCTAAAAACATCAAATTTGTTAATTAAAAAGAATCTATTTAAAAAGAGGTTTGCACATATCGTGCTCAAATAAAATGTATTTAATAATCAAAACTTCTCTTGGAACTTGTCTCCTAAAACATCTTCCCCCAAGACATTATTTCTAAAGAATCAGGGAAGAAAGTAAGAAAACGACCAATGACATCCCCACACATTCTCACTGGCTGGGCGCACTGTGTCTTTGGCACCAGTTTTCCATCTTTACCATGAACATGAAGAGAAGAGAATTCATCCTCCTTGGTCTTAAGACCCAGGAACATGAGCGGCCACTGAAGGAGGCTCGCCAAGACTCGAGGAGTAAATGGTCCAAAACTGAGAAGGAAAGAAATACAAGATCACAGGAAAAATCACCACCCCAAATATAAACGAAAGTTTATTTTTCCCAGGGCTGAACCATTCACACCACTTAGAATCAACCCCCAAGTCCTCACCAGGATGAAATGACCCAGGTGAGCTGAATCTGTGCTACCTCCCCAACCTCACTCCCACCGCTCCCTCCTTGCCCCCTCTGCCTTCCCAGGGCCTTTGCACTTGCTGTCCTCTCTGCTGGGGGCTCTCCCCTTCCTGCCTGACTTTCTGTCACTTCATTCTCTTCTCTGATCCAATGTCACTTCTCCAGACAGGCCATCTTTGGCCCTAAGACCTAATGTCATCCTCCCTCAAATCTCTCTCTTCTTCCTTGCTTGATGGTTCTTTGTGGTGTCCATCACTATGTGATCCTGCCATGTCTTCCTCTGTTTGACGGTTCCATGTCTGACTTTCTACCCTTGCACGCGAACACTCAAGACAGAACGTTCTGCCGGTTGTTCTCTGTTATTCTAATCTCAGAGTCTATAACTGTGCCTGACACATGGGAGCAACTCCATAAATATTTATGGCTTGAATTCCTTGCAACCAATTTCTATATGTCAACTTGGTGATCACATTAAAGTCACTGTTTGATTTTCCAGCGCTGCGAAGGAATCTCTGAAACCCCGGATGCCCCTCGAACAGCTCACACGTCTCCAATGGCCAAGGCGTAGGTGACCGAGATTTTGATTATGTCCGACCTGACTCGTTTATTCCTGATCAAACTCAGACATTCGTGATGTAAAGAATAGCCTGTGCTTCCTCGTGGAACTGGGACACACTTGCAAGAGGATTAGCTTATAAGAGTCAGATAATCCTCCTGGGTTGGATAAATAGATCTTATAGAAATTCCTGGGGCACGTTCTACATAAGGCCTTTTTCTAAAATTAAATTAGCAACAAAATGAGCTTTTCTTGGAGTAAATTAAACTGGTTTTCTTTAATAAGCTATTTTAAACTATCTGATAGGCCGCATCTTCCTCTTGACACCTATGGTCTTTTGAACCTCTCCTTTGGAACCATGTACCTGCACCTGGAGGAAAGAAGACTGGAGTTCTAGAAGGGACAAAGAGGCACTGGTCATGTTTGCAAAGGAAGGCAGATTTGCACACATATGCAAACTTACAGAAAAGAACACAAGAATCCCAAAAACTTAGGAAAACTTCTTGCTTGAGTTCGTACCTGTAACAATACAAAACACACAGAGGAATTTCAATGAATTAAAACAAACAAACAAACAAACAGCCTACCAGCTGCTTCTGATCTCCCAACAAACTGAAGCTGAGATTTTGATTATGTCACAGCCCAGCTGCAATTGTCAATAGCTGCCACTGGGGCAGTGACCTAACCCGGGTCACATCCACAGAGCGCAGGCAACACTGAAGTTCGCCTCTCACTACAAAAATATTGGTCCTGAAGATGTCAGTCCAAGCACCCTTCTCTCCCTCGGGTGCAGAACTGCCTCTCCTCCGGACTGAATCACAGCACTGTGCAAATATTTTACTTTCATATATCATCTGTAGCAAGTGTAATACTGAGATTTAAAGGTAAATAGCTAGAGAAATTGCAGTTGTGTTATCAGACTGACAATCCTATCAGTGCAAATCAAATTTTGCCATGTACAGCCCAAAGCAAATAGTGGTTTTAGTTACAGCCCATGTTGTGGGCTTTTCAGACTGTATATACAGGGCTGTGATTTTGGTCAACAAATAATCAAATAAAAACAAATTTTACAAGAGTGATTCTAAGGGAAGGGGTTAAAACTCTATTCTCTCTAGAAGGAGTCAAAACTAAACTGGGGAAAATTAACATTTTCAATGTGATTTAGAAAAAGAAGAATAGACATGATGGGAATGTTAAAACACATTTAGCTGGTTTAACTGTCACGCCTTTGCAGATGGCTTCGCTGAAGTGCTCTGGCCTAGGGCTGCCAGCCCTGTGACAATGAACAGTAGCTGAGGCACATCACCCAGATATGAAGGTGGTAATCAGGATGGTGAATGGATTGATCAATCAATCAATCCATCCATCAACTGTTTGAAGCCAATCTGTGCCAAGCTCTGTTCTAGGATTTAGGGACACATCTGAAATTGCTGGTTTAAAAATTTAATGCCCTGAATTTGAGGTGTTAAAACCCAACTCCAGTCTTAGAATTATAAAAATATGAATACATGATGTTTTGATACTTGTTGACATGAATTCATGCAGCATTTGAAAATAGGTAACATTTTCTGCCTTAATTGAAAGTGGCAATATTTATACTTTCAGAGATGAGTTTGGTGAACTCTTTTCTTATTTGATCATGCCATTAAATATTGAATGATGGGGCCCAAACATCAATGAAAACATAATTTACGTATGATTAAAATATATTTATATAAAAAAATCACAAAGCCCCAAAAGATATATTTAAAAAATGCATTTCTTAAAAATGAAATAATCTTGAAGTACTGGAGCCATTTTGACTGTCCCTTTGAGAAATGGACAAGACAATAGTTCTAAATTCTAAGTTCTGGCATAAAGTTCTGTTCTAAGTTCTAAGTTCTGTCATAAAGGCAGAAAAGGACATCATGAAATAAATCCTAACCATTTAGACAAATCACCATTATTGGACTTGTGACTATGGTTCCTGATCTCTCACATCCAAGAGTCATGTTTAAAAAAAAAAAAAATCACCAAACTGAGATCAAGGGCTTCTCGGAGCCGGTGTCCTGACTCAATCTGTTGGCAGATTTCTTGTCTCCCTGCCTTTAGCGTCTCAGTTTCAACTTGGAATGAGAAAGCAAGGAGAAAAGAAGTCTAATAGAGAGCAAATGTCACACCCTCAACGTGGCTTCAATATTTACTATATTAGAAACAATATAAATTTAGGTTGAAAAAACTGCTTTTCCCCCCCCTTTATATGGAACAGCAGAATTCCATCCAGTGTTTTGAAAACCAGAGCCTCCTAAATAAGATTTTAAAGTTATTTCTTAGTACTCGTTTAAGGAGTTTTGGATGGGGTCATATTTTGAACATATGTATAAAACAGCATTCCATAATTGATTTATTAACATATGAGGTCATGTTTATGATTTCTTTCTGAAATATTTAAAAGCAAACTATAACTGCATAATCCTATAAAATCTATTCATCACAAACCTGCTTCAAAAGTTCATAAAAAGCACAAAAAGAGCCAGCATATTGTATTTAGTTACGGTTGAAGTTTGTACTCCAAAGGATAAATGAATACGATTTGTATTTGCTATGGATCGGGCTGTGTTTTATTCACATTGTATTACATCTCAGGAGAGAGTTTGCTAAATAAGTCCAAATGGCAGAGATTCAGAAATCCTGAAGAATGCAAACATCACATTTTTTTTCATAGTGGACAAGACAGGAATGATTAAGAAATCCTTTAGAAAATATTACATTTTCAAATGTTTTCAAAAAGCCACGGAATTCCTAAAAGCTAAATCTCTTCCCATCTCATTCATCTTTAACTCTCCTGTCATTGCATGGGATCTTTAAAAACACAATGCACATTCTTTGCTCAGCTAAGCCCTTTTAATTTAGGTTTCATGGATCCTTTGTGTTCTATACATTCCTTGTCATCGTCCCCTGCTGATCTCAATGGTTACCAGAGCAAACGAAGACCCTATGTGGGCTCAAAGATAGGGTAGGTAAAGCTGGTGTGTCAGGCATAGTGTCTGGGTGATCAGAAAACCCTTCTTACTACAAGTTACTTCCCAAAGTGTGTGTGTTAAGAGCTCACTTCTTTATCAAGGGTCATAATGAGTCAAATGTACTCCAAGTTGTCAATGACAGTTATTACATCTTTTTTTTTTTTTTTGGAGAGTAGTTTTTAGTAGAAGGATTGGCACTTCTAACCCTTCTTAAAAGGAGAAGAAGACAATTTGTGGGGAAAAGACTAAGGATCAAGAAAGAAAAGGCTAGGGAGTCAAGGATAAATGGTCTATTTCAGTTTTTTTGAGAAGACTTGGGGAAAAAAGAGAGGTCAAGAAAGTGGCATTGCCTGAGAACTGCTAGACGCGGGACTGCATCCCACACGTGTAGTCCTGCTCCATCGGTATGGAACTCTGAGAGGCCATCTTTTTATTTTTTGTTTTCTGGATATGGGGACCAAACCCTAATTTGCTTAACAGGATAATATCATCACCCTCATACAAATATGTACTTGCCAAAGATTTTATTTCACTCATTAGTGAGAGAACCAATTTAAGATGTAATAGATATCAGGGCACGCCTTTGAACAGACACACATAAAAGCAATGGAGAATGCAGGAGTGAATTTTCAACATCTACATAGTAATGACCTATTGTGTCTCTCAGGATAAAGTTCATCGCTATCCCTTGGGACAAGAATCACTGGCATCACTGTCAGTTTCTGAAATATGGAGAGTTATAAAATACCTCAAAAATAATGCAAGAGAAGACCCTAGAAAATCAGATACTCCCAGAGAATCTGTTGGATCAGCTTTTCTCAAACTCATTTTGAGTCAGACAGGTGTTTGCAGTGGAGGGCTATTCTGTGGATGGCAGGGATTTCCACAGGCTCCCTGTGCTCCACTAGAATCGGGCAGCAACCTCCAAATTGTGACCACCAAAACTCTCTCCAGACAGTGTCAACCGTTCCCTGGAGGGAAAATCACCATCCATATTGGTTTAAACAATGCCCAGTATTCCAGGGAAAGGACATTGGTAAACTTTGCCCAGTTCCAAGTCTACTATTTCCCCAAACATAACAAGATTCATAAAAGTCCAGTATCTTTGCAAAGATCCTGGAGCTTCTAGGTGGTAGAATGGATTTCAAAACAACTTCTGACTGGAGTATGTTTCTTTTCATTCCACAACTCTGAAAATGGAATGGTGGTATTTAGCTCCTTATGTGAAGTGCTCTTTTGATAGTTATAATCCAAATAATCTGAAGGCGTGTGCCTGAAGAATAACTTCTACTTGGTATCACTGTTAAGACAAATACAAATCTGACTCCAAAGGTCTAGAAAAATAATGTCCTCAGTGAAGTCCCCTGTAAAGACAGAAAAAAAAAGAGAGAATTTCTGCATGCAAGAAGCAGTAAGGAGAGGATATACCTACTGAAAGAATCTAGAGGCAGCCATACTCCAGCGGTAGTGAGCACTCTTAGCACCCACATTTTGATTTCTAAATACCAAGACTCCATTCACACAAATCAGTCCTCAGAGAAACATATGGAGTAGGGAAAGAGCTGAGTGAGCCTGGAGGTGCTTAGAGATCAATGGGAACATGTCAAGAAGATCTAGGAACCAGCTAAAGAAGTTCTCATTGGCAAATCTGTGGCAAATTGAGCAGCCGAAAGAATAATGACAATTATGAATCACAGCACAAAGAATCCATGAGTCCATAGTGTAAACAAAAATACAAAAGGAGTAACCAAAGAAAAACAAACAAACAAACAAAAAAAACCCTTGGGTGCTAGTAGGTGGGGGAAAAGGAAAAGATTTTCTTTATCAAAGGATGCTAAATAATAAATGCTGAAGGAATGAGGACAAGACAATATCTATAGATTGTCTACATGACTTCAAGTTAAATAATTCATCTAATCATCAGAGTAAAGCATATAGTTACAGATTCATGTATCCATGTATCTGTCTACATTTATTTGGATTTTGTCTAAGAATCTTTAGGGTCCCCTGCCAAAATAAGACTGAACACTATGGTTATACAACTTAATTTTATATTCTCTTACTAATACATCTACCTAGATTCCTTTGTCTGGGTTTAAGGAATTTAAGTATACTCTAATGTATTTTTAATGCTGAAATGAATATCCTTATCCATGCCTCTCTGTGTATATTTCCATTACACCTCTCTTTTTCTACTATTCTCCAGGTAAATGTTGAGAAATAGATTGTCTAACTCAAAGGACAGAAACCGTTATAGTATAGGTTTTCCAGGAAAACTGTGCATCAGTACCTCTCTTCAGCAGTGGGTTTGCAAGACTTTGTGATTTATTAATAGGAACTGATGCGAATTTCATTTTCTGGGCACCTGCCCTACATTCCACTGTTCACAGACATCTCTCCGATGGTCCTCCCAGCAACCTGGCAATGTTGGTAATATTTTCCCATACAAACAAGAGCCCCAAGGCTCCAAGGGACGCAGTGGTCCAGAGTTACAAAGGGAGGAGCAAGGCCTGCTGGAGGGTGAAGTCATGTCCCTGGGCCTCTTCAGCCTGTGCTCTTCCCACTTGGCCAAGCTGCCTCCCATAGGAGCTCAGGACGGGGTGGGGGTGCGGTGGCTCATTTCCTGTGACTTTGTGTTTCTCCGTGTTTGGTTTCCACAAACTACAACCTGCTCTTTACTCAAGGGAGGGAATAACCTGCTCTCTCATCCTGTTTTCTTGGATACCTAGTTTAGATCCAATTTCCCTCAAAGCTGGCTGAGCCGAACACTGTTTTCCTGCCCCTACATCTCATATCAGGCGACCAGGATACACATTCGTGCACATTCACATATGTGCGCACACACACGTGTGTATACACACATACACATTTGATACCTCCAAGTCTAATTCAAAAATCATGTAATTCTTCCTCATCATTCCTTATTCACCATCAATCGTTATTCATGGTAGGGACCCAGGGTCCTCAAAATACCTGCACATTTACTTGTGTTCTCAATCCTTCGGTATCGTGTTCTAATGTCACTCTGTCAATACAACTACCAAACAATAAACCTAGGAGTCAAGCTGAACTCTTTGCACTCATTTGATGCTCTTAACCTTTATTCTATTGAGGGTACATAGTCAGAGGAATATAAATTAACTCTTATTTTCTTCTGTGTGGTTATCAATTTCATACACAGCTATATCAATTGATTTCCATATATATTTAAATTTAAGGTTTTCCCTATCCTTTATTATTTAACTTGATATTTAAATGCATAAGACCAAGCATTATTCAAAAGGAAAAACTATGCATAGGAATCTTATTTCCTCCATATCTCTTTCACTACATTATTGCTCACCTCTTAAAATAGCCAATTTGATTCATTTGTTGCTTTTGCTTTCTGAATTTCTTTATTGGGGAAACTTTATTTCTCCTTCTGTCTTACAGGTAAGTAACACATTAAGATATCTGTATATCTATCTCTCTATATATATCTGTGTGTATCTTTTTCCTTTTGCATTTTTCACTTAACAATATATCCTGAAAATTATTATCTGTTGGTTCTTACAAACTTTCTTCCTCCTTTATTTTTTTTGACTACACTCTGTTTCCTTGGGTGGCTTTACCATCGCTTATTCAACCATTTCCTATGTATTGGCATTTAGATGATTTTTAATAATTTGCTATTGTGAATTACAACTTCAAAGAATAAATTTCATCATTTATAATGCTCCTAGAGGTATATCTTCAGAGTAAATTCTTAGAAGTTGGACTTCTGGCCAACAGGCAAATGTGTATGTTGATAAATATTGCCAGCTAGCCATGTATGAGGGTGTCCATTTTCTCAACATCTCATGAAGAGGGCATTATCAAATTTTTGATGTTGCTTGTCAGATGCACGAGAAATTGAATCTCTGTGAAGTTTTGACTTTCGCTACTTTTATCATAAGTGAAGTTAAATTTCTTTTAACTTGTAAGGGTCATTTGCATTCACCTATATCTATCATATGTGTGTATACATATTTATTTTTTGTGTGTGTGAATTTTCTTCTTATCTCTTTTGCTCATTTTCCTGACAGGATTTTTTTCTTTCTCCCATCATTTTTAGTTATTTCTAATGCTTTAAGGGGCATTAATCCTTTGTTGGTGATATGTATTACATTTTTTAAAAAATTCCTGTTTAACACTGTGTTTTTACTTGGTTTATAATATTTCCCCACAATTTTTAAATTCAATGTTTTCTATGGTGTATCTGGGTTTCAAGGCGTAGTTGGAAAACCTTTTCCCGTATCCAAGTTATGTGATGAAACTTGCCCATTTTATTCCAATCTGTGTTTGGTTTCACATTGTACATTTAAATCTCTTGCTCATTTGGAGTTTATTTTTGAGTATCATATGAGGAAAATAAGATTTTAGATGAATTTTAAGCTTGCTGGTTGCTTGGCTTGTGATTTCTTTTAGGAACTTGCCAGAATGTATGATTTATGAAATGTCAGTGCCACGGCTATAGGCGACATTGGCGGGCAAGGCTGGGGTGGAAGCCTAGTGCAGGGGACACTGCCCTGCCCCTGGGCCTTCCCTGTCCAGAGCATCACAGTTCAAGCCTTGGCGAGTCTGGGCTATTCAATCACCAGCAGGCAAACCTTCAAGAGATGTTTCTCGAAAGACCGACCAATTGAGCCAACCAGCAGAGGCGAGCTGTAGAAACCCTTCCCCCTAAAGCCAGGGGAGGAGGAGGAACCAGGCGGGCGGTTCAGGGTTGATGTCAGAGCAGGGCGGTTTCCCCAGGCTGAGCTGTGAGGTTGGAAGGGAAGAGCATGGCGGCCCTGTAGCTGCAAAGGGCCAAGGCGCTAGAGGTCAGAGTCAGAGAGGACAGGAGGTGTGTCACTGGGAGATGAAGAAGCCAGCTAGGGAGAAGGTGGAGCCAGCGGCCATGGTGAACCCCTGCCAAACAGAGCTCATGTTTGTCTCCTGTCTACGCTCGGGGCCTACAAGGTTGGATTGAGCCCAGTGCTTGAAAGTGATCTGTGTTCTCCAAATTCGGGGGTGGGAAGAGCGAGAAAACTCAGCCATCACAGGGAGTTTTATGGATAAGCCCTGTGAGCATTCAAAAATGCATCGTACAGAACAAAGCACAACTTACAAGGATTTAGAGAGATTTCTGACACAGACCATGAAATCTGGCTTGAGGAAACATCCACAAGTTGAGAGTTTTTTTTTTCCTCCAAGAAAGAAAGAACTAATTCTACTTAAATGAATTATTGCTGAATATGATGCTAAAGGAAAATTAGCATTCAGTTCTGGTGGTTATAAGTGCTGCTCCTTCACGCACCCTCTCCTGCCCTCTTCATGGCTGGCTAAAGTCAGGGTGCAGAGAGGATTCCACGGACGTATGCTGGCTTATGGGTCAACCAGGATTGAGAAGGAGCTCTGATCACTGTCTAAAGAAGCCAAATGTGATGATACCTTTCCTTTTACAATGATGTCATCTGTCAATCAAAGCCAGGAGATTCTGGTAATAGGTGATTTAAAAATCCCATTCTAAATATAAGGGTGTGGAACAGGGAGCCTCTCTTGGGCTCAGGTAGTGCTTGGAAAATGGCACCCAATGGAGGAGAGTAGAGAGTAGGTTATCTCCTTTCCTGAGTAAGGAGCAGGCTGTACTGGGTGTGGGATGAAGCTTGGCAAATGGGCAAGGGCATGGAGTTTTGAGACTCTTAGAAACAACTTGGAATTCCAGCAGGCTTGTCCCTTGCTTTGTGACTCTGGGCAACTACCTCTCTAAGCTTCAGTTCACTCTTTTGTAGGGGAAGAGTGCCAGTCTTGCGAGGTTGCTAGGAGGACTGTATGAAAGGGATCTATTAACCAAAGGGCACATTGCAGGTGCCCAAGAAACGGAAATTGGCATGATGGTTACTACTAGCAAATCCAAAGTCACGCCAGCCCGCTGTTGGAGGGGGGTACCAGTATGTGCTGTTTCTGGAAAAAAGTGGGCACCAAGAAGTTTAAAACGGATTCTGTCCTCGGAATCAGTCATTCTACTTCAGAGCATTTATCTGGAAGAAACATCAAAGCTGTTTTTATCCATATCCGTTATGGATAAAAATGTCCATTTTAGCAAAATGAATAAATACTTTTAAGATCGGCAACAATGAAGGTATGGTTAAATTTCTCAAAGCTTGACAATGAAACTCTAGGGAGGTATTTAAAAGTAAGTTATGAAACAATAGTTTTTGAACTTTAGCAGAGAACTCAAAAAATGATACATGAAATTGAATATCTACACACAGATGCATGTACACCCACAGGATTTGGAGTATATACATATGCACACACAAAGACTGAATCTTGAATATGCATTTCTTTACTTTGCTATACAGAAAAAATTATTTAAGATCAGAGAATTTGTACTGATGTGTTAATAACCACATGAGATAGTCTGTCTTTCCCCCTCAGATACTCATTACAAATATGATTAACATTGTCCTCTGCTGGAATGAAAATTCATGTTGGCTTTCCTAATAAACATAACAAAAATCTATCATGTTATCTAATCCCAAATTGGCAGCCATAGACATTGACTTCCTTCCAGTCAGCCCAGAGCTCTTTCACTCAACTCTCTGCAGACAGCTCAGCTTTGAAGGGACCGCTCTGTGCTGCCCACCAAAAGCGGGTATTGCCTGTTAAAGAATGCCCAGGACTCATGCTCAGGGCAATGCTGAGGAATGTCCCAGTGAGTCCTTTATTTCTGCCCTGTTCATTGGTAGAGCACCAGGCTGTGATTCAGATGTGTCTTCATTAAATAGTCCTCCTAATTAGCCATGTGTCTACCTTTCTAATCATAGGTTAGAATTAGAAGCTCAATATAAATAACATGACTTGATTCTGAATAGAACTACTCTTTGAAGGAATTCGTCATCCCATTAAGGGTTATTTGATGCATTAACCACTCTTTGTAAGATTTAATGCTGGGAAGTGTGAGCCTCCCAAGGAACAGGTGTGAGATTCTTTACACCCAAGGTGTGAATCTTGCTGGTTTTGCTTTTTCACTTTGGCTATCAGGAAGCTCAGACCTAAATTTAGTGTTCATCTAAAGTAGGCATTGCATGAGTGTTTCTGGTATAATTATTATATTTCTTATTTTTGTGCTTGCTTGATTTTATTTAAGTAATCATAATTACTGGTTGTTGTAATTCAAAGCCACTGAGATAAAGAAGTATCATAGACATACTCACGACTTCATCCTGGTTGTTCCAGAAACTGGATGCTTTCCTGAACCATCAACGGGGACACAATTGATATCTTCAAGACTGTACCTAGCACACTAAACTCATAAAAGACCAATGATGTTAATAATGATAATAATCATGATACTAATAGCCAACTTTTATTGAATATACTTGAAATATACTTCAAGTCACCAAATGGGTGTTTTCTAGAACAAGAAACTAGAGTTTGGAGGTTATCCTAAATTCTTAAGAGACCAACATTGATTGCTCAACATCATAACTGTACTCACTTTATGAGACACACCTGCAAACGGCCCACACAATCAGGATGGTATAGCGGTCAAGAGCATCACATTTGGGTCTGGGTTCAAAACCTCGATCTGCTCCCTGTTTGATGTGCGACTTGGGGCAAGGGAGCTCGCTCTTGGGCTGCTTCCTTCCTCTCTTGCAGAGAGGTGATAACTAGAGTACCCTCTGCTGAGGACTGTGGACAGTGATATGCAGTTAGTACCCAGCCTAGGGCCAAGCTGAAGGAAGGAGGTCCCGCTGTTGAGTGGCCCTGGAGGTGGTGACATGAGCTCTCTGAGGAAAGCCCCCATGGACAGCCAAGTCCCGAGTTGTGATCAAAATGTAACCCATGAGTGAGGACAGAGTCCAAGCCAAGGGAGTTGACATGTCCTTGCAAAGCACCCCAGCTCGCCAGGCTTGGGCAGTCTCCCCATCCCCAGGCCTCAGCTCGGCACAGGGGGACAAGGCCAGGTGGGGCTGAGGTACCGGCCACCTGCTTTTCCTCCTTGGCGTTTCCTCAGCTCCAGTCACAGACGTCACAGCTCCTGATGGACAGGGTCACCTGGGCCTCTGGGGTTGATTTCCTCTTGCCTGGGAAAGAGGCTCAGGCCTGTTGCTCCATAATTTTTCCCCGACGATTTTCACAGTGAGGCTAGAGTTTCCTCTCCTCGAGTGCAATGGCACATTTGAAAGCGAATTGTTAAAAATTATTTCGATTTTTTTTTTCCATTTTGGGTTAATAGATGAGTTCCCCTCTCCACCCCCAGTTCTAGTGCCCCCGTGTCCCTTCCTGCTGCCAACTAGAAATGTATGTTGTTTGTTTTTTTACTGTAGTTGCTTCATGTTCTTTTTACCTTTGGAAACAGACAATTCGAAAGCTTTTAAATGACTAGTGCATGGGCCTAGAGAAAAATGACAGTTTTGTTAATTTTAAAGCCTGCACACCTGTTCGAAGGTGGGAAAAAGGAGAAGAATGAGCAGCAGGTTTTAAAATAAGAGTAACGACGTCCTCCGCAGTAAGGTGCGTTTTTCTTCGCAAATCCAAGAGGAAGAGCCAAACCCCCAGAAACCGGAATTATTTGCCTCAGCACAGAAATAAGTCATAGATTATTTTCTTCTTTTAGTAAAATACGATTCAAACTGAGTTTGAAATAAGTCGTAGATTATTTTCTTCTTTCAGTAAAATACGATTCAAACTGAGTTTTATATTCTTCCCCTTCACTAAAATGCTATTGAAAACGAGCAGGAATCCTGTGGGAATTTAAGCATTGCATATCGTCTAGTTGACAGAGTCATTTATAAAAGTTGGGATACTTTATACCCCATCAGGGCTTAATTAGGGTTTATAAAGATCACTGGCCGTTGAAATAGAAATATTGTATTTTTCCTTCCCCCAAAGACTTCCCCCCATTCTTTTATGAGGTCTTTAAAACTCATTTAAGTCGCACTGAAGTTAATCATGAAGATAGACACCGGCGGCTCTGCGGGGGAATCTCATCTCTGCACTTTTCCACCCAAGTTTCTTGGAGAGCCCTAAGCAGGGTTGGTTCCAGAGCCTGTCCCTTCTCCTGATAGACTTTTGAAAGGAAATTCCCTCAAACAAGGAGGTGACCGAAAAGACAGCAAAACCTCAAGACGTCGGCACCCAGAGAATTTCAGCTGACTTAGGCCCAAGAATAAAAAATGAACCGTTCAGTAACTCCAGCCGCAGAAAACGCTGACAAATGGTACCTCTGCCGGGGAGATGTTAACGCTCTGACTGCAGGGTAAAAACTGGAACAGATGGCACCTTCTGAACGCAAGGCTCACGCAGTCGATTTCCACTCATGGTTTTTGTAAACGTTTATTTTAAATTTGGTGCTAAGAACAATAACAACAAAAAAAAAAGTGTGTTAATGACACCATCCAGGGACACAGGGACAAACCGCACCCACTACTCTTTCCGAACTCCACCATGGCGCTTACGATTCAACCTCCCTTCTCATCCTCTTCCTGTTTCCTGGGAGCCAAGGAAGGTGAGACTTCAAGGGAACCAGTGTATTTGATCAGATAATAATTATAGGAAAGTTTGTGCCCATGTGGGACCTTTGGGACACTTCACATGAAAGCCCAGATCATTCTCCCTGGGACCCTTCTGCCTCTACACTTGGGGGCATCACCTATGAGCATTTTATGGAGCCCCAATATGAGTAAGGAAGGAGATGAGATCTTACTCTGTGGCTATTATGTGTCAACGTCAGTGGGTTGATGCAGTTGTCAAAGCAAACTATCCATCTTAAGTTCAGCTGTTCAGCCTTGAGTTGGACCATGATTGGAGAATATTCTGGAATGCATAGAATCTACAAATTCCATCCCTGAGTTTGTATAATATAATTTGTTGTTTCTGTTGCACTGCTCACAGGACAGGTATTTGGGAGCAGATTTTATCTTGATTTGTGCTCATGTCCAATCTTTTCAACCAAATTTGAAGGGCCCTCCGTGCGGGGAAATTGCCTTCTGCTTCCTCACATCCCCCACTTCTGCAGATCACATTCGGCACTCACTAAATATAAAGCGCGTCAACTGAGCTCTCTAGCCAAGATTAAAATGAGAGTGGAAAGATCACCAGCAGATAATTTATGATTATTCAAACCAAGAAGGCCAAAGGTTCAGGGAAGCGAGTGCTGAGCAAAATCACTTGATAGAAAACCAACCAGCATCATGATCAGTAAGCTCCCGGTCTCCTGTTGCTGCCCTCTGGGTGTTACCAGCTAGATACATCATCGGCTCTGTGGAATAACAGGGCAGCCCCCTGAGGGTTCAGATCCACACAGCACCTGCCACCCCTGCTCTGTTCTGTGCTGGCCACAGAAAATCATTGCACCAGCTAGGTCTGGGATACAAGGCATGGAAACCGGCATTGGAAATTTATGCTGCAGAGAGTATCAGGCAAATCAGAGTATCTCTAGGAGGCTCCAGACATGTGGCTGGAGGTCAGATGGTCACCAACTGACCCATCCAGGAACACAGGACCCAGGTTATGGACAGATAGATCTGGTAGATACCATGGTGGCCGTCACAGGGCACAGATACTATGGCTTGCACCACAGTGCCACCACTGTGGCTTCTGGACCCTTCACCATGGCCACCTCTGGAGGGTAGATGCAGTTGCTGCACCAGAATCTGGACTGGAGACCCTCATCATGGGGATTAGGCTGCAGGTGCTGCCCGAAGTGCCAAGGAGTAGCTGGCACTTGGCTTCTAGAGGGGGAGAAAGCCTGTGTCACATGCAGTGTTCCTGTTTATAGGGTGATGTTTTGCAAGGATAGAAAGGGGTTCAATGCACACAGACAATATTAATGACAAATACCTGCTCTACTCAATGTTCCCTCAAGTCTGGGCTTTCTGCAGGACTGGCTCTCCCCCCTTCACCTCACAATCCCTCACTCTAGGCCACCACTCCTCCGGTAGGGGTGCTTCCTAAGTAAGAGTCTGTTTACCTGTTAGCATCCTCCTTAGCCTGTGAGCTCTTAAGGGCAACAATCATGTCTCTTCACTGTCCTGTGGTCAATGCCCAGCCCAGGCCTGGCAGAGTCAATCAATACTTGATCAATGAATGAAAGTTTGTCTCCTTTGAAGCTGGCCTCTGGGAAAGTTTCAAATGAAGAGCATTACAGCAGTGAGAAAGCTCCGGTCTTTCAAATGTCTTAGCCACAGGTGACAGGGCACCTGGAAGCCCCCAGAAAGTCTACAAAAAAGAGTGTGTGCATACGAGTCTGAGCATTTCTCTGGAAGGAAAATCCATTGTTGACACTGTTTTCTCAGAGACCCTAGAGAGTATCCCTAGAGGTGACAGCGTCTATTTATGTTTGATGCAGGCATAAAGGGAGGCAGGATGCTTCCTAGCAATCCTTCCTACTTTGAAAACATATCAAAATCCCACAGCAGGGTGTTTCTGTGAAATAGAGCAGCCTGTCTTTGGATATATGTTTTAGAAACACAGGAGTGTCGGTACACACAGGCGTTTCTTAAACAGTAAAAATCATGGAGTCAGGAGAAGAAAAACAGCTCAAAGCAGAAATGTGGCTTTGGCTTCTGCTGCCAGGTGTGCATCTTGGGTAGGTAGCAGACCTCGCCGGAGCAGCCTTCTTCATGGGAGACCCAGCTGTGCCTCCCACCAGGGAGAGTTGTTGGAAAGATTAAATGAGATGTTTTGGGTAGGGTTTGGCCAAGAATCAGAGCTCAACAAACAATAGTCCCTTTTACTCTATTTGAAATTAGCATTTACACAGACAGGATTCCTAAGTTAAATTTCCCCTAGTTGTAGACATTTTTGCCACATTGTTCTCTGATTTCAGTGTTTGGGTGTTGGATACTGGGGTTCGTCTCTCAATTTCAGTGTGGTGTAAGGAACAGTGGCAGGTACCTGACAGGAAGGGGTTTGACTTTCCTTCCGGGGGGGGGGGGGTCACTGAGATGTTGGCAACTGAAGGTCCTTAGAAAGTGGCCCTCAATTTAGAAAGTGGCTCTTTCCCATATGCTAGTACAGGGATGGTCTGACAGATCCCACACACCAACTAGCTGGGCGTGTGGACAGGGAAAGTCCCCTTCCCTTCAAGCACAGTAGACCCCGAATCCTTTTGTTCACAGAGGTCCCTCAATCCTTCCTCCTCACCTCCACACTCTTTTCCCTTGAGTCAAATGATCAATGGGTGTAGTCAGGGTTTCATGAAGAAGAGGTTATAGAATGAGGCCCCTATGATGCATTAGTGGCTGTATAAGAAGAGGAAGAGAGATCCAAGCTGGCAGGCATGTTCTCCCTATGAGATACCTTCTGCCATGTTATGAGGCAGCAAGATACCCAAACAGACTTCCCAGCCTCTAATTAAGACAATTAAAACCTCTATTCTTTTTAAATTCTGGATCTCAGGTGTTTTGTTATAGCAGCAGAAATCGAATGAAGACAGCTCCTGGATCCTGTATTTGACCACCAGGCAATGCTGAGATTCCCTAGAGATAAGCCTTCCATTTGCTGAATGGCAAATACTGGAAGACCCAGTCCTGTCCATCACTTTTTCTTGATGGACCTTGATGCTAAGAGAAGGGTACTTGCTACAACTAAGGAAACCTACTCTTCACATTGATCAAGACAGATGTCCCAAGTGCCGAAAGATTCCAAGGCTACTCATCTATGGAGGGACATACCTGTCACCTGGGTTTTGTTTTGAGGTCCAGCATCCCCTTCCAGCCAAAAAGTCTGGCTGCAAATGTGGAGAGAAGAGTTCTTTTTGTGCTACACGGAAGCCACCAGAACAAAATCATGGAAGCAATATTTCCCGGTATTTTTAATGAAGGCAAGATACTAAAAAGATTAGGTTTTGAACCATTTAATTTGTGCTTGTAACAGTTTATAATAGTGTCCTAGTCATGACATATACATTGTGACTCAAATGGGACAACCTGTCAAAAGATTTAGATTATATAATTCATCTTTAGAGAAAAGTTCGCATTTCAAAACAGCTCGGGAAGACTTACAATGTGGTTTTCAAAAATCCAGGCATCTCTGGAATTGAAAGGCCCCTAATACTTCTCAAGTTCATGGATGCTCCCTGCCCACATCACGCCTGAGTTCTCCTCCACCCTCATTTGCTGCTGAAGTGCTTCATTGCATTCACTAGATGACCAGCAGCATCGTCCCCATTTGAGCTTTTTAGAAATGTGGAATCTTAAGTCACCGCCCCCCTCCCCCGAAAGTCCTGCTGGTCGAGACTCTGCATTTAAAAAAGTCCCCAGGTTATTCACACAAGAGTTGCCCTGTGTGGACTGTGGTGAGGCACACGGGGAGTCCTCATCCCAACTGCTGACGGCCAAGCTCCCTTTCAGTGGTTCCGGTTTAGTCCATCTGAGATGCACCCTGAGCCGAGGCAGTTGTAATGCTCCCAGGAGATTCTCCCCTGCAGCAGTATTCCAGGGCCCCTCCCCTGAGCATGTCCAACTCAGGACTCAGGCCTTTTCTTCAGGGAATCCAGAGACCGGCCATTCACTGTAGGTACAATGTGCCACGTGATGCTAGGTTGGAGAAACCGCCTGCAGCCAATGTCAACCCTCTTGGCCTAGTTTCTGGCCTGGGAGGCTTTAGAGAAAGTGTCAGATCCCTGTAGGATGTCAAACTCCTGCTGGCTGGCCCAGCATTAGCCCTCAGGGTCCCACATCCTGGAAAACCCCTCAGCTTGGGCACTTGAGTTGACTGGGGTGCTGTCACCTTCCAGTTCTTTTCTTCCTCCAGTCAATACAAATGTTTTCTTCATTACATTCCCCAGTCCTTACTGTCCAGGGAAAGAGCTGGGTCTGTTGTCCCCCAGTGCTGGTTGTTGGCACAACCGGTGAGCCCTGAGGTCATAGGCTCAAAAAGCATGAAGTGTGAAAAACAGACCTTTTCAGGGGGGTCTTCTTTTTGTTTTTAAAATTTTGGAAATAAGCTATTATCAAATCTCTTCCCCAAAGCATCTCTTATGGTCATCTTCACGAATTTTAGGTACCAGACACTACACATATCCATTATTTTATTTGCTTCTCTATCATCAATGCAACCACTGGCCATAATTAAATTACTTTAAAAGTCCTACAAATGATAGTATTATATTTTAAAATCAAAAGCAGTCAGCTTCAGAAGTCTTCAAGGAAATTATTGAAGTTTAATTTTCAAAAGATAACCCTAATAAAAATAAAATGTTTCATGAATAAATGTGTTCATCTCGGTTACTTATAATTGTGAAGAAAATTGAAAACAATGTCAAAATATAATAAGGGGTCAGTAAATTATGGGTGAGTCACTTGATACAATATTACTTTGTAATTTAAGAATATGGTTGTAATAATTATGTAGCAGCAGAGAAGTGCTCAGGATAGAAGAGTAATCCAACGAAGCAAAATACAAAACTAAACCCATTCTGTGACTACAAGGTGTGCTCAAATTACAGTTTCAGATGGACAAAGACTGAAAAAGAAATATATTTTACACCATAACACAGAGGATGGTTCAAGAGCTGTTGACTTCCTCCAAGATGGCCCAGACTTGAGGTAGACTTGTGTTCCAGGCAAGTGGCTAAACCTTTCAGACCCTTGGTCTCCTCGATTAAAGACCCAGGGTAATAATGCCCATGTGTGAAAATCAAAAATTAGATGCTGTATGCTGCCCCAAAACTAGAGAATGAGACATTTCTGCGATGAGACAGTTTCCAAGGAACTCCAATTCAATATTGTTTTTATCAACTGGAGAAAAAGCAAACAAATTGTAGGTTGTCTTTATATTTATTCCCAAGGAAATAAAGAAGATTAATTCTCATGAAGTACCTGGATGTGTGTAGAGTATGTGCTTAGCTTCCACAGGGCCTTAGATTCTATCCTCTGCGGAAAAGCAAAACAAAACACACACACACAAAAAAAAAAAAAGGAAGGAGGAAAAAGATGAAATGTGATTAAAGATTGATGCAAAAAGGTGTTCATCACAGTGTCAATTTACATTAGCAAAAATAAATAAATAAATAATGTGCATGACCAGCATACATGGCTGTTAAGTATATTTGATATCAAGACATGGGAAAATTCTGTTATAATGACAGCAATTAGAAAATAAGATACAAAATGACAAGTACAGTATTGCCTCAATCATATTTAAAAAATCAGGAAAAGCTTGAAGGCTAACACACCTATATTTTATAGTTATTTACTGGATAATTCCTTTTCCTGTTTTATACTCTCCCTTATCTTTAGTCACTCTAAAAGCAACATGTAGAATGTTAAAAAATTGAAATGAATATATGAAAAAATGTTCAATATCTCTAGCAATTAGAGAAATGCAAATCAAAACTACTCTTCAGATTTCATCTTACTCCAGTCAGAATGGCAGTTATCAAGAATACAAACAACAATAAGTGCTGACGAGGATGTGGGGTAAAGGCACACTCATACACTGCTGGTGGGATTGCAAATTGGTGCAGCCAATCTGGAAAGCAGTATGGAGATTCCTTGGAAAACCTGGAATGGAACCACCATTTGACCCAGCTATCCCACTTCTTGGTTTATATCCAAAGGACTTAAACATACTGCATACTACAGGGACACAGCCATGTCAATGTTTATAGCAGCACAATTCACAATAGTTAAATTGTGGAACTGACCCAGATGCTCTTCAGTAGATGAATGGATAGGGAAACTTTGGTATATATACACAATGGAATATTACTCATCATTAAAAGAGAATAAAATCATGGCATTTGCAGATAAATGGATGGAGTTGGAGAATATAATGCTAAGTGAAGTAAGCCAATCCCCCAAACCAAAGGCTGAATGTTTTCTTGATATGAGGATGCTGACTCATAATGGCGATGGGGGTGGTGGTGAGCATGGGAGGAATGGAGGAACTTTAGATAGGGCAAAGGGGAGGGAGGAGAAGGCAGGAGGCATGGGGGTAGGAAAGATGGTGGAATGAGTTAGATATCATTACCCTAAGTACATGTATGAAGACCCAAATGGTGTGAAAATACTTTGTGCACAGAGACTTAAAAAAATTATGCTCTATATGTGTAATATGAAATTAATGCTGCCATTATATATAATAAATTAGAATAAATAAATAATTTAATTTTTAAAAAGTGAACTGAATCTTATCCAAGACTGCATATAATGCAGGGCAAAGCCAAGTTTAAATCAGGCCCAGCTATATTTATTCTACCACATTTGGCAGTCAAACTCAGAAGCTATGGGAACTGTAAGGCCAAGAGGATGGGGTGTCAGGACTCAGGAGCTCCACAGCCCACATGCAGCCCTCTTCCCGCTGCCCTCCTCCATGTGAAAAGGGAGACTCAGCTGATAGATCTTGGGATACTTCAAGAGAAGCTGGAAATCCTGTGTTTGAACATTACATGTTCCCGTGTTTAAATGTTGATCACTAACCTGAAATATTAAAAAGCCCCATGCAGTCTATGAGAGGCTGATTGGGATGTCTGCTCCAAACCTGCAGCCAGGTTTCTATTACCTGAGTGAATCAAGCACCTACCTTCATTCTGTCCCTTGACCTCAGCAGCACCCAGTGGCCCCCAACATCTGATTCTCAAGAAATAGGCAATGAGCTTCCATAAAATCCCATGCACTTGACACACCATCAGAATGAAACTGACTTAAAACAATTTTATGATCACATCTCCCTGTTCCCTGGGACACGATATAATCAGAAGCTTAAAATTTTTGGCAGGGGCAGGTACCAGGAACTGGACTCAGAGGCACTCGACCATTGAGCCACATCCCCAGCCCTATTTTGTACTTTTTTATTTAGAGATAGGGTCTCAATGAGTTGCTTAGCACCTCATTTTTGATGAGGCTGGCTTTGAACTTGCCATCCTCCTGCCTCAGCCTCCTGAGTAGCTGGGGTTACAGGCATGCACCACTATGCCCAGCAAGAAACTTAAATTTAATCAGTAAAGCAATGCTACAATGCAGGCAATGATTTGGTCACTACTGCAGAAGCAGATATTTTTCTGAACAGAAAGTTGAGATACTGATGTCTTTTCCCAAAATGACACTTTACAGATTATATCATGTAACATGTGAGCACAGATAGAAGGTAGACTTCTGCATATCTAAAAAGACAGATGGGAAAAGTAAGCATACTTACAAAAATATTTATAAGGCTGCAGTTCAAATGCCTAATCAAGCACAAGAATGTTAGTCACTGGGGAAAATCTCACTCTCCATGTATGCACCTGCTTTCTCCATTTTTGTTTTGAGTTTTAATTAAAGCCTTAACATTGGTCCCTTTTCCCTAACTTGTGACGATGAGGGCCTGACAGAGCAGGAAGTGTTTCCTACAACATAAGAGAGGCTCTTTGTCTACTTTATGTTGTGAGTCTCAATTCACTGGCAGAACAATCTGCAAATGTTTTGTATGCTGCACTGTTTAGGTGTTTTCCAGGGCTCATTGTTTTCTAATATCCCAAATTACCCTCTGTAGGTACAGAAGGTTGTTTTTCTCTCTTTGGCACAGTGCTTTTATTTTGACAAGAATGTGACAAAGGATTAATTGGACCCATTTATTCTTCAAATGTTGGACTCTTGGGGAATTCACCAGTTCCACTTCTAATCAAGAGCTAAACTGGCAAGTGGGTAGTTCGTAAAGTTGGCTACACATCTGCAAATATCGAATGTCTGTGAACAAGATGAAGAACTCTCTCCTTTCTGGTCAGATGGTTTCATTTAAGATCCAAAGGGTCAAGGGTCACAGCATGACCTCATCAAATTAGACCCAACTGAGAGAGGTGTTTAGCACAACAGAAAGGAAATAATCTGAAGGACATTAAATGCAAATGAAATTGCCATCTGCAAACTTCAAAAAACACCTGACCTGAAAAAATAAATCTCCCACTTAAAGCTGAAACCTTGCCTCCTTCTCTCCTCAGAGAGGACACAGGGGTTTGGTCTCATAGCTGCTGACAATCACTCAACCTGCCAATGCCCATTTGCATTTCATATTCCTTGCCTGACTCTTTCTACTTGGAAAATTTGACAATGATCTCTGAAAGTTCAAGCATGGCTATTACTCCTTTGCCTTTTGTGCCTGGTTGGCCAAATTGGTCACAGGCAACTCTGATTTCTAAAAGTAGAAGCTAGTCACTTTGGGGCAAGTTTGTGTGGCCATCAATAGTCGACTGGGCAAATTCCTTGGGGTGGGGCTATGCACCAGAGTTCCTGAGGTGATGGGAATTGTAGTTTA
The DNA here is from genome assembly GCF_047511675.1 of Marmota flaviventris. Taxonomy (NCBI): domain Eukaryota; kingdom Metazoa; phylum Chordata; class Mammalia; order Rodentia; family Sciuridae; genus Marmota; species Marmota flaviventris. Next base: position 12,463,047 of record NC_092501.1, read on the forward strand.
TTTTCTATTTATTCAGAATTAAGTTTTTACATGCCAGGGCCTGGGCCAGGTCCTGGAGATACACTGCTAAGCCAGTCAGATGTAGTCCTGGCTTACTGTGAACTTTACTGTGAACTCCCTGTCCTCCAGGAGTTCACAGTAAACAAGCAATTACTGTAAAGGGTGGCCAAGGCTGGGAATGTGTGGTTCACCAGTGTTCACTCCGAAATGCCCAAGCGTCATACACACACGGTTGTGCCCAGATCCAGTCCAGAGAGCAGGTGGGCAAGGCAGGTGGGCAGGACCTCTGAGCCAAATTCCATGAGCTACTTCCTGAGCAGGTGAGCTTCTCCATCACAAGCTCTGTCCCAGAAAGAGGTGGAAAAGCACCAGCTGGGGACTTCAGGGGCCCAGTGGGTGGTGGTGGCTGGGTAGGTGACTCTAAAGCCAGTTCCAGCTCCCACAAATACAAGACTGAGAGGCTTTGTTTCAGTTGTAAAACTCTATGATTCTATTCAGTGGAGTGAAAAAAAAAAACATTGTCAACATTTTGCCCATATTAGATAGAGGAAAACTCGCATTTGCCCCAAGTATTAGTGGGATGGTACTTCTTAAGGCCAGTCGAGGCTATGACCCTGAGTAGTTTAAAGCAAACATTCCCTTTGACAAAATTCAATTTCCTTGAAGGACTATGTCTAATCACTTATTTAAACATCTTTTAATGCCTCTTCTAAAATCTAGATGACCAATACCCACCTGTGATCCTTTTTAAGGCCTGTGAGACTTTGCTTGACGATGCTGATGTGTAGGCTCTGTCTCTGGGGCATTGTTGCTTATTGCCTGTATATTCCAATTTGTGTCATAGGGAACTGAGGGACTCAGTGGTCTCTGCCTCTTGCTCTTTTATCTTGGGCAATTTCTTTAAGGTTTCTGTGATTCAATGTTATTACTTACGAATGGGAGTTGTAAAAAAAAGAAAATGGACCTGTAAGGATTTTATAAACGTTAAATAACGATGGCAGTAAGGGTTACCATTGTTCTTTGTCAATGTTGAGCATTAGGTTCCCCAAGAATTATGGTGAAGGAATCCTGGTAATGGAAAGAGGGTTCTGCTGGCGTCAAGCTGTTAGATGTCCTTTGTTACCAAGGTGATAGAAGGGATGAATGATGGACAAATCTGTGTGTTTTTTTTAATACATAGTTTTCAGCTGTAGATGGACACAATACCTTTTTAAAATTTATTTTTGTGATGCTGAGGATCAAACCTAGTGCCTCATGCATGCTAGGAAAGTGCTCTACCATTGAGCTACAACCCCAGCCTCTGACAGACAAATCTTGTTTCAGAGATGATAATGAAGTTATAGTTCTGCCTCCATTTTTTTGGAAGTGGATAAGGGACAAGTACAGATCATAGTTCACAAGAAAAATGAACTTTAAAAGAATAAGATTATCATCATGAGTAGTTTTTCATTTGTTTGCTGGACAGAGTACCCATCTATTATATCCCCAAACTCACCACTTGGAACTTGCTGATTTATTTTACAAGAGCATCTGAGAGTGAGAGAGAAGCCAATGGCAATGGGGGTACCCAGAAGGCAGGTTTATTTAATGACCCAGAGTCATCAAGTTTGGGGTTGGTGGGTCCTGAGCTCGGATCAACAGCTTTCTCTAAAGCTCATGGACACAGAAGCAACCAAGCAGGCTATATGGGTTCAAGGAATAGGGGAGTGGACAGAAGGGCAACAGGGAGTGGCGGGGGACAGAAGGAGGTGTGGACCAAAGCAGAAGACGCAACACTCCGAGCTCTCCCGTTGTCTGTCTGCAGGTGGAGGTCGGGAAGCCCTGGGGTCTTGGTTTTCTCATCAAAACAAGAAAAGCACTGACCAGATGTCCCAAAGGCTTGGAAATGATGCCACCGAAATCCTGCAGGACTAGGCAGTGGAAAGTCAGGGTCTGGGGAACCACCCTTTCATCTCTGGGTTCTGTGATGTCACATAAGCCCCTTCCACCTCTATGCCTTGATTTTCTCATCTGTACAGTAATCCAGTTCTACCCATCTCAGGGCTGTAGATAGGATTAAACTTGAGAATCAAGGAGATCCTTCCTTAAGTGTCGTACTGACACCAAACTCGTTTATGCCCCAGAGGTGAAGAGTGAGGAATGAGAGGGGAGAACATCCCCACTCAAGAATCTAAATGGTCTCTCTCTAGCAAAGACGGATCTGAACTGTTCACCACTGCCCCTGGCCTCCCCAGGGCTGACCCACTATATTCTAGCATTTTTCATTACTAAGCAATTTTTTGATGCATCAATGTTTAAGAGAAGCCAGACAGAAAAATACAGATCCTGGTTGAAAAGTGAAGTTCCTGAGTTACCCATGATGGTGTTTGGCCTATCCATGAGGACAGTAAGGAAACACGTCCCACGCTGCTGGCAGCGAGAAACTTTTGGACGCAGTGGTGACATGGGATGACTTCATTAGCCTGGTGCTGGCTGGGAAGGGAGAGGGAGGCCTTGGGCACGAGGCCTAACTGTCATCTTCCTGGGTTTGGGGATGACGACACCTCATCGATCTTGTGTCATTTCAGAGAATGGCCAATCACCTTCCTGCCTGGGAGTTGGGTCAGGGAGCAGCCATCCAGAGACATTTGTTAGTGGTGGGGAAGTAGTCATTTCAGGTAGTGGGGGATTTATGAAGCTGAGCCCAGGAACGCTGGGTGTGGGGCGCACATCTGGCCACAAGATGCTCTCGGGCCGCCTTCGGGACGGAGAGGCTTGGTCAGGGGAGGTCATGGCAGGTTCTGTGGGATTGCCAGGGGTGGGGGCTGCAGTGAAAGTAAACCAGTCGCCCTCGTGGCTTCAGGCGGCCCCGGGACAAGGATGAGAATGGACGAAGCTCATATTTATTCTCGAGATCAGTGAACTGGTTCTGAGCTCTTGGAATCTCAAGGCTGACAGATCTCTCCCATCAATCAAAGTTTTATAGGACAATCCAAAAGCTGCTCAAATCAGAATACTGCCCTAAAGTAATTATGAAAGGGCCTAAACAAAAAAAAATATATATATATATCCCTATCTACTATCAGGGCTACAAATTCAAGCAAACAATCAATTTCTACATAACTCTTGCTGCTTTTGTAGATTAGTTTTAAACAATTAAATTGGTAAGAGTTTTGAGTGAATTTAATAAATTCTCTTCGGTTTTATTCTTTATTTTTAAAATTTTAATATGAATAGTAGTAGAGAGAATGAAGAAGAAGGGTGGGCTGGGTGCGGTGGCACATGCCTGTAATCCCAGAGGCTCGGGAGACTGAAGCAGGAGGACGATCATGAGTTCAACATCAGCCTCAGCCAAGCAACTCAGTGAGACCCTGTCTCTAAATAAAATACAAAATAGGGCTGGGGCTGTGGCTCAGTGCTCGAGTGCCCCGGAGTTCCATCCCTAGTACTATTCTAAAAAAAGAAGGGTGAGATATATGGCCCACTGTGCGGTGTTTGCAGTGGGAACAAAGAATCCCCCCAAAGGGCTAGTAACTTGACTGGGTTTGCGCTTTCAAGGAAATCGTTTAGTTAAAAAAACTTCTGCAGCCGCCATAGTCTTATGCCATACAAAAAGAAGGAAAGTGTGTTCAGCAGCAAAATAAACTTTTCCTCACAAGCTCTAAGTCTCAGGAACGCTGCTGCAGGGCCCATCTTGGTTTCCCACCCACTGGGCTTCACAGGCTGGGCACCGGTTTTTCTGTTCATTTCTTGGAGTGGGAAGTCCCACCTGAGAGCCATTTAAATTCAGCTTCTATGTCTACTTGTATCTTCCTTTGTGTTTCTTGGTGGAGTGGGGATCCCTCTGCTCCCACCCAAAACCTTAGATGGAAGACATTCTTTTTGCTTCCCTTCTAAGATCCAGATCTTTCCATTCTACATTCTGTCCTGAAGATCTCAATTTCAAGCTCTTGACTCTGCTCAGGCCTCAAAACCCAAGGCCTGGTCATTGGGGTCTCTGTTTGGGTCAGCGACCTCACCACGACCCTTCAGTGGCCAGCAAACCTTTGTCCTTGCTTTGCATTTGCTCCTGACGTCTGGCGTGCAAAGAGTGTCCCTTCTTTCCAGCTCAGCTGTGTGGCTTTGTGTTGCCTGTTTGTGAGCTTGTCTTACTTTGTTTGCTTTTTATCCTGAATTTCTGGGAACTATAAGAGAGGACAGGGATCACTAAGTTCTCAGGACTGAAGCCCCACAATGAGGCTAATAAAATCAATGCCTCTAAAAGGAATCTATTAAACCTGTCTAATTCCTCAGGCAGGTTTCTCATGGAGTTGGTTTCTCTACCATCACCTCTTGTCTTGTCTCTTCCTATCAAGTGAATCACAGTGTATTCTTGAAACTGACCAGGCCAGCAGGTGTCAGAGGAAGAATGCTGAAGAGGCCAAAGGGTTCAAGTCTTACTTCTGTCACTTCCTAGCCAGGTGACCTGGAATAAGCCATTGCACTTCATCTAGTGATAAAGGCAGTAATGCCAGTTTCTCTTGAACAAGGTCAGGGTGCTATACGACATCAAGAGCAATTGGTATTTCTCATTCAGTGTTCAGCAGAGGCAGGGAGCACCAGGGATCCTGGTTAGAAGGCAGAGTGAGCCAGAAGATAGATCGCCTTGTTTTTAGGAGCTATAAAGGTCAGAGGTGTTCTGTGAGATACAAGAGACTTTTCATTAAGGCCCAATAAAAGTAATGCATTCCTGGTGTCTTTTGTAGAGAGATACAGAGTGTGGTTTTTCTATGCTCACCATGGATTTGAAAGATGTGAGTCTTGTACCAGTTTTTGTGGGTGATCTCATCAGGTGGAGCTTGCACCCTAGTTCCAGCTACATGTGTACCCATGCACAGGCTACACCCAGAAGTTCAGCTGGATGCATTTCCAATCACATGGGACACATCTTCACTGGACCCTCGTCCTGCTCCCCTGTTTGGAGGCTAGAGCACTTCGTGTCCGAATGTGAAGGATGCTGTTAATAAAGACCACTTGTCATTCACGTAAAGCCTGAGACCTTGGGTGGGAGCTCAGGTGCTGGACTCAGGAGCTTTCACACATTTCTCCACACACAGAAGAGAAGTGCCACCTCTGCACAGTCCTGTCCTAGGTGACTCCTAAAGGAAATGCCTTGGTCACCCAAGATCATGATCCAAGTGTCAAAAGTCTTCAGATACCTTCTCGGGGCTGGGGATATAGATCAGTTGGTGGAGTGTTTGTTTGCATGCACAAGGCCCTGGGTTCAATCCTCAGCATGACACACACACATACAAAAAAGTCAGATACCTTCTCAGGAGTCTTTCCAACTGGAAGAAGAGGTATACACGCTAAGAGTTATCTTCTAAGAAATGACCCATGGCTGGGACATCCCAGGTGGACAGTTTTCCCAGGGGAGAAATGGGTCCAAGTTGCTGTGAACACATCATTCCAATTCATGCTCTTTAGAAAATATAGTTTAGGTACAAAGGCAGGCAGCTTTGATATTCTTGAGGATTTCTGAATCAGATCTGACTTCCCCAATACCCGGCGTCCCAGGTTGGAATATTCAGTGTTGAAGTTCGAAGCTGATGGTCTTTCTCATAGAATTTGTTTATTAATTTTCCAACTGTGAAAAAGCCACACAAACATTTGAAAATCTATATCATGCCTCTTTTAAGTTTAAGATGGAAACTGACATTTCCCAGAATGCTACAAATACTCTCTCCAGCAGCATAAAACTTACATGAAGCTTTTGCTCTGAAGTATCACTTAGTTATTAACTAAGGGCAATATATGAATCTGTGACGTAACTGACATTTTTGAGGGGAGAAAAAAATCAGTTTCATCCTTGTGCTTTTCTAAATAATGCAAACCCTTTATAATAAATGTACATCACATTTAGGAAAAGTAGGATTTTTTTTCTTATCAAGTGAAAAGTAAATATCTTTATATATTAATAATGGTTAATTTTATTATTGGAAAAGTTGATGATTGCCATTTTATTCTGTGCACTCTTCTATAACTTCTAAATTTCCCAACGTTAAATAAGTATTAAGAAAAACACTCAAGTGGAGATAATGTAATAACAACATAATTACTGTTGTATATAATTTGAAGCAGGCTTTTAAAGAGACATTTAATTGAATGTCATCAATTAACTAAACATACAAATATGTAAGCTTTCAAAATCTATCTTATTAAGTCCCAAGTGATAGATTTTCATCACAAAGATATATGAAATTTTTAAGCTCAAATAATTTATGTGTTTTAATTTAGCACATCTGCTTTTCATTTAACTAGTTAAAATACCTTCTGTACAATGTTTAGATTTTTTTTTAACTCAGCATCATTTTAGTTTGACCATCCTTTGAGACTGAGAAATTTTAAAACTCCAAAGTACATTGAACCAATAAATCATTTAGAAATACAAATTGACAACTCTGTTCTATCACACCACATCGTTCCCCAAGTTGCAGGGCTCAGGAGGGGTCATTCCACATGTCCATAATGTCTATAAAGCAGTTTTCTTCCTTGACAACAGAAAGAGAAAAAGAGAAGAGTTCAGAGTCTGACAGAGCTGCCTCTCTTCCCTTTGTGCCTCTCTGAGTGGTAGATTCAAGCCTTCTGCTGAAACAGCACCATCTAACCAGCTTGCAAACACCCACAGGGTACAGGGAATTCTAGGGACGGTAAGACATAGGTAAGTCACCAAGGGGCCTATCATCTACTAAGGGAGACAGAGATGTAAAAACCCATCTAATAAAGGCAGGATGTAGTAAGTGCCTCCACAGGGTCACAAAGAAAATGAGCATGCAGCTTAAGGAGACCTCAGTTCTAAGCGTGAAGGAGGGCGGAGGAGAGGAGGGTATCCTCCCCAGGGCTTGAAGGGTGGCGGGTAGGGGATCCCATCCTACAGTGAAAGACTGCAATGAGCAGAAAGGACTAAAATGAGGGAAATGGGACAATTCACGGCAGTACACACAGAATGACAAGAAGCTGGTTGTGTTGGGATGCCGAGGTGGATTTGGGGGAGTTGCAGCGAAGGCTCAAGCTTGAAAGTAACATTGGATCAGAAGGCAATGGAGGCCTGCGGAGTCTATCAGGAGGTCTGAAGTTTGAAGAGGTTTGACTAAGACACACTGAATGTTTGGGGGCATGAAAATTGCACGGTCAGAGGTGCACTTCCCTTCTGACCGTCGGTGTGTAGATGAATTACAAGAGGAACAGGCTCCAGGCCAGTTAAGAGGGTATTGCAAAGGTCCAAAGGAAACCTTGAAAAGGCCTTAAGAGGACACAAAGGCAAAGGCACTTATTAGATGCCAGAGACGGAGGGGAGGGGTCAAAGACAGTCCCAGGAACCCAAAGGGGGATTTTACCATTAAATGTAACAACTGAAATAATTGAGTCTACTAAGGAAGAGGTTCTGAAACTTGAAAATAAGTTTTTAAAATGACCGCATGCTTTTTCAAAATACTATTGGGGCACTGTCTGACAATATCTGACTGTCTAGGAAAATTTAGTTGACTAAATATGTATTATTGACTAGAGCCCCAATCAGTAAAGTGATGTGAATTTAGAGATTTGTAGAAGTCTCACATGATTTTTGGTGATGGAGAGACAAATGATTGCTGTTTAATAGACAAGAGAAACTTAACGGTAAAGGTTATATTGACCTGTAGGTCTGTCAACATTTTTTCATTGGGTTAAGCAATCTTATGTCAACATTTCTTTTTCATATCCTCTTTGAACCTGCCTTTCCATTCTGCTGGCTCCCTCATTAATGACTTAAATTTAACACGTGCCCACTATATACTATATATTTTTATGAGGAACACATTTTTAACTAAGACACTTTAATAGAGCCTAATACCTGCAATATAGAACTACTTAGGGTTTTCTCACATCAATAGGCAAATCAATGTATTAAGAATTATGCAAGTTGGCACAGTGGCAAAGGCCTATAATCCCAACAACTCAGAAGGCTGAGACAGGAGGATCTCAAGTTTGAGGCCAGCCTCAAACTTAGCAAACTCCTAGGCAACTTAATGAGATCCTATTTCAAAATAAAAAATAAAATAAAAAGGGCTGAAGATGTAGCTCAGTGGTAGTGTCACTGGTTTCAATCCCCAGTACCCACCACCCACTGTGTGTGTGTGTGTGTGTATGTATATGTGTGTGTATATATATATATATATATATATATATATATTTTTTTTTTTTTTTTTTTTCAAATGAAGATTTTAATAACCAGCAAATATAGCTATGTTTTAGTTAGGAAAACAGTATTTCGGTTGTCCAAAACCCTGCACATGGCTCACTTAAAAATATTCCTCACTAGTGGGACTTAAAACTCTCCAATAATATTGCAATGATGGTAGCTACATCTTTTCCTGTTTCTTTAATTATTTATTTAAATAATTAAGGATGAATTAATAAGATAGAATCTCCTGTTCTAAGAGCATGCACATTCTTCTAAGGCTTTTAATATAAATAGTCAAATTGTACTGCAATTTACATTCCTATCAAATGGTGTATGTGAATACTGTATCTCTGAGCAATTGGCAACAATGAGAATTATCTTTTCCTCCTTTAATCCATACCAATTTAATAATAGAAAAATGGTTTTAAAATATCCCAGTTGGCATAGAGAAAAACTCACTCCCTCCAAGGACGTTATTTAAAAGCTGATAAAGCATAATAAAGCTAATAAATGCATAACTGAGCCAGAAACTAATAATGGAAAGCACCTACACGCCAAGGCCTGAAATCACAGCGGGGAAGGAGCTCACGGAGCAAGCACCTGGCGCATGGGGGCTTCTGCTCCCCACGGAAAGGCAGGTGTTGAGGGCAGGACACACCCAGGTGTGGAATGATGCTATGTGCCTGCAGCCAAAAGAAATGAAGAGCAGTTACCTTCCTGAAAGAGGGACAAGAAAAAGTCGACCAAGGCTCATGAACACAGCAGCTACGTGGGGCCATGAGTGGGAAAAAGTGTCACCTTTAGGAATTGCACTAGGACTACCTACCCGACACAGCTGGGGGGTGTCAGACTCCAAGTTCCCATGGAGAACAGTAATTCAAAACTGAACAATTGATATTGAAAGGTGATCCTGGGCCAGCAGAGTTATGGGAACCTGAAGAAATCAACTGGAAGATGCTGCGTGGGGACGCTCACAAACCGTGGACGGGACCTCCAGAAGCCACCTTGATGAGCCCCCAACAGCAAGCCACAGCTACACAAGGAGACCACCCCCAAGGAGGGGTCAGGACACAAAATAAGGGGAATTATGTATTCCAAATACTGGATGTAAGTGAATAATTTGGAATAATTTTCATAGCATTCCAAGTATTAAGCAGGTGAAAAAAGCCATAAGGGGGGGGGAGAGATAGATAGATATTAGAAAAAATTAACCAAAATAGAAAATTCACGTTAAAACATTCTGTTTAGAGGATAAATAGTATATTACATGTGGATAAACTCAAATGCAGAACATTGAGAATATGAAAACCAGTTATCAGATCACAAAGTAATAGTCATAAATCCAGTATTAAAAGATGGCTTTTAAAATGTAAATGAAAAAAATTCTAGTTCTAAATTACCCACACCTTTTAGAAGAAATCACAGGAGAAATTATGGAATATTTAGGTTTAAGTAATAGTAAAATTCTCTGTATCAAAACATGTGGGATGCAGCTTAAAAAAGTACTTAAAGTAAAATGTAAAAATTTAAAGTACACTTATCAAAAACTAAAAAATTGTGAGAATAAGGTGGGGGGAGCTTTATCTTTAAAAGAGCTAACAAATAAAAACAGAATTAATATAACAGACTCCAAAAGAAAAAGAATCAAGATTATTAACAAAACAGATGCTTTAAAACATTAGTAAAATAGATAAATACCAAGATTATACAAGGCAAAAAGAAGGCACAAAAACATTAAAAATCTTTTTAAAATAGTATGAACTTATAGATAGTTAAAACCATACAAAGATAATATAAATGATTTTATGCCAACAAATTTGAAAAAAATATGAAACAAACAATTTTTTATAATAATGCAAATTATCTGAAAATGACATCAGTTTACAGAGAAAATCTAAGGGACTTTATAGACAAACAAAACAAGTAAGAGCTTGGCTATAAGATCAAGGTTAAAAAAAAACAAAAACAAAAACAAAAAAGCTTTCAACATTGCCACTAAAACCCAAAACAAAATAATGACATTCACAGTATGAGTAAAATATATAATAAACCTGGGATAAAAGCAACAAAGATGTATAGTAGGTTTATGGAGAAAAGGAGAGGCTTTGCTGAAGAACAGAAAAGATGTTAAAAGAAATCCTTGTTAATAGAGTAATGGACTCAACATTTTTATAAAGACATTGATTTCCTAAAATAAAAGTATAAATTTAAGGCAATTCTGATTAAAATTCCAAAATAGGGTATCTCCAGGGACTAGAGCAAAATTCATAGGAAAAGTAAAGGTCTGAGAATAATCAAGAAAAGTCTAAAAGCAGGAGGGGGAGGGAGAATTGGGAGGACAAGGAGAAAGGTCTCGCTCTACTGGATATGAAGCTCTGGGCTGCAGGGTTAAAGCAGTTCCAAGGAAGTCGGGTCTTGGAAACAGATTGATGGAATAGATTGGAGAGAACAGAAGCAAGGAGAAACATGGACCAAAGTGTTGGGAACACAGCTCTGTGTTAAAGGGCTTGCCTGGCATGCTCCAGGTCCTAGGCTCAATCCTGGAGACCCCTAAAGTAAATAAGTGAACAATTTATAAAACATAAATGAGAACTTGGTCTATGACAAAAGTGACCTGAGAAATTGAAGGAAAATGATGGACTTTGAAGAATGGCTGTTTGTCAATGTTATAATCAATGATCTTTACCATACACCACACACAAAAACCAAATTACAGATAAGTTAAAGGATGAACATAAAATTATGAAACCATATAAACCACTAACATAATATATGTCAAATATTTTTATAATTCAGGATAGGAAAAGATTTCTTACTAAAGATTACAAAAAGCACATCTATTAAGGAAAAGATCATAAATTTGGCCACATCAAAAAAAGGAAACATTGATAAAAATTAAAGATATCATAACCACAGTTATAAGACAAGCTTTTGACTGGGTGAAAATCTTTTCCATATATACCACAAAAAAGAATTTTTAGCATTCACAATATACACATTCTTACCAATTAACAAGAAAAGAAATACCTAATTTAAAAAATGGCTCAATGATACAAAAAAGCAATTCATAGAAGAGGAAATTTGAGGCTAATGAGCACACAAAATTCTCTATAAACTTACTAGTAACTGTGGGAATACAAGTTAAAATAATAATCAGATACCATTTCAGACTGGCAAAAACTTTCAAGACTGAAAAACTAAGTACTGGTGAGGATTTTGAGATGGACAGCAGATGGAAAGGTAAGTTTTAAAAAAATCACATTAGAGACCACTTTGTTAATATCTAGGTAAAAACTAAAAAGTTTAATCCCCTAAGACCCAGCCCCTCAGTTTCTAGATAAACTCCTGTATGTGCACACAAGGATTGTTCCTTGCAGAATGTTTAAAATGACCACATATCCAAAAGTAGAAAAATGGGTACATAAACTGTGGCATATTCACATACTGAAATAAAACCAAACTAAAATAAATGAACTTCGGTCTACAGTCCCCATTATAAATTCATCTCAGAAACGAAATGTTGAGTGAAAGGAGCTTACATAATGTCAGGTATAGTAATGTGTTATTTATTTAAAATGTTTGAAAAGAAATAAAGCTGATATTCTATGTATAATTTATCACCAGGTAATAAAAATATTAAAAGATGGAATCAAGCTAAACACCAACTTCTTTTTAATGGCTGTGTCTGAGAAGCAAAAGAAAGGAATACATAACTGAAAGGTTTTCAGTTTCATTGATAATGTTGTTTATCAAACACCCTTCTTCCCCTCTGCCCCAGCCCACCATGCTCACAAAAAGCAAAAATAACACTATGTCATTGCTGGGAGATGAATACATAGCATTTTTTTTACATTATATTTCTTATATTTTTATTTTTTAATTTTACAATTAATATAAGAAAAATGGAATGGTATTAGTTTGATGGACTTCTTAGCTTACTGGTGAAGTTACAATTTTTTAAAAATATGCTTCTATGTCTTCTATTAGAATTGCTGGCTAGTTGTGTTGGTCTCTTTTTTTTACTGGAGTTGTTCCTTTGTATTTTTCAACTCGTTGATTGAAATATTATTTTCCATTTTAGTTATGGCAACCTTTGGGCTGTCATACAGATTGAAAATGTTATTTCAGTTTATTGTTTTTCCCTTAATTTTATGTATGTTACTTATCGGAAATGGATACTTTTGGAAATTTAAAAATTTTTGGAGAAATTATGGGGTGCAGTTTGCCCTCAACCCCCTGGAAAAGTGTTGCCCCATTATTCACAGAGCTGTGGCTGAGGCCACCCCTGTGTGGCAGGGAGAATCAATGGTCAGGGCTGTAAGGGGGTCAGAATTCACCTCCAGGGACAGCTGTCTGCATCTCTCCAAGGGTCAGATATGAACAAGGTCTTAGGAAGGCTGACCTAAAGTGACCTCAGCAGAGGGGTCAACTATAAAAACTTGACTTTCTATTTCTGGATTTTAAGAATTAAACAGTTTCTATGGACTTTTCCACTCTTCACCTGTAAGACTGAGAAAAATTAGCATATCATTACTTCTTTCTTTTACTTTAACCCTACACAATTATGTTTTTGATGGAATATCATACCATTTTTAAATACCTAGTTTATTATGAGTGGGTGATCATTGTTTCAAGTATATACTTTGCCTTTTGCAAATTATCACATTTGCATTTTATTTGTAATTGTATTCACAATTACAAGTTGATTTAAATTACAGGTAATTCATTACAATACTTTTTATTTATGGATCAAAAATGTCTCTCTTAGCTGTGGAAGATCTTTAAGATTTTCTGTTGCTCTGGGGAGGGTTTTCGTCTTGTTTTGTTGTTTTATTTTGATTTTCCAGCCAGGTTCCATGATCACAGTTATGACATCTGCCTAAGAGGCCATGTGCCCTTCGTTGTTTGGTCCTGCTGGTCCTACTTCTGTTTCTAAATGGACTTGACCAATCCTTAGAGTATGAATCCTGCATTCTTGAATTCTTTGAGTGATCCCTTAGTGGACTAGATTTCATATGGGTGTGTTTTTAGGAAGGGTTCTAGAGTTCTGCATTATCATTAGATTCATATTTGGCACTGTCTGCTTGATTACAGATATTTTTGGTGGGTATGATCATGGTGCCCTCTCCCTCCCTTTCTCCCTCCCTCCCCCCACCCCCTCTGTCTCGGAGTGTCATTGTTCTGTCTCATCCAGCACTGAATGCTGCTGCCTTCATTTGGCCAAGTTGGTTGAATTTCCTTGCACCACACTTAACCCTGTGGGAAAATTCTCTTTTTTAAAATTTTAGAAATTAAATAGTTCATCCAGGCCAACAAGGATTCTCAGTGATCCTTAAAGGGCTCCACTTGTCCTCAGAAAGCTGTAGATTGTGAACAGGGCTCCATTCTCAGAGTCTCCATCTCCTCTCTGCCTCCCACAAGGCAGGAAGATCTCTCAGGATCCCTCTGATTCTGCATTAGCTCAGAAAGGACAGTTGTGACTTGCTTTAGCAACATTCTTTCCTCTGATCTTTTCCCCTGATGTCTCTGCTCTATGCCTCGCAGAAGTTCCTTGCAGTTTCAGCACTGGTTTGCACTTGCCCGTGTTCTCAGTGTGAAGTGGGTTCCCCCATTGCTGTCTGCCTGGATGTTTTCTGCTAGCCAATATGTGCACTATAAACTTAAACTTCAGTGTGATCATTCTAGCTGAGTTAGTTATTAAGTTGATGGATTTTCCTAAACCTTGTGTTTAATTCAATGTCTATTTATTCATCTTTTCCAGCCCTTCCCAGTCCTATATAAAAGTGAAAAAGCTCCTGATTGTGAAATTTGAATCAGCTTTGAAGAAGTTCCACTCATCCATCTTCCTTCCCATGCAGTTATTCAACAGGGGCTAGATAAATGCACAAAAAATTAAAATGCAAGATGTTAAATTTTCTATGAGAGTTATGTCCCAGGAGCAATGGGGTTGTACAAGAAGGAGAGATTTCTTTTGTCTGGGGTTATTCCTGGAGACTTGGGAGGAGAAAGAGGGATCTGAGAAGAAACTGAACTGATACCTATTGGGTACTTATGATGCACTGAACATTCTGTTAGGCATTTTAATTTTTATTATATCAATATATTAATCTATCTATGAGACATATTGTTATGCCCTTTTATGCTCAAGTACCTAAGGCTTTGGAGTAGGCACGTCTGATTAATTGTAGAAAAAGCTTCTCTTCTAAAACCATCTGACTCCAAAACCTGCAGGGATTGACTCATCGTAGAAGACAGGTTTCCTTGAGGGAACTCTGTGTGCACACATGTATGTGTGCATGTGGGTTGGTGTGCAAGTGTGAACACAAAAGCCTGTGGTTTCACTTGCTATGTTGTATTTGGTTTTTATGTTCACACACATAACAGAATTGTGAACTTCACCTTATTTTAGAATTAAATCATTAGAGCAATATCCTTCCTTTAAGGTGCCAATCATTTAGAAATTGTAGATCCAACCTACAACCTCAGGAAGGAGGCTGGATTATATTTATATCTGCAAAGTTGAAATATTTGAAAAATGAAACCAATGGCTAAGTTAGAAGACTGAATCTCAAATCCCTCTGTTTAGAAGTAGCCAGGCACGTGTCCTGTTTTTGCCCCCAGATATCACAGGAATTGGTGGCCTGCATGATAAATGTTCAAAGTCAGAATCCTGAGGTATGCATGGCCCTTTTTCTTCTGAATGTACTTGAAATTAATTTCTATAAAAAGATTAACACCCCAAATTTAATTAAATCCTATATTTTAAGTCTGTGAATAATATTGTTTAAGAAATACTTAATCATTTTATTTTGTTGTTTTGGATTAGCTGTTTAAATACAAAAGACTCCAGGCTCCAATTAGCTGCTGCCAAAAATTAATTTAAGTAACCTAATTGACTACTTGCTGTAAGCTACATACAGTCTTGGTGTTGAAATAATTTAATTCTTTGCAAAAGTGGGTGTGAGCTTTATTCCCTCTTATAAAACCACACTAAATCAATCTGTTAGCAAATACTTACTGAGTATCTATCTAGTTAAGTTCTGCCCTGGCAGCTCCTGTGCCCACTTTGTGCACGATCAGCCCTCGTAGGAACAGTGCTCAAAGAGTACTGGCTTTTGATCTGTGGAGGATACAATTGAAACTCAGGCCCAGTCTTTCTGCAAGGAAGTGATATTTGGGGAAAACAAGGTTTGAGGGACATAAAAAGGGTCATAATTATATGATTAAAAATTAGATGAATGACTCAGGCCACATATTGAAGGAGAGAGTGTGAGATCACTCTCCATGCAACACTGAACTCACCCTCTGAGTTCACCCAAGTTGATCCGTCCCCAAATAATTTCTTCCCCACTTCATGGGGAAGAAGCAAATTGATGGAGCTAAGTGTTCCTTGGTTTTGGAGGAAGGAGAGAGAGGGAGGAACGGAGACCAGGAAAGTGGAAAAGAGGGGAGATGTAATCAAGTGGCACCTGGTGCTCCTGCCTGCCCTCTGTGCTCTTGGCTCCAGATCATGTGCTGTGACTGAGGGAGGAGCACCACGAGGGTGGTGAGGAGAGAGTGATGGTGATGTCTCCTGAGATCTCTTGCCACCTAGGGATCTAGCCGAGCACTTTACATGCATGATCTCATGTGATCTTCACAACTCTACAAGGAAACGTATGGATAATGGGTTCTAAGAAGTTGCGTCATAGGCTCTGAGCACATATGCAGGTTGCTGTGCCACCCATGCCCTCAGGCCCCACGGCTGGCCCCACGGCTGGCCCATCGGCTGCCTCACTGGTGGTGGTCTTCCTGGATCACCTGAGGTTGTTAGCTTGGGGCACCTGGTGTGTTTCCACCTGTTGATGTACTCACTCCCCGAGGTGAAGGGTGTTTGGTGGAGAACAACACAAAGGGAGAGGGAGAGCCAGAGGAGAAGAGGTTTGGGGGAAATCTGAAAGTGAGGTGGAGAGATTAGGAAACAGACTTTGGAGATGCTGCAGGTGGGTTTGGACAAAGGGCTCTCTTCGAAGCCCTGCCTTTGCTGTGTGATTGTCCACTCGAAAGGTCACTTTTTGCCTCCACACAAAGGGAAGCAAGAAACCAACTCAGAGTAAGTAGAGATAACGACAGCTTCTGTGAGTAGGGTGGCCCTTCCCCTTGCCCAAGCCTTTCCTCGCTGGACCCTGGGTAGGCTCCAATCAGGGCTCTGTCAGTCTGTGTTCTTCAGAATCAAATTCTTGAACAAGGAAGAAACTTTCCTACTTCTCTGTTTCTCTTACAGAAAAATAATCACCCTCTGAGTTCACCTAAGTTGATCCTTCCCCAAATAATTTGTGAAGTGTATGTCTATCATTTGAGTAATTTATTTATTCATCACATATTTACCAAGAGCCACGAAGGTCAGTGCCGTTCTTGACACTAGAGACACAAAATTAAACAAGACATGGTCCCTGCTCTGTAGAGTTTTTGGTCTAGCAGGGAACGCAAGCCTTACCACGTGAGTTCAAATCAAGAGCAAAGAATGGACAGGGAAGTGTGTGGGCCCTGGGGAAGCCTACAATGGGCAGGGGGCCAAGGAAGTTAGGGAAGAACTGGCTTCCTGCAGGCCAAAACATGGCGGAGAATTCAGAGTCAGGCAGGTTAACTAAACACATGTGTGTATGTGTAGGTATGTGCACATGCATGCTGAAGTGAGAGTTGTTTGGAGGCAAAGGCACTGGCAGATGAGACTATATCCAGCTGGGGGGGAAGTCTGTTCAGTCCTGGGCATGAGGTAGAGTCCAGTGGGTTTAAGGAAGCAGGAAAAGTCCAGCTTTGCAGCAGTCTAGTGAGCAAAGGTGAGTGGTTTAAAGTCACTGAGCATGTCAGCAGGGCCAGTACCTTTGCCTCTTATAAACCATGCAAAAGGGCTGGGGGCTGGGACTTGGTTCTCAGTAATGAAAAGGCACTGAAGGACTCCAGGCTGAGATGACATGATTAAATTTGCATGTTTTGAGCATCCCTGACCACTGAAGAGGCAGTGGGCTGGACGAGGCTCTGAGTGAATGAAGGTATGGAGACCAGGCAGGAGGCTGTTGCAGTCATTCCTGGGAGAATGAGTGACTCATGTTCGGGCAGAGGGGACAGAGAAGAGTGGCTGGAGCCTGTGAAGTGTTACAGGAACAGGAAACGATGAGAGCTACATATGAGAGGGGTCCCTGAGGCCTCCCAGGCTTCGGCTCTGACTGACCTTCCCGCGGTGCTCATCTCTGGCTGGTGTTATCTCCCCATCTTCCTCCCGCTCATGGTGAGAGGTTACCCAGGCAGGTGCAGCAGGAAAATGGGCCATTTGCCTAAGAATTCATACTTGATGTAATATTAACTACCTAAATTGGTTCCTCTGGCAATCCCTAAAAATTCTTATTCAGGAATTTATTAGCCAAGAAATAAGAATATTCTGTCCTTTCCTTCTAAAAGACCTTCCATAAGGCGGAGACTCACTAAATGCAAACTTCATACATTCCTGGCGTCTTTCCATCCATTGAGATCAAAGTCCTCAAGAGTCACTGGCCTGGGTTACAATGACCATTCAGAGTTTAGGTAAAAATTAATGAAGCATACATTTTGGTTCAATGTAAGGAAGGACTTTTTGAAGAGGAAATGAGCTGCCTCCAGGGGACAAGCTCTCTTCACTTCCAGAGAGTCAGCTCAAATATCCCCTCTCACCATGCCAGCCCAGGGTCCTCCAGCGGAGTTGGTCACTCCATCCCAGCTGCCCCAGCACTTTGGGTACTTCTCTGTTTTAAGATTCATCTCCTCTTTTTCCAATTTTGTTACAAAAGACTGTGCGCACCTAGTCCTATCCATTGTTATGCCACATGGAAAGTACTACTCAAATATGGAACCATGAGCGAATGAGGGGTGAATGATGCTGGCTCACAGACGAAGTGACCACAGGACTGTGCTGTGATGGCCTTCCAGGAGCAGCCAAGGGGTGCATTACAACACCTTTAAGTCCCTTCTACAGAACTTCGTGCCCTTCCGAGCCATGAACAAACTCTACTCAGCCTGAAACCTTCAGGCCTTGTGATCCTGGGTTCTTAGAGAGCTCTGCTGGCCCTCAAGAGTCTCAGCCCCAGCCCACTGCCTGCTGCCACTTACAGTGCTGTCACAGCACAGCTGGTTTGTACTTCCAATTTGGATTTGGTATCAGGAAAGTCATTGTTTTTCTTGCAAGGACACTGTCCCCTCCTCTTGGCTCTATACTTTCCAACCAAGGGCTAGTTTCCCTCTCTCTCTTACACACACACACACACACACACACACACACACACACACTCGAATCTTGCCTCAGCATGTGGAACCAGGCAGAAGCCCAGATCTTTTCTAAGAAAAGAGTTTAAACACACTTCCTGTCCCAGTCTCTGAGAGCCACATCAGGATGGATGTTGAGCTGAGAATGCTCAGTGGACAGTCAAACCCCTAAGTCACGTCGGCACCAACCCCTGTAAGCTCCCCTACAAGTGTTGTAGGAAAACCCCACGGAAGTCACATTGTGTGACATGACCAGATGGCTGCTACAGACAAATGATCACAAATTGGTGGCCTAAAAACAACAGAAATTTATTCTCTTAGAGTTTTGGAGGCCCAAAGTCTGAAATCCAGATGTTGACTGGGCCATGCTCCCTCTGAAGGCCCCAGGGGAAGTCAGTTCCTTGCCTCCCAGCTTCTGGGGGCTCCAGACAATTCTTGGCTTGGGGACCTGTCATTCCAATCTCTGCCTCCATGGTCATACTATGTCCTCTTGTGTCTGCAAACTCCCTCTGCCTGTCTCCTACAAGGATATATTTGATTAATAGATTATGTTTGATTGCCTAGATAATCCAGAATACGTCCCTCCTCTCAAGATCTTTAATTTAGTTAAAATTTCTGCCATACATGTTGATGTTCACTCTTTTGCTATAAAAGTTCAGATGCATAGGCTCCAGGGACTAGGGTGTAGGCACACCTTTTTGAGAGCCACCACTGAGCCCACTACACTGGGTGAAGCTTCTTTTGCGGTCTGTCTTTTGGAAGATGCTTATGTTTTGTTAAGGCTGCTGGATGCTGGCGATGATGAGCCACTGAGAAAGCAAATGGAAGATCCTAAGCCCAGGGAGGTCAAGCAATTTGCCAAGGTCACACAACAGCAGAACCAAAACCAGGGGCAGAACTTCAGGTATCCAGTCCACAGACCTGATTTCTATATCACACAGCAATCCCAGTGCAAATGGTTTGTGTGTGTGCATTTAGTAAAAAAAAAAAAAAACCCAAACAATAACAACAAAAAACTAATCCCTGCCTCCTGTTTGTGTGGGTGACAGGATAATCTTATGGAAAGGGAAGCCACTTGAGACAAAGCAAGTCTGAGGCCCAGTAGCAACCCTTTGTCATCAGTGAGGAATAAAAATGAAATGGCTGAAAATTCCACTCTGTGGTACTTATGAGGGATGTGGACAGATTCCACAGAATGAATGTGCCTAGAGAAGCAGAGTTTATTGTGTTTTCATAATAAAAGCCATGGTGGCTCTAAAAATAAACCAGCATAGGTTTACTTAAGCCTAATTTAAGGTCCAGTTTAAAGACTATGGCACAACTTTGCTGGAGAGCCATCTGCTTCACTGGTGTGTCTCCAGTAGAGTGATTTATGTCATTTGCAAATAGATAAATCTCCATCACAGAGTGGATTGTGACAAGACTCTAATGTTTAAAAATGTATACAGAACCAAGCACAATGACAGACACGTGAGACACTGTTGGCCAGCAACACTACAGTACCCATCATCCTTGTCTTGCGGTATAGGGAGGGAGACACTTCCTCAACAAGTTAATGTGTTTGTATCTGAAAAAGAAGAATCATAAAGCCACATTTGGGAAAGTGTTTGGAAGCTCATTCCAACACTTTTTTTTTTTAAACCAAAACAAAAAAATTTGGCTGGCTATTTCTGGAACTGAAATTGTGCTCCAACTTCACAGGTCTTCAGGACACTGGAACCATATTTATTCTTCAGAAAAAACAATTGGAATATGCTTATTTGTTTCAACAAAACTTCATTAAAAGCACTGAGCGTGTGCAAAGAATTATACTGGGACTTCCAAGTGCCAATTTTAAAATTATATCGAGGGCAGAGAACTATTTAACCAAACAAGCGAGGGTTCTAAATGTCCCTGAATGTTCCATTTATGGGTAGAACAACTTCAGCTGAGTTGTGGAGCACATAGCTTCTGTGGAAGTCATAGTTTCTGCTTTTGCCTGCAGTGGGATAAGGCAGGAGTCACCCCAATTTAATAAAATAGCCACAGGATCAGATCAAGCCTCGTTTAAAGACTACTCTATAACTTAACACAGTAAATAATAAATATGATATGTTTTTTTTAATGAGGTAAGAAAATCAAAGTAGAACAAGATTGGAAATGAATAACTGTACTCACTTCCTGAGAGCCCATATGAAGTAGTAGGGAGCACAGCTTTGAAACCAGACAGAACTCAGGACTTGAATCTTGTTCTGTGCTCACTGACAAGACTGGTGACCAGCTACTCCTGCCTGAGACCCAGCTTCTTCATCAGCATGTGGGATTAGAATGACTACTCCGTAGGATTGCTGGGGAGATTAAAATAGTGCTGAGAGTTAGGCTTACTGACTATATGCTACGTAGTAAGCACTCAATAAATGTTGTCTATTTATGAAGACAAGAATTGCTAATAGAGTTGATTCATGCAAAGAGGCAGTATTTGTGTTTAAATGCAGAAAAGCATCCATTCTTATCATTTGTGCTGCAATCTAGTATGTTCCTAGTTTGTTAGTCAGTACATATTGTTGACAGCTAAAAGGATCCGTTACACTGCCTATTTGTTTTATTCATAGATTCATTTCATATATACACAGAAGGAAAGGTAGGTAAGCAGGTAGGTAGATTGGTTGGTTGATATACTCTTCCTTCTGCTCATACCACAACGGTGTTTCCTATTAGTTCTTTATACTAGAAAGCCAAATCATCTTACTGTTAGGTCTCAAATACCCAGATAGTTCTCTTCCTCTGTCATTCTTCCATTTTACACCCCAAAAAGGAATAAGCCTGTATTGTTCATTGTAAACCCTGGCAAGGTGTTCAGAATTATCTTACAGGAAAACATGTTCTTCTTTTTCATAGGCTAAGTTTTATGAAGGAGAGTCCAGATATTTTTCTGATAGAATGGCATTCCTAAGTGTGAGCCAATCCACATATTCCCATCATCCTTGGACAGAAAATAAAAGGAATGAATTAATACATCTTAATTTGACACATTTATTACAATTAGCTCTTTTGTGAACACTTAAAATTACTCAAAAGGGAAAACCCAGCTGACCCTAGGTAGAGCTCCATCCATTTCTTTTTCTAACTGGTACTAATAAGAATTCATACCTTGCTTGCATTTGGGGGGAAGAGTAGAGGGAGAAGTGAGTACACTCGAGTAGTAATGTCATGGGAATTATTTTTTAAGGTATCCCAGCAGAGGCGCTGGATGGGGAAGAATAAATTGTCAGCAGCCTTTCTACTTATGAAGGTGGAGTTTGATGGACTGGCCAGGAACTCTGCCTAACAGTATGAACTGGAGCAAATGAACTGGGCAATAAAATTGCAACGCTTCTGTGAAACGCTTCTGTGAGTGTTTGCTGAAGAGGTGGAATCTCTTCCACAGGAAAACACTTGACACACTTTCCTTGGTGGTTAAAAGTTTGGAAGAAGATGATTGATACAAAAAGATCCAAAGTGCATTACAAAGCAACAAGGTGTGCATCCACAGCAAGGAAGGAAGGAAGCTCTGGAGAGCAGGTTTCTCTGATCTGGGGAGAGATGAAAGGGAACAGTGTCTGGCTAGACAGGGACAGACTAGGTGACATGGCATCCTTCCAGGAAGATCCTGAGAAAGAAGATGGCTAGTGAGGCATTTCTAGTGCTGACTAATATTTAATTTTAGGCTGTCTCTTGTGTATGGGATTGTCATTCCCTCTAGTATTTTCAATTTTCTTTACATAACTATTTTATGCAGTAGCCTTTAGACCATACATGAGGTCAAGCCAGAAAGAGGACAGCAAATAGAGGAACTGGAGTGAGAATTCAATGGGAGCAGGAATCTGGAGGGGAAACTCAGTGTGTTGTAGTTATGTAATACACTCACTAAATGTTTGTTGAATGAATGAATGCATGAAGGGGTTGGCACTTGGAAATATTGGGGTAGGAATGCTTAACTTGCAGAAGCCTGTAGTATGGGGGTGTGTAGAACCATTTTAGTTGGATAGATATTAATAAAAAGAATGCTCTCAGAAGCTTAAAGGCCTTGGCGACTTCTAGGCTACAGTTAACATCTAGGTATTGAGAAACTACTAGTATGGAGTTGAGGATACTTTAAGGTTGAGGAAGAGAAGGATGAGAAGTAGAGGAAACCTGTTCCAAAGTTCTCTGTTTTCTATTTCTACATTACACTCATTTGCTTCTGCTGGGAGAGATGGAAAATTTTTCTGAGATACTTTTAAAGACTCAATCATTCAGAACAGAAAGGCCCGGTTCTATTAGTCGGCATAAATATTTGTTCACATTTTATTCCTCTCAAACAAGAGATGCCATGACCAGAAAGCCATCGTGTGACTCCTCCACAGGCATCATTGAATCTCATAACCACGGGGTCGTGAGTCATCCTTTTAAACTGACAGTGGAATTCCACTCACGGAACCAAGGGGGAAAAATGGAAAAAAAAAAACAGCTAATTTCTGGTCCAACTTCTTGAAGATGATGATGGACTGTTTGAAGCTGCCATCTTGTTCTCCAACCCAGATCTGTAGCCAACCTCAGGCGATGACTCGAGACAACAATGGCATTATGCTCCTCAATGCAATGACCATGATCTTCCCACACCAGCTCACATTGTAATCTCCACTAAAATTCCCTCAACATAGAACATAATGGGGGAGTAGAAGTAAATTAATGGTTGACATTATTAATTAATTTTCTACATCCAAGCAATATAGTTGCCTATTTTTACTTAGAAATGTCCTATTTGAGAGTGAGTCCATACAAAGTAAAAGCTCATAGGGAAAATGGAACTTCCTTTAGCTCTTTGGTTCTCAAGCAGGGGCAGTTTTGTCCACCAGGGGACATCTGGTACTGTCTGGAGTCATTTTTGATTATCATGCTTGAGGAGTGCTGCTGGTATCTGGTGAGCAGAGATTCTGCTAAACATCCTACAATGCACAGGAGAGATCCACACAGCAGGGAACTATCCAGCCCCAAATGCCAATAGTCCCCAGTTGAGAAATTCTGCCTTGAACTAAAGGTTTCAGGTCCTTTCATCCATCTGTCTGTCCCTTCATCTGTCCCTCCCTCCCTCCCTCCCTCCCTCCATCCAACAAAGATCCACTGACCTCTTGCAATGTGCCTTATAGATTAAGAGTTCTCTTGCTCCTTCTACCACCCCTAAAGATGGAAGTGGTTTTCAAATGCTGATCCCTGGCCCTCCCTGCCCTCTGCATTGTCCAGGAGCATTCCATTTTCTGAAGCCACAAGTCACTGCCCCCGAGTGTTGCCACTCTCTTAGCAGTTTCCTATTTTGTGTTTTGTAACTCCATGAAGTCACATCTCTTTCAGGCTATTGGAACAGCTCAGCCCAGCCCGAAACCCACAGAGAGAGAAGAAATTAGAAAAGGTGGGGAGAGTTAATGGCCAAAGCCATTCACACAGCACCACCCCCACAGGTCCAGCAGGTTCTGTGATCGTCATACAAGCCTGGTCAGTGAGGCATGCCTCCCCCGGGAGGTGCAGGAAGGCCCCATTTCTCTAAAGGCCCCGCCAGGCCAAACTTCCTGGAGAAAAACCCACTATCCATAAAACACACTCTGAGCAACACCAAAGTGCACAGTGACCCTTAGCTTTCTTCTTCTGAACAAATTGTTTAAAGACCAAGATGTGTTGGGGAGATACCGGGCACTGGAGAATTAGCAGCAGGTGCTATTTATAGAGCCACTGCGCTCTGCAGAGTTCTCTCTGCCCAGGGAAAGCCATTAATCTTCTCCAGCAAGAGAAAAAAGAAGTAATAAACTTAATAATGATTTAGAGCAAAGGAGGGAGAGAAAGCACCGAGGCTAATACTAAGGTGGATCTAAGCCAAGAGATTAGTTCCTCCCTGTGGAAAACAACGCACGCACGCACACACATACGCACGCACACACCCTCCCCCATGCACACACGCACACGCTCGTGCACACGCATGCGCACAGACACTAGGTATAGCAGGCCCTGCTCCCTCCATCCTGCCTAAACCCACGGCTGCTGTTCCTTCTCAAATAAAGCAGTTAAATGGCTCTTCTCCTGCGACTGGCATACACATGGCTCTCAATAGCACCGTGCTACAAAGAACACTCTAGATATGCTACCCTTAAAATAGAAACGCTGAGGCACCCACGGTGACTCCACCTTGCAGGGTTGTCCACTGCTGCCTAAGAAACAGAATAGGAACGCATTAACTTCTAGCTGATTCCCTTTATCAATAAAAAATGCCAAGACATGGCATTCATATTTCAGCATGGTTTCACTCACCCTGGTGGGAAGGCTGAGGAGCTCCTGAGAAGCTGGGGGAAAGGGTTTCTGTTTTGATAGGTAAGTTGAGTCTGCCAGGTAGGTCAGCATTCAAACTCCTATTGATTATAAGGTCTTTTGCTTTGAGAAATTCTCCTAAAGTTCTCATGGGCTGCAAACACAAATTATGGTGAGCAGAAGATGCAGAAAATAACTTCTTTTTTTTTTTTATTCCCAAGCAGACACACACACACACAAAGCACACTTCCAAAGGGAGTGACTGTCCTCATTTGAGTCTTTTAAAGTTTTCAGGGAGTGCCAGTTAGTGGGAAGTATTTTCATTACAAACAATTTTGCCTTTTAAAATTTAAGTATCCTTTGTTCTTGGACATCAACCAGAGACAATGGAAAGAAAGAGAGACCTGGGCATCCAAGCAGAAAACAGGCCCTGTAACGCAGCCAAAATGAATGTAGAATTCTTGTGCAACACAATGTTAAGGCAGGGGCGTTGAGGAGAAATGCGAAATGAAGTCCAAGTGGTTGCCTTTTAGGTCTCAAGAGCTGAAACTGACTTGATGCCCAAGACTGCTGCTTCCCTGCTCAAGTATTCAAGCCACTATGGCGCCAGGGAAGAGCAATGAGAATGGCACAGAGACCACCACTTCAGCCTGGTGTTCGCCAATGGACATGGGCCAAATGTGCAGGGGCAACAGACCCCAAACACACTTTGTGTGTAATTGTTTTACAAATTTGATACAGAACAGATGTAGAAAAAAAATGTTAGGGGTGGATGTCAATTGGGTAAGTTTATGTCCCTTAGGGAAGCTCTTGGGACGCAAGAATACTAGATCCTCTATGTCAATATCACACAAGAAAGAGAATGGTATCTTAGAGGACTTTACTACATGAAATTTTTTCTTATTATATGTAGGACTTCATGATGTTAGCTGAATTGTTAGTTATATGGAAAACACCACCTTCTAATTCATTTATGTTAATAAAGCCTATTATCCCAATTACTGTTCATCATGACAAACCTGTAAAGTAGTTGTTGCAGGTATCATTATCCTCCTTTAAATAGGAAATCTGTAAAGTGGAGGATTGATGTTTCCATGTGAATAGGATGCTACTGGAACCCGGGTCTCCTGATTTCTACTTTACTGATTATCATACGATAGCAAATTTAAAGTAGAACACAGTGTCTCTAAATGACTCTTAAGTCTCTAAATGTAATTATGGTGTCACTGGGTCATCTGGTTGGAACATGATGCTCACAAAATAAAGACAATAACAGCTGTAGGCTGAATGGTAGGAAGGAACAACTAGTCTTGCTTCACGTGGTGGCTACAGACCACACCCCTCATTCCTTTGAGCTACTTCACAAATATATACAAATTAAAAATTTTTGAAATAAGGGGAAATGATACATAGGCCAGCAGAGATTCCTTAATACAAATGGGAGGAAGAAAAAAAATCAAGCTAATATTGAATTAAGGATAGGTCAGTGATGAATTTTTATAATAAAAGATATCACGTTATCATGAAGTAAAAATATATAATTGATTTTGAGCTTTTCTACTTGTATAAGAGAAAACCACACCAAGAGTGTGGTCACCACTTACTTAAGGTATTCATCAACCTGCAGTGACCCTGGTTCTTCACACTGTCAAAATCCAAAAGATAGAATTGTCCTTATTCCCACTGAAGGCACTTTAGAACTTTCTCCTTGTGAGAGTTTCAACAACTATAAGGACCCCTGACCTTATTCACAGATGAATCATGGAGAGGTTCCATCTAAGTTGAGTCCCCAGCACCACTGACATTCCATTAGATTTGTCTTTGACAATTCCTTTATTTTTGGTGTTATAACAACGCCTCTGTTTGCATTTCCCCCCTTTTGAAAACCCCAATGTTGGGTGGAAATGGTAACAAAAAATAGGAAACTCCAAGAGCCCATTTTTAAAATGACCTGTCTCTTCTTGAATCACAGAACTAGTTAATGATGGTGAAGAGACTTGCTTTTATGGTCTTTAGTCCTGAATTAATTACTTGATTGATACTCAATGCTGTATCAACAAGGTTTGGGGATCTGTCGAATTATTAATATTGCATACCAAAGTTTTCTCATTTAGTTTTCAGAGGTTTCACCATTAACCATAGAAAAAAAATCAATCTAATGATTCGTTTTACTGGTAGTCATTTCTGTATATGGGGGGAGGGTCAGTTGGCCATACATGAATCTGTTTCTATTAAAAAGAGTGAGCACCACAGTAAGAGGAAATAAGCCTAAGGAAAGAAGACAAGCTCAGGATCTGGGTTCCATATTAAAAGAAGAGCTGAAAAAATGACATTTAATTCTCTCTTTGTTTAATCTAAAAGGTTTTTCTATTTCCATATATGTGTATGTGTGTGTAGATCAAATATGCCAATATATATGTCAATATATCAATGTACCTTGATAGATAGATATATATATATATATATATATATATATATATATATATATATATATATATATATATATATCAGTATTTGTTTTAGCAAAATCATGCATGGCCATTCTACGTGGTACTTAAAATTAGTTTCCAAGGCAGATTTTTAAAATAAGATCAATGAATAATACTATAGAAAAATCCTTTGCTGAAGATACCCGTTTCTCTGAAAACAAGGGAAGTTTCTTGGCTTTGGGATATTCAGTTGCCCCGGAGAGTTTGGCATTACAAACAACTGGCCCTGGCAGACAGTGCAGCTGCTGTCAATAGACACACCCGCTGGGTGCCAGTGTACCTACATCATGAAGGCTGAGATCGCATCGAGAAAGCAGACTCCTCTGCGTCACGTGGCTTCTGAGAAGGTCAGAGAGTTCGACCACTTTGCAAGGAAGTGGTCTAGGTGTCCTGGTTGCCGTTCTGGCCTGCAGACCCAACCGGAAGAACTGGCATCGCCCCGTGGCCCAGCAACACCAGCATTACCAGCATTCTTTACCGTTGCCCCAAGCAGGTAAGAGTGCCTCTCTAGAAGGTCGATTAATCAGTAATCCAATAGATCAAAATCACAAAATTAACAGACAGAGTTCAATTATATCCTTTAACAGAAGAACCATCTTAATGGCTGTGGTGCCCAACACAGGATATAAAGCTTATGTGGGAGGTTAAGAGGGCCAATCCTCCACAAACTCTCTGGAAGTGACTTTGCAAGTCATTTTATATCAAAGCCAGAAAGCTCTCTGCCTATCCTCTAAAAAAATATTATGCTTCACCAAGTTTTCTCTGGAGCTGGTAAGCAAGGCTGCTGCCCCATCAATCTGCTCGGATTTATTTTTTAAGAACTGCCACCCAGGTATATCAAAACTCACACACAGTATCCCAGTGGGGTCTCTGGAGATTGATGATTTGGCAGCAGTTGGGGCTCCTGCCTGGGGCTCACGGACAACCAAGGCATGAGAGCAGCAGTTCTCCGGCTTACAGTCCCTGGTTTAGTGAAAAAGTGAAGAGCATCAGCGTTGACGGTCTCTCCATGGGTGCTGTCCTGAGTTCTCCACTGTCAGAATAACCAGCAAGATTCGGCTCTGAGGGATCCTGAAGCAAAAAGTCGCTTTCGGTTCCATCCCAGGGTCCTCAGCTGTGCTGCGTCACTGGTACCCACACTTCTGCCAGAGCAGAGGCCCCCTGCCTCTTACCCTCTGGAAGCTGCACCTGCTACCTAGAACATGGTGAAGAACTTTAGGCAACCGCTATGTTCCCAGACAGCTTTCAAAAGACAGGAGTAGGATTCTGAAACTTCTTTGTACGTATTTATCTCCAGCTTGCAAAAATTCTCCACAACTCTGTTGGTAGAGATGTTATCACAATTATTTTGACCTTGACTTGATGAATCGCATAGATTTTATTTACTTGGCTTCTTACACACTGCTCTGAACACTACTGGGTCCTTTGCCATCTTAAAGACCTTTAGCTTTCCTGGTGATGTTATGTGAAGCACTTTTAAAAATATATTTGTGTCACAACTACTTTTTACTGGGATGAACTCAGTGTACCTTTGCTTTGCTTGTGTTGTGAATGAGAAACTAGACTTAAGGCTGAATTTAGATAAGAAAAGCCTGTGATAATATTGCTGAATAAACTTACCTTCTCTAAAGAGTAGCATATTTGTTTTCCCACCTTTAAGACATTATTTATTCCAATTTGTTCCCTAGGCAAATTTATACTACTATTTTATAACTTTTGGGGAAGGTAGAAAACTGCAAGGACTTTCTGGTAATATTATTACAACTACTAGATTAAGAAACAGAGGACCTTTGTGTTTAAGGAAGCACAGCCCATCAGAGTTGGAGCAAGGTCATGTGAAAATCCATCAGCTCACTTATTAAAACCCAGTTTAATGCACCCATATCCTCCCTGTGATGAGACCAAATTCTATAGAAACAGAAAACTCTTCCACCAGAACATTTTTTTGGACTGGGTACTCTTATCTGGTGTCTCCCATCTCTCCCACTTCCTTAACTCAGTTGCTTTGTGTCTTCTGGGGATAAGTAGCTTTTGTGGTTGGACCATAGAAGGTGATAAAGAAATTGGGAATTAACTAAATAAGTCCCAAGACCGCAGTCCTCCAGATCTCAACAGACACATACATATACAAATATTAATTAAAAATTGTCAATATAAAAAAAATCTGTGTCGCTGCATAGCCATTGAAACTGAAGTGGAGATGAATACACAGCACTTTGCACAGTCTTGCTCAGGAATTAGTTCCTAATGAATCCCACTTTGGGGTATGGGATCTTTAGAAATCTACATGGTTTGTGCACTGGGGGTATTTGACATTAATGATGGGAATGAGTCCAGCTCTCGTTTTTGGAGAACTGTAACTGCTCAAGCTGATGTCCCCCTCCCTCCCAATGTCATGCCAAGCCCTGGCCCACAACATCTGGAAGATGCTGTTTGTAAATTTAAATATGAATATAATATTTAAGGAAACTGAGCAGTCACATAATAGTATTTTAGCATATGGTATTTTATATAGTATATAACATAAAACTGAAAGAGATGTTGAAAAAGAGAAAACTAACAGAACTCATGTTGACTTTAGAGCCTGCTGGGTTAAAAGCCACCCTTAGAACTACACTCCAGCGATCCTACATTTCCGAATCACTCTGGGCTTCACAGATGTTCCGTGATCGTTGGCCTTTAAGGGCACATAGTTATTTCAGTAACGGGAGCCCTGCAGACCTGCAGCAACGATCTGCCACAGAGGAGGGGTAGGATTTTTCTGCTCAAAATGGAAAATCTCTCAAAAATTCATTGATTGGAAATTTTAAAATTATCTAACAGCCCAACCAGTGCTTCAAGGGAAAGCAGAAAGTCCTCAGTGCCCTAATAATAATATTACGACAGCATTTCTTATGGAGGAAGAAAAAAAATGCTCAACTGTCTCCTGTCAATAGACAAATCAGTAGCACATGCTGGATGATAGATTTCTTTGCGACGTTGTTGCCCAGGTCTAATGGCTGTGTCTTTGAACCAGAGATCCCGTCATAGAAGGTATAAATGGGTCCCCATCAGGGCTGGTCAAAGAGGATTGATTCTAGCAGTGTCTTTTCAAATGACTGTACTTCAAATACTCATCGTTTATTGAGTAGTTTCTTGGATTGAAGGGCTGTGGGGTTTTTGTTTTTTTTGATGGAGTCATTGATTTTTCTTTCTGCAATGATTTCGCTTAGATTAAGTTTTGCAGCCCACATTCATCAAAACAAAATAATTTTTAAAGAGTTCCTCCCTATAGGAGATATATATATATATATATATATATATATATATATATATATTTTTTTTTTTTTTTTTTTTCTTGTTCTTCAAAGCAATAAAATTCACTTATTTGATGATAAGTTTTCCTACATAAACTTGTGATGTTGTTCTTTTCGTGGTGAAAATACCAGTAACTACCAATGCCATAGGAGAGTAAGACACAAAGATGTAGATTTCCCAATATAGATATAGGTATAGGTATAGATATAGATATAGATATAGATGAATTTGCATGTCTGGGGAAGTTATTATTTTATTTTTAATTAAAGAAGAACCTTTCCATCAAGATGTTCCCCAGCACGTCATTTGGGGCTAGGTAACAGCGACACAGTCTGAGATGGAACGAGGCCTCACAATGTGCTTATTAAGGAACTTTCTTGGCAAACCACTGAAAAATATCCTAAAGTGTGACCATCACATCTGCGTCAAGTTATGAAAAAAGTAAGGCTTGTTAACCTGCTGTTTGGAAACCAGAACACTTTTATCAGTTCATATAATTGCTAACCCTTATTCACTGCTCAACACTGGAGAGTTCTTTACCTCCTAAGATCCCACTAATTGCTGACAGATTTGATTTCTCCCTGACAGCAGGAGTCCTGTTTCTGGCCTTTACATCCAGTAATTGCTTTATTTTTCTCCCTCTGCTCTAAAAAACGGAATTCCCTTCTCCCCTGCTTGAACCCCTTTAATGGCTTCTTTCTCTGTTATTAAATCCTTGCCATTTAAATCACATTTAGCGATGTTTTGAATAACTGATTCCAATTACTGAGGCTCTTACCAAGAAGCAGCTGAAAACGCAAGTCATTACTTGCCCACAGACAAGCGGCTACACCTTCCAGCCAAGTCTCTGGTGAACTGTATTGTATTTCTCCTCAGTACGGGGCAATTTATACTCACAGGAGGCTGATGTTCAGCAAATATACAGCCGCTGGAACTCTCCGACACCATCATTTGCACATAATAGATATTAGATTTTATATTTATTTTATAAATAGCCCGATCCCTTAAAGAAACCCTTCCCTTCTTCCCACAGTGGCCAGTGTAGGCCAGTTGGAACGGGAGAGATGAGCAGCTGACCGCTCCATGACCCACAGTGAGGTTGCCCTGGTCAAATAAAACCCATGGCGGGCCCAGACCCAGCACATGGAGCCGCCATGTCTGCCAGGGACAGGGCACAGTCTTGTCAGACTCCGCTTCCACAGTCCACAGGTTTTTTTTTTTTTCCCCTTGCTGTTGTGGCATTCAGAAAAAATACTAATAATCTCTGCCATCCTGTCTTGCTGTACTAGCTGGTTTTTTATTTACTTGGCAAAATAATGCCTTTGATCAATTGCATGGTGTGATGGCATTTCTGTGACTGTCTCATCATCCAAGGCTTGGGTCGTTTCTGTTTCTCCAACACATTGGATCTCAGGTGAGAGAAATGTTGTACCCTGTTCATTTTGGCAAATCTAGTTGGGGAAGCACTTTTCTGCCCAACTCAGATGAGCTATATATTCTTGCAACCTGTGCTCTGATGAAACATGATTTTGTGGGTATATTTCATGCAGGAAGGCCTCTGTTACCCGAGGTATTCTAGTAGGTATGATATCATTTACACGTCATCAGCTCTCTTATTTTAAATATCGACTAGCCAGTGAATTTAGAACCACAGGTGTCCATGTTGGGATTATATGGTTTATAGGGTCATCTTGACAAGGCCCAGCCATCAAGGCTCTCCAGAAGATCAAACTTACAGAATTGGCAAATGTGAAGTCAGAATTCCTGCTTCCAATTTTATTTGCCAACTGTATGTCTCAGGGAGGACTGGGAGCTAAGAAAAACTATCACTGATTTCCAACCTGAGATTGTTAGCAAAATCACAAGATCTCTCAATTTTTGTGTATTATATGTACTCACGAAAAGTGTTTTGTGTGTGAGGCTGAATTCTAGAGGTTTAATAAATATCACCACGAGGAAAATGATTTGGGCAGTGATTCATTGAGTTTGCTATAACTCTTACTAGACTTTCCTCTCCTTTACTGGGGGTGGGGGAGGGGGTCCAACAGGGGTATAAGTCAGCTCTATACCAAGTACAGCAGTGTCTTTTCTTCCTCAATTCATGGACATTTTGGTGTTCATCTTTTTGTTAAAGTAGGGAAATTAGGAAAAACTTTTCAAACCTATTTTTCTGTTATTTGATCCTCTTCAAAACAGTGACCCCCAAACACAAGTATCTAAAAGAATCTAAATGATGGGTCAGCATCACAGAGCGCTTCAAAAGCCTCACACTCTCCGCCATATGCCCATGGAGATCCAGAAGGGGCACAGCACATGGAGAAAGATGCAAGCAGCAAATGCACCTGGGATTTTGTATTTCCCATCCTTAAACATTGCCTCTTACATTATTTATGTGTGATATTTGTGAAAAGTGCTACCTTGAATGGCCCAGTCTTCTCTTTGTATATAAAGGAGGCAGGACTGATGGCACTGCCCATCCTAACGTCTGTATTATTCATGTGCTTCTAACCTAAAGGCCATCGCCTCATTCCCTCAGAACCAGGGGGGTGCTTATTCATCCGCAGAGACAAAAACCTCGTTATGATTCTGGGACTGAGTACATATCAGCATAGGCGGCCCAGCCTTTCCCAGCATCTATTATACATAAGGAGCCCTCCATTCCCGCCCAGCACCCAGCACCCTGCATCTCTCTTACCCCTTAGCTCTTTGTTGAGAAATCCATTTGCAGAGGGGCTACCCAGACCTCAGTGTTCTTTCATGAAGGTCCCCAAAGAAGTCCCTTGGGGTACACGGTATGCTGGAGAGGTCAACAAGACAATGCAGCTCTTGGGTTTTAAATACCAAATTCATCCCATCAGACAGGTAGGGGACAGGAAGAGTCTATTAGAGCTACTTCAGTGGTGAGAAAAACAAGACAAATCAAACAGGCCATTGCAAAGACAAAAATGCAATATATAAAAATGGTCATTATGGTGGCTCTGGGCTCAGACCCTGGAGCTGCCCTGCGTGGATTGGAAATTTGCTCTTTATCAGCTCCGTGACCTTGAGTAAGTCACTTAACCTCTGTGCTTCTATGTCCTCATCTCTAATGGGAACAATAATAATGACATCTACTTCATAAGAAGGAGAATTACATGAATTAAGCTCAGAGAACACTTTGACCAGCTTGGGGCATGCTCAAAAGACTCTGGAAGTATAGCTGTCAGTCATCAACCTAAGCACTGCGTCTCTGGCCATCTCCCTTCCTGAGTGGCCTTTCCTTCCCTTGTCTGTTGGAAGCCCCAGGGTTCTCAGGTGTGTGTGCTTTCTTTTTCCTATGGAAATTCATGCTCTAAGACTGTTTAGCTTAAGGGAGAAAATGACTCATAATATTGTGAGTTATTCCTACCAGGGATACTTGTGCACTGATAGGGACCTAAAACCTCTGAAAGAGATATCAGTGGTGGCCTTTAAGAGGCAGCTAAGAAGTCTGTAGGAAGGGAAATGGGAGGAGCCTTCCCTGGGCCTCAAATCCTGCCATTCTGGGGCTGCCTCCTGTCTATGTGTCTGTGTGTTGCTACAGAACACTGTGTGGAGAGAGAAAGATGTCACACATTACATTATTTTGCTGAACAACCCTGACTAGTTCATTGCACTCTTTGAACTACCTGTTCTTGCACTCAGTAACCACTTGAGAAAGAGATAAACACATGAACAGCTGCCTGGTGTGGACTCAGTACCATCTGTCCACTGACTGTAAAGATACAACTTGACATTCAGATCCTACTCAGTGGAGCTCATGACAAAGGTAAAGAACAGCTTGCAAAAGGCTTCCATTTGCATTTTTTCATGGCAATTTTACCAATGTTTCAGCTTTGCATTGGGGAAAATCCCCCACCCCCAATCTTAAATATCTCCATGGGGTAGTAGCAACAGGGTCAGAAAGACTTCCTCCTCTTTTGGTTCCTTTAGTCTCAGAAACGTGCTGTGGGCTGAGGGGGAGGGGCTGTGTTGGAGCCAGTGGCAAGCAGTGCTTCCTCAGGACAGTGAGACATCCTGCAGGTCTTGGACTAAGATTCACAAGACCTGGTTTCCCGGTGATGGGCGGGGTGACCTTGAGCAAGTCCTACCCTCCTACCCTGAACCTCTTTAGTCATAGGTTCTGAACAGAATGATCTTCACAGCTCCTTCCCTCCCCAACACTTGCTGTTTCGAAATAAATCAGCCTTCGGTTTCCAGCGATCCAGTTTTTGATTGTTTATGAGTAGACATTCACCCAGAGAGAGAGGCACATTATTAATGAGAGGATATGTGAATATTAAAGATACAAAGTGCAATCACACATTAAAGACTGCAAAGAATTGTACCAGTCTGTGCATTCGTGTTTGTATGTGCATGTATGTACATATTTGCCCCAGGGCTTCACTCAAAACCTGCCCTCCTATGACCATCATTACTCCTCCAGAGATGGCCTTAGTAAGATCCTTTAAAAGAGCATACAAGAGGGACTCTGAGCTTAGCAGAGCAAAGTGCCTCAGAAGCACAATGACTCCCCAAAAGTTTGCAGTGTGTATGAGAGAGAGGGAAACTTAGGGAATGATTGTGTCTTTACCTCTGGAGCTCTCCAGAGGCGGTAATTCTACAGCCTTTGCCTTGAAATAAGCCTTAAGACTCATCAGGTAGATGCATGTGTTTCCCCAATATTTTTTTCACTTGAATTTAATGAGACACTAGACATACAATATAGCAGTTTTTACCATCATTTCATAATAATACATGTTATATATGACACTGATGATGATGATAATAATAATAATAATAATAATAATAATACAGCACTGACATTGACCAAAATAGCTGGGCTCTTAAGTTTTTATTAGTTCTTTGTAACCTGGTAGAACTGTCATGACATTTATTTTTAGTATTTCATTAAGCAGAACACATCTGAGCCCTTAATGAATAGTAATTAAAAGTCACAGCAGCATCCCCATTAGGGGATGAAGGGTTGTTATAAACACTTTCTAAAATAGGTAGACTTTAGACTGTGAAGTCTGCTTTTCTAGGTGGGTGTCAGCACTCAGGAGGAAATTGAGACCTAATTCTAATTTTTTCACTTCTAGAGGTCAAGATAACTGCTAAGTCTGAGAATCAAAGTTCTGACTTGATCACTTTTCAATAGAGCACGGGGGCGGTGGAAAGGTACCAGTGGTAGATTCTAGTCCTGGTTCTTTAAGTGGTTGTGGAATTGACCAAGGGTAGAACAGTTGTCCTCTCTCACCCTTGCTTCCTCATCTTCGGAAGGGGGTAGATTAAATACTCCCCAAGAACATACTTGGCTCTAATAAGCTGTGAATTCCTACCCACCCCGATATGCCTATGGCCGGTGACGTTTCCCGGGCCTTGGCAGTTAAGCCCTTGCTATTATGACAGGTATAAACAGTCCCTGAATAGCCTAGCCCTTCACCTTGGCGCTTCAGTTCTTCTTGTCCCCCTTACCTTGCCTTTCTTGTGGCTCCTGACTCTTGGACTCAACTGTCTTCTGTCATCACTGTCTTCTGGGCCACATCTATCGTCAACCAGCAGGCTCTAACTTACAATTCGCAGTGGATCTCTTCACTATCTTTCTCGGTCTTTTTTTGACCCCCCATCAGTCCCAGATCCTGCCTCTGCAGGATGTTGCTGTTCCCCAGGATGAACGTGACCCCCTTCAGCAAGTTGCATCTTGTTTGAATTCCTCCAGAAACTGACTCAGAAACGAGGATTTGGATGGAAGTAGTTTATCTGGAAGGCAAAGAAAACATGGATAAAACAGGGAAAAAGAGACAGGGAGGAAATTCAACCAAGAAGAAAGAGGCAAAGGAAAAGGAGGAGAAGGAGGAGGAGGAGGAGAGGAGGAAGGCTGTCGAGAGAGCAGCCACAGCGAGTACCCGACTTTAATGCCATGAAGACTCTAGAAGCCGACAGAGGGCAATGCTCAGAGTGACAGGCCCAAGGAGTGAGGGAGTGTGGGTATCTGTGTTTCAGCTCCCATCAGCATTCTATGGGGGGAGGGTTTTTAATTCTCAGGTACATCCTATCCTCCTGAGTTCAGGCAGGGCAGGACAGTGGTTAGACTCGAGGGGATGGGGCAGGCCCTGACACATCATGGCAGCCCTTGGGGCGCCAGCCCACTAAGGATTCTGGTCATCTTAAGAGCTTGGTGATGAAAGCCCATCTGTCCCACTCTTCAGCACCAGACTCTATCCCAGGTTGGCCTCTTCTGTCCCCTCTTCCTCCTTCCCAGCATCTCACTTCTTCATCTACCTTTCCATCCTGTGACCTTGGTCTTCTGGCTGCCAACTCATCACTCAGTGACCAGCCTTTGTCCCATGGCTGAATTGTCTGCATATTGTTACCAGTTCTGCTGGGGCTCTCTCCTGAGCTCTTCTATCAAAAGCCCTGTGATTTAGCTGTCCAATATTTGCTCAACTTCTTCTGGCTTTGGCCTCAGATCATTAGGAGGAATGTCCAAGGGATCTGATGATGTCACATCTCACACCTGTAAGGAGCTTTACCATTTATAAAGGTATTCGTGCCGCCTTGTGGAAAGGTTGTGGAGGTTAGAGTCTCAAGCTCCATGCTGGGTCCTTGGTTCTCACAGGTGTTAACTTTGTCCAGTGATGTTGAACAAGTCAATCCTCCTTGTTGGCAGAGAGTGGCTTTTCCTGTCTCTAAAGTATGCATGGCCATGGCAACACCCTCTGTATAGCTCTTTATTACTGGACGAATACCTGAGATAATCAGCTTAAAAACAGAAAAGGTTTATTTTGGCTCACGGTTATGAAGTTTTCAGTCCATGATTGGTTGACCCCATTGCTTTGGACCTATGGTGGTACATCACGGTGGGAGCTCATGCAGGAGAAAACCACTCTCCTCATGGCTGGGAAGCGAGAGAGAGGGGAAAAGACTAGGGAGGGCCCCATTTCCACCTCTGACATTTCCACCACCTCCCAAAAGTTTCATGCTAAGGAATAAGGCTTTAACAAATAGGTCTTTAGGAGACATGTCAAATCCTACCCAAGCACCTGCCTTCCTCACTTCACAAGAGTTACTGCAGCGTTGAGTGAGGCAATGTGCCTAAGAAAACCCCCACGGACTCCCTCCACACCGTGGCCATCTGAACTTTTACACTTTCCGAGCTTGCAGCAGCTTTGTAAGAAGGCAGGCAAGATGGCGTGTGCCTCATTTCAGGGTTGAGGGAACCAAGAAGCTCTTCTGACTCTACTGCCAGAATCTGGCTCTCACATGCATGCAAAGAATTAGTGCAGCTTCAAACCAAATCACATTGAAAATACATTTGGAATGTTACATTCTTGAAGAGCAAAAGCAAATGCATGACATTCTTTGAATAAGTACAGTCACCATCTGAGATCTTGGAACAACTGAAAGATTGTGATACTCAGGTCATTGAGACCAAGTTTTGCTCTCCCTCTTAAAATTAGTCACATAGTTAACAGGATCAGTCATTTGAGGTTTGAAAATGTACTAATAAATAGGGCTGGGCTGAGAAACCAAGAACTATGTACTTATCTGTTATTGCTCTTTTTTTTAAAAAAAAAAATCTCCCCAATGATTTTTAATTTCCTAGATAGGGGTCAGCCAGCCTTTTGAAGAAACTCATTTATTTCAGCATCACTCCGAGTTCCTAATGTAAACGTCTTTAGGGGCTGATTTGGAGGAACTAGGACAAGACATACAAGACATTTCCACTACTGCCTGAAGGCAATTTGCATCTCTTAAAGATGAAGAGGCAGAGGTTAAACATAAGCTGAAATTCATCATGACTTATATACCATGAGTTTTTTTTATATATCATTTCGTACAAATCCATTTTTAAAAAGTTGAATATGTGATTTTTAAAGTCAAATATCTGCAAAGGAAATTGGACTGACCCGAATCTGCCTTCAATGTTTAATGGTAAGGATGTTGTGAAATCTGAAGCAATTTTGTTTTCCATGCACACATTCTTTTTTAGGAAGAAAATCTTTCTTTGCTCCACATTCCTCTTTGTGCCCACAGAAATGCTTGATTTGGTTTGGTATGAGTCAAACAAACTATTCTCATCACAACTGGAGCAAAGAAAAAAGAGCTTTTCATTCAAGTTATGGGTTCTTGAAAAATCTATGTAAAAGCAGTCTATGTAACTGTAGCTGTTGGCCACTCTTTTGTGAGCTCTCTGTAGAATAGTTATTTTCTTCTGCACCCAACAGGAAAATAATGGGGCATGAAAAAATTCAGCTTATTAAAGTATAGGGAGTATAGAAAAATGCTTATAGAACTCTTTCCCCCATCTCCTGAATGGTCATGCATGTCCATGGAGAATTCTTTCTCTTCTTCTTCCATGTCTCCCTCAAGATTATGCCCCATCAGCCTACCAGGTGTAAGAGGTGAAGTACGAGACAGAAACCATATCTAATGCTGAATTCCATGTGCTGATGTGCAGTCCGTATTAAATCACATCTGCCACTCCTGCTATGGTTTGCTTCACACATTTTAGAGAAATAATTATAATTCTCAAATCACAATGTTTAAAGGTGGATCCTTAACAAGAAGGAAGTTATAATGAGGCAAAGAGAGAAACTACATGGTTAGCTATATTCTCTATTGCAGAAAGCTTCTTAGCAAATGTGGGGGGAGGGGGAATACCATCAATGATCACAGGGGGGCAAAAACTAAAACCTCCATGAATACTTGCAGAGGTTGTTAAATCCAATGGGCCAGTGTAATAATTTGGAGATAATAGCCTCAGTTCTCTGATGCACTAGGATACAATAGTTGTCAACTGTGAGGCTCTTAAAATATCGAGTGTATGAAGCACAGCTGGGATATTAAAAGTAGAGTGGAACAGGCCTGATAAATCAAAGGAGTTTGGAAAGCTGCTAAAGAGCCTTGTGGTTTGGGTGGTGCTGCTGATGGCAGGCCAAGGCAGCTTCATGAGTTCCAGGAAGCGACTTGGGAAGAACTTTCAGGGTCCCAGGTCCAGGAAGAAACTAGAAATGGCATCTAGTCTGCCCACCTGCCTCCAAAGAAGACCACGCCAAAACTTTTTAAAATCCCAATGGAGAACTTAAATAGGTAGCATCCTTGGATAAGAAAGCCTAGGGGAGGGGAGAGAGAATCTATTTGTTTTTTTGTTTTTTTTTTTCCTTCTGAAAAAGCTAAATCAACCTCAAAGGGTTAGTTACTGGCTCTGAAATCGTGGTTGATTTGCAGATAAAACATTGTGTGGAAGTGCCGGGTACCCTCCTGCTCTGGGCCGCCCACTCTTCAAATAAGCTTTGGAAACACTTAAGTCTTGGAGGTTTTGTCGTTCTGGTTTGAGATCCAGCATGACTTAAAAACACTAGCCAATAAGTAAATGTCAAAAGATGAAAAAAACTTCTGCCACATTCTGTTTTTCATAAAAATATAGATTTAATAAGTTTCTAAAGGAGAACAGAATGGTCACGTTATAGAACATTGCCAAACTTATAAACTTTGACAGTCCCACATACAGAGATGAACGGGAAAGTGCATTTCACAAGAAATAAAATACGTTTTCTTTTTTTGTGTGTCTTCTGGATTCGCTGAAGAAGAAGGAAAGGCACATCTGTCCCAAATTGCTTTGAAGGACCAGAATGGCATTCAGTTTTCCTGAGCAAACGGACTCTTTCTACTGGGTTACCTTAGACAGTTTCTAAAAAATAACTTTGATGCTATCATCACACAAAGTCAAAGTGACTAACTCGAAAAGTGTCTCTTTTAACATCTCAGGGTTGGAAATAAAATTTGTCTCTGGTCTGTGCAATTAATTAAATATTTATAGGGTTGTTCTTGACAAGTTAGCAAAAAATAAATAATTACAGCTTTCTGTGGCTTTAGAGTATCAGTTTTCAGATGGAGATAATCACAGCCATTTTTTGTCAGTTCTTGTGAAGATCATATAAATTAATGTTTATAGCTACTCAAATATAAGGTATATTTATTGTTATTCAACTTAATGTTGGGTTATGGCTCAGAGAGAAATGGGCAATGCGCCTGGGGTTCACATCCTAGCTCTGCTTCTCCGCCTATTTAACTCCTCTTTACCTGCCTGTGCCTCAGTTTCCTCATCTGTGACACAGGGTTCCTGCCTCATATGGTTGGTGTAAGAGTCGCGTTCAGAAGGGAAGCGTGTAGTGTTTGACAAGTGGGAAGCACACTGCTGGGACTTATGTTGGGTTCACTGCTGCTGATGTCATTTGTTGTCATTTGTGTCATTATTTCTACTTGGCCTTTCTGGGGACGGGCTGCAGAACCCTAAGCGACCAAGGTATGGACAAGGATGTCTGAAAGAAATCCCAGGGCTCATGTTCTCTGGGTTTCTAAGTTGGGGGTAACACAAATGGGACTGGATGACCAAGTCCAAAGGAGACAGGACAGGACAGGAAGGGCCACGATTTGGGCTCAGGAAGCACAGGGAAGTCTGGGGAAGGTCCAGGCAGAAGGTGTTTCCTGGGCTATGTGGATGGCAGTGCTTGGTGTTAAGGGGTTCCCTGAGGACCTATGGGCAGGACACCAGGAGGAGGGTCACTGCCTCACACCCCCCTGCCTCCTTCTGAAGGATTTTAAAGGCTGTTCCGGAAAGTACTACCAAATAGCAAATACCA
This sequence comes from Marmota flaviventris, assembly GCF_047511675.1. NCBI lineage: Eukaryota > Metazoa > Chordata > Mammalia > Rodentia > Sciuridae > Marmota > Marmota flaviventris. Next base: position 12,504,227 of record NC_092501.1, read on the forward strand.
AAAATGTTTTAAGGCCATTCTCTTAAAATGTCAAGGAAGGCAGAATTTGGCATTCAGATGCCCAGTGCTCTTGGTAGGTGTCGATGTGAGTAGTCTTTTCAGATAAGGTCTACCCTCTGGCCTGCCAGGGGACCGTGTCATCAAATCTAATGGTGTCCAATGCAGGGGGTCTTCAAACCACATGAACCACCGCATCTGGGTCTACTTAGTTAACTCAGGAACTGTCGCAGGGAAAAGTCAGTCAAATCGTGGAAGACATGTCAATCAAATCTGCATTTTGGACCTGCAGAGACAAAGGTCTCATGTGTTGATCTTCAACTGGTTGTTTTCTCTCTGTATAATCAGAGTATGTTTCTCTCGCTCTTGAGTGTAAGTCTTTTTTTTTTTTTTCCTTTTAGGAGGACATCATGCAAAATGTGGTGGTGCTGCCCATTTTTTACTTTAATTTTATTTTCTGTTGAGAAAAAAGGAAGAGATTTCCTTTGGATTATATCTTCCAAAATTTGGCTAATAGCAGAAATGCCTGGGGTGCTTGTTTTAAAATTGCAGACTTCTGGGCCTCACACTGTAAAGGAGTCAACATCTTTGGCCTGTGGTTAAAAAATGGAAAGGAACATAAAAATATATTGGGGTAAAAAAAATGTCTTTCAGAAAGGGCCATCTCTTCATTCAGAAAATTAGAAGTCTTGTAATAAGTGTATTACAATTTTATCACTGAATTTAGCTCCAAGCTTAGTTCCAAACACCTAACACCCTATCACTCTTTTTTGTTTGATATATTATTTGATTATACAAGTTCTGCTTTTTATATAATATGGATTTAATTGTTTCTAAAGAAGAGCACACTTTTATGATCAACTGCTTTTTGGAATTAATCAGTATATAAATAAAGGAATTAATTACTAGAAAAAATACAGAATAAATGGAAAAACATTAGCTGGAGACAGGATTTTTCCTCCTTTTTTAATATATATGTTTTACATAACAGGAAATCCCCTAGTTTATTTTTAGAAGGATGTAATGCACATGCTTAAGGAAATAACCATAATCTGTTCTTTCATGAAAATACAGATAAGACCCACTGAAAATTCCTAAATACTACATTTTCTGGAAAGTTCCCAGAAATCACAAGATTGCCTAGTATGAACAAAACTAACAGCATCATAGAACAAGTTGCCAAGATCTTCACACTCATAATCACCATGCACCCTTATTACTGAGGTGAAGTTTCTGAGTCGAATATTCCCCACATCAAAATGGCCCTTCTTTTCTACTTTCAATAAATAAATCCAACCTGATGGTGGTCCCAGAGAAATAACTTCTGTGCATCCAGGCACTCACCTTTCTCTGTACCTATCTTTAATTTTTATATATATCCTTTTTGGTGCCTGTTCTGTCTCCCCTTCTATTTATGTAGCTTTTAAACACTTGTCAACTCTGTCTGGCTCAGGCAAATCAAGCATGGTTACTTTCCAAATTATCGATGTGTCTTTTATATGACTAAGATGAATGTGAACGTGCCCCATTGCCACAAAGAAATTAAATGCTTGGATGATGTGGTTAAGTAGAGTTGATACTAGTGTGCCATCAAGTCTGAAAGCCGAGGTATTTGCTGGTACTATTCAAGAAAGCCATTACTCTTTGCTCATACTCTTGCGAGAGGTCTTGCCAGGTCCCGTACATCTCTAACTCTATATCTTGCACATTATCATCACTATTACCTATGAAACGAGAGCCACAGTGTGATTTCTGCCAAAGAAGACATCCTCATTTCCATCTTTATGAAAATTAATTCCAAATAAAGACCTTTTCCTAGTAATTAAGCCAACTAGTAATTAGCTGAATAATCAATAACATGTTTAGTTTATCCAGTTGAACAATAAAAAGCCCTATGCAGACATCTATTGTTTTAGAAACACGGATCTAGTCTGTGAAGTATAGGAATGGAACATCAGAAAAAAAAGTTAAGTATTCATCTCTCAGTCACATCAAACTCATCCACCAAATTAAATGAACATTATGATACAGCTCTTTCTGGAGCTCCATATTAAGATAGCTCTGCAGAAAGAGGAGAAGCCATGTACTTCCAACCAAGGGTCCTCCAACAACAGAGAGAGTTTGCCTTGAAAAACTGACTTTCTATTTCCAAAGTCACTTATATCACCAATTGAAAACCCACAGAACGGCTCTAGCTAAAGAAAGAAATTAAACAGGTAGAGAGGGTAATTTCCTGGACACAAGGCCAGGAGGAAGAGAAATGTTGGGTATTTGACTCAATCTGACTGGCATTCTATACTGAATGATCCACAGATTCAGTTCTTCCCTGCAAAAGGAAGACCCTCTTTTTTTTTCTTTAGGGACTTTGAGAAAGTAAAGAGGATCAGAACAGCCAAAGAGCACTTTAAAATGCAATGAATTTTGAACTAAACAAACATAGGAACTTGTGCGGTACACAGCAGACTATTACTGCTCTAATAATTTGTTTATTGACCCTAAGAATGATGAGATATGCTTATTAATATTATACAAATGTTAAAAGTTTAGCCACCATCCTTGATCTTTCCTATTTTTCTGTAATCTCTGACCTAACTAGGCTGCTAAATCCTCAGAAGCTTCTACTTCAGTGCTTCCATCAGAAGGTGCTAGATTAACCCTGAGATCAGGCAATTCCAGTCAATATCCATTTGTGCTCCCTGCCCTGAGAGAAGGCAGGTGAAAGGGAGATGCAGAAAATCTTCCCAGGTACTCCCAAGGATTAAACGACCAACTCAGTTAAACAGCGAAGTCTTGCTGGGAGGGGCTGGGGGAGGAGTGAAACAGGTTGGAAACAAGAATACTGTGGAGGGTAGAGAGTCCATCATCCTCAAGGCCACCAGTAAGCTCAGATCAGCCCCCTTTCCCAACAGGCCCTAAAAATTCTGGGTAGTCTCCATTCTCCAAGTCCTCTAACTGCAGGTCCTTCTGGGAAAGGATTTGGAGTATGCTTATCATTTATCTTACATGTTGGTGACATTGTGGGAATCTTCCTCTACAACAGGATTTCTCAACCATACCATCATTGACATTTGGGGACCAATAATTCTTTATTATGGGTGGATATCATGTGCACCATAGGATATTTACCGGTTCTTGACCTCTACCCATAGATGCCTGTGCATCCTGTCCCTTATCTTACCCCTTTGGGACAAACAACAATGTCTCCCAACTTTACAAAATATCCTCTGGGAGCAGAAATGCTCCCAGTTGAGAACCAGTCCTATGGAAAACCCAACCTTCCTTCAAGTAATAGGCTCTGGATCTTAGCTGACCTAGATTTGGAAATTAGGTGAGAGGCCACAACCAGTGGCTGATATGGACTCTCTGCTTGATAGCTCACACTCTTCAAAATGATTATTATTACAGACTAGTGGGCTGTCCACATATCTCATCCTCTGTTAGTCATTACCAAGGTTCCTATAAGAACAGACATCCTGGATCCTTTGTGGTTTATGTTAGTAATCACGTTCATCTTGTCTCTGAGGACCAAGTGGTACCACCTGGTCTGTCAGTCCAGATCCCCATGATTCCCAGGAAGTCTAATTCCCATGAAAATACCTCCCATTATCCACTGCAACCTGCAATGGCTGGATACATTTTCCATTATTCTGAGTGATAAGTTGGGGGTGCATTTCACAAGGTTTTATAAACAATCCCACAGAATCGAGGCATCCAGTGTGGTTTCTCTTCTCATGTTTCTGTTCTTGTTCCTGACTTTTACATCTCAGAGGATCAAATTCCAAAATAAACCATGTATTTTGGGGGTCCTTCCTTTGAGGAGCCCAGACTATGACTCTTAGTATCAAGAATCACCACAGGAAGCAGAACTCAGGGAGGATTTGAAGCTGGAACCTTTATGAGCCATGTGTCAGTAAGTATCGCATTGCTAGTGGTAAGTGTGGCACAGAGACACATGTGAAAGGTGTCTTTGGTACTTTAAATTATGGGGGAAATAATAACAGGCCATGGAGCCTTTGTTTACTCCATTTAGAAATCTTGGCAACAACATAAGCTCTGCTTACCAACAATCAACAGGAGGCGTGCACTCAAGTCCTGAAGGACTCTCTGGCACATTAGGGGATCCTGAATTTTCTACCGCCACAGAGAGACTGCTAAAAATTAGACCCAGGATCTACCTGTGAAGCAACAGAGCTATAAAGGCACGTGTTTGGGCTGCATGTTCAGGCTCATTTACAGTTCTGCCCAATATGAAGAATCTTAGCCTGGCTTTCCTCTAAGAAGACTGAAACAAAGGCCCATGTGTAGGTAGTTTATTTTGGAACGTGTCCCAGGAAGCAGGACTAAGGGACAAGGATAGTAAAACAGAAATGGGTAAAAAAACATATGGATGACTCAGTCCTGTAAGACCTTCATAAAAGCCTGATGAAATGAGTCTCAGAGCATCCACTCAGAGGGATGGAAAAAGAATTTACCATTGGATCCTGTCCCTGGATAGTAAAGAATTGCTCCAAGGAAAAACTCCCCTGCATTTCTGGATCATGCATGAGTTGGTCCCACCTGGTTTCTCTTGAATGTCCCATTCCATCATGTCAGAGAACTCCGAGGTCAGGGAGAGAGGGAAGCAAGACCTGGCCAGCTCACACACACCAAAGCTGATGGAAGCCTTCATGCAATGGCTCCCCAGAGCAGTGGCTGGAGTAAGTAGCGGAGCTCAGGGAACTTGAATAACACACGAAATAGGTCTGATATGGCTAGAAAAGACAGTGTTAGGGGGAACAGCAAATGATCAACAGTCCAGTGCTGCTAATAAGTAAGATGAGGGCTGGGAATGGACCTTCAGCAACACTAGAGGTCATGATGACCTTGAAAAAATCAGTTCCAATGGAGCAATGGGGGCCAAAGGCTGAGTCACCACCCAGACTCACTCCTCCTCCACATGACTGGGGAAATTCAAACTATGAGACAGCGACCTCCTGGTCCTCTACCACGCAGCCTTCGGATCCACGTTGGCAGACATCCTTGGCCTTTCTGGAGCTCCCGGGGAGCAGGGAGTCCTCTTCCTCTCTCAGGGTTACCCTGCCCTCTTCCAGCCTCCTCATTATTCAGTGTCCCTCCTAGACACTCAGCATTCCTTCTCTGTTGAATTTTTCCCAACCCGAAGCCACCAAGGAGCCTGGCACAGAGCACTTTTCCCATGTCTGTGTAAGAGGAATGGAGAGCACGAGGCAGGAAGCAATCCAAGCCAGCTCTGGCCATTCTGCTTTCCCTTGTGTGTACCTCCTTCTTTCCAGTCCCTTTTCATCTTGAAGGAGCTTCTGCCTTTACTAACTCTGGTCACCTCCTTGCTGCCCTCCTCTGTCTCCACTCGTACTATGAAACCCCTCCTGCTAAACCCACCAGTGACCTCACTGCTGCTCAATCTGAAGGATGGCTTCCTCCTTCCGACTTGGACATCTTGGCAGCACATGGCTCCTTTGGCCCTTTCCTCCTCCTGTGCACTTTCTTCCATTTGCTTCTCTGGCTTTTCTCCTTCCTCTCTGCCCTTCCCCCTTTTCCCAGCTTCTTTGAAGCCTCTTCTTCCGCTTCCTGCCTCAAGGGCGGATGTTTTCAACCTTGGCCTTCAGTCCTGATTCTTCTTATTCACTCTGCTGGCTTTTATAACCATCCCTGGATCCTGACGAGTCCCAAATCCTTATTGCCAGATCAGCCCTCTGCGTGGCCTGGTGATGTCTGCATTTGCATGTTTCAAAAGCCCCTTGAATTCAGCTTGATGCAAACTGAACACGGACTGCTCCCTTCCCCAGACCTCATCTTCCTGCCAAGCTCCTTACCTCACTAACTAGGGTCCTCCTCCCTCAACTGGAGTTGTCTTTGACCCTTCCTCCTTGATTTTCCCATCCAATTAATGAACAAATCTTGTCAACTGTAGCTTCTAAGTTGTTCTAGGATATGTCCAATCCTACCAAGGGTACAAGCAGATGCTATTTGTAATTTTATGAGCCAACACAGTTATAGTGTTTGTTAGAGCATCGTTTGGGCTGGCCTCTGGCTGTGGATCTCTGGTTATTGAGTACTATTAAGATCACCTCTGTCTATCACTGCTTATCAACAAAGAAATATTTTCTGTGCTCCTTGTCTTTCTTCAGTCTCTGATTCATTTGATGTTTCTGAAACGCAAATTTGTTTCTATCCCTGTCTTGTGTGAAACCTGTTGGTGGCTCTTTTGCTTCCATATACCTAGAAAACTCTTCCTCTTTCATTCTTCCTTTTTTTCTTTCTTTTTCTTCTCCCCTTCTACCTCCTATTCCTCTTCTTCTTCCTGCTCCTCTTCCTCTTCTTCTTCATCCTCCTCTTCCTCTTCTTCCTCTTCCTTCATCTCCATCCCTTCTTCTTTTCCTTCTCCTCTTCCTCTTCCTCTTCTCTTTCTCCTCCTCCTCCATCTCTTCCCTCATTCTTCCTCATTTCCTCTCTTTCTTTCCTGGCCAACTGCCCTCAGCCTTCAGGTCTCAGTGTAGATTGTCAGTTCCTCTGGAATCCTTCTGGTCCCCGACCCAAGCCTTCTTTGTTCCTTCTTCCATCTTTTCTCACAACTTACGATACCTGCTTCGTTGAGGACAAATCTGCACCACTAGCCCTTCTTCACCTCATAGTCTGCTTGTGATCCATGCCTCTAGGCCCTTCAGCTCCCCCACTCTAATGACACTACACATGTCAAGGTCGCCATGTTGCCACACCAGTGAACAGTGGACAGTTCGGTGACATCTGACACTACTGCTCACAAATTCTGCCTTGAAGTTCTTTGTCCCCATGCTTACAGGACACTGTACTTTCTCAGTTTTCTTCCCATGTCACTGGAGGCTGACTTCTGGACTGACTTCTGCTCCTCTGCCAGGAATTCTGCTCCTCTGCTAGGAATTCTGCTTGGAACCAACACGGCTGCAGTGGATTAAATGGTGGTCCCTCAAAATATGTCCACATCCTAATCCTCAGATCGTGAACATGACCTTATTTAGAAAAAGAAAAAGGGTCTTAACACATGTACTTAAATGAGGATCTCAAGATGTAATCACCCTGGTTTATCTGGGTGGGACTCCAGTGCCAATGTCCTTATAAGGCAGAAGAGAAGACAGACACAGAGGAGAAAACAGAGACTAAGGTGCTGCAGCTGCAGAACAAGGGAACACCTGAGCTGCTAGAAGGACTCTCCCTAGAGCCCCCAGAGGCCAGCAGCCCTGCGGACCCTTGACCTCTGAGTTCTGGCCTCCATAACTAGGAGAGGATAAGTTTCTGTTTTGTTCTGGTTTGTTTTGTGGTACTGGGGATTGAACCTGGGGCCTGGTACATAGTACGCCAGCACTCAGCCTACACCCTCAACCCTCAATTTCTATACTTTTAAACTACTAAGTTTAGGTCATTGGTTTATGGCAGCTCAAGGAAACTAATTCTTCATTTCCCTTGTCAAACCTTCTTTTTCCTTCATTTTTCTCCATATTAGGCAAAAATGCAAAAATCCACCAATATCCTCAGATTTAAAGCCATAGGAGTTATACTTGATTCTTCTCTTTCTCTCCCATTTCACATCCCACCCATTTATCCTCTCTATTTAAAAAAAAAAAAAAATTACCTTGAACCTGATTACTCTTTATTCAATCCACCATTGCTACTGAGTTCAAGTTGTTGTCAAGTTTTCCTCTTAAACAGTTTATCTTCCAGTTTCTCTCATTCTTGAACCACTGAGGACAAGCCCTAAACTCAAATACCATTTTGTACCTGAGTGAAATCATCCAGGGGCTTCCCAAGTCCTTAGACCCACCAGGGACTCATGGGACGAATGGTCTGGCCTTTGGTGGCTCCCAGCTCCATCCTCCACCATGCTCCTCCCAGCAGAGTCCTGCATTGGACACTTCCCTTCTGGGGAAGCTGTTCCCCTAGAGTCTTCCATAGCTGACTTCTCTCCTCCTTTAGATCTCTCTTCTCCAGAGCCTGCCCCTGGCCATCCCACCTAAGATGACCTTCCATGTCTTTTCATCATTCACCTTGATAAATTGACTTACTTTCTTCACAACACAAATTATCTAAGATTACATTAACATTTATTTACTAGTTTGTTGATGATCTTTCCTAGTAGAATGTAAGCTTGGTGACAAAGGGTTTTGACTGTCATCAAAAAATCCCCAGAGGCTAGAACAATGTGTACCATGCAACTGACCCTCAAAGCATACTGGCTGAATGAGTGGATGAGTGCATTTTCTCTGCCCATTTGCCTGGGTCTTGTTCACCATCGTGTGCTCTGTGCTGACCGTGGTCTCTCACGGTGTGTATGTATGAAATCAGTGAATGTACGAATGAGTGTTTTCTTGATCACCTCAGTGGGAATTGCCCCCTCTTCTGAACTTACACCTGATGTCACTTTCTATGTCGACACACTATTCTGCCTTCAAGTCCACTCATTTCAATGTGTCATCTCTCTTACTGTGATAAACTTCTTGAGCACAAGAGCAAGATCTCTCTTATCTTGATTTCCCACATGACGTGGTTTGCCATGATACAGGGAGTGGCACTTCAGAAGAAATTGGGCGGCTGACTGAGTGAATGAACACATGAATGAACTACTAAAAGGGACGTAGTTTTCAAGTTACTTTACAAGGATCACTTGTAAGCTTCCACATGCTTAAGACGGTCAAATCCATTATACTCATCCCAGATCTGCTATAGCTCTCTACCAAATCTACCACTTGAGGGGTTAGAGATTCTAGAAACTTCATTTCTTCTCTCTGAGCAATGACTATAAGAGGCCGCAAATAGCAAAGCACTCAGGATACCCATGAGCCTACTGGGCTCTTTTTGGGCCACTAACTCACTTAATTTGTACAGTTTAGCACATGACAAGATTGTTCAAGAGTACTATAAATGATTTCAGACACCATCAGAAACCACTTCAGAAAATCATTGCCTGTAGCCAGATCAAAAGGTGAACACCTGGCAACCTGCAATACCGGGAAAACAGAATAAATCAAGTTTTCCTCTCGACCTCCTCAAGATTTGCACCTCTGTTCCCTAAAGAATGTCCATATTTTCTTAAATTTTCAGCTATTATAATATAACTATGAATCATGTGTATGATAATAAAACATTTGGTACGTGACTGAAGAGACATTGTCCTGGATTCCTTCGCCCTCCCCCGCCCCTTTGCAATTATTTTGAGCTACTTTCGGGTCATTTTATTTACCCTGATCTCTTATTCAGGTTATTTTATTTTAGTACCATTTTAACAAGTAAATTGAACAAATAGTCCTGTTTATCCTAAGAAATAAATGGAACTTGAATTTTTACTACAAAAATTTATCAAACTTCAATATTTTGACTTTAAAAAGCAATGTAGTAGCATTTAACTGCTTTAAACACACTAGTTGAGGCAGACCGTAGAGCTCAGAATAATAATACTTCACACCCTTTTGTTTTTCTTTCTATGTCAGAGCGGGTTGGAAAAACAGGTTGGTTCTTATATGAATGACAGTCAGAGTACTCCAATTTTAATCCAATTATTTATTTCTTTGGGATGCAGTTGCTCAATATTGCCTACTGTGTGCTTCACAAGACAGTGAGTGTGGACAAAATGGTTTCACCTTGGGTCATCGGGATGCCTGGGGAAGGTGACCTAGGCCAAGCTGTACTTAGGTTCAGTCAGTATCCAAAAGGCTGTGTTTCCGCAGCAGGCCCTCTCACCAAAGAAGCAAAGCTGAGCTTTCTTACAGCAGTGTGGGAAAAGGAAGTGAGATGTGGGAAAAATTAAGACTTTTTTTCAGTCATTTTTATAGCTTGAACGTGGTTTATCTGAGATTTTGTGAACTTGATATGCTATTGTGTTAATGCTTCAAGGCTGCAGAGTTCAAAAAGAGATGGTTTGTTTGAAATTATGGCACCAAAATGTGTTTCCACTTAGGATTTTACAAAACAAATGCTTTGGAGATTTGGAAAGGGAGTCAGCATGGAAGGAAAGAACTCTTGAATTTTATTTTAGCATTCAGTTTCTTGTTCCCAGGCCACTATGGTCCCAGCACACGATGACAATCACGTTTGTTAAGTCCCTTTTGGATTCATCACCCTCTCCAAGAAAACATCAAAAAATGCCTGGGAGAGTTTTGTTCCTCTGAAAAATTAACCTGCTTTATTCTGAGGACATTTTTTTAAAAGACTACCCCTTCCTTGAGGTATTCCTAAACTAAAATGTATTTTAAAACAAGGGTCTCCCTTGTTTAAAAAATGTAAGAGTATAAAATTAATCCACTAACCAAAAATGTTTTTTTTAATAGTTGAAGAGTTTTTAAAATTTGATTTTTAACTGATATATAAAAACATAAGAATTGTACATGTTAATGGGATACCATGTGATGTGCAATATGTGAATACATTGTGTAATCCTTAAACTTGGCTAAACAGATCTATCTCCACAAATATTTATCATTTCTCTATGTGAAAGCATTTAGGATCCTTTCTTCTAACCTTTTGAAATATCGAGTATTCAGCTGTTACCTCCAGTAACCCTCCTGCACAACAGCAAATTCAAATGGGTTTTTAAGTAGGCACTGTGGTCTCAAGTTGGTTTTTCCTACTTTTTTCAATACAATGGATAAGGAAAGTGTGTGTGTGTGTGTGTGTGTGTGTGTGTGTGTGTGTGTGTGTTGGGTGTGTTTGTGTACTCTGTGTGTCTGTGCTGGGTGTGTTTGTGTACTCTGTTTGTGTGTGTGTGTCTCTGTGTCTGTGGTGCGTGCGTTTGTGTACTCTGTGTGTGTGTGTTGAGGGGGGTTTGCTGTGGTTGGTTTTTCCTTCCTTCTTTCCACCTGAAAGAAGCAGGATTGCCATAATGTGGTTGGCTGTCCCCAACCCTGCACTCTGCACAGACAGAGGGAACAGGGGAGGGACTAAACAGGTCAGAGGTTTGAGAAACAGGTGAGGAGGGAGCAGTACACTATTCACTTTGAGGAAGTCAGTTCTGGAGAGAATCCACTCCCATGTTCTTCAGGATCCCTCCCTTATACTGTTAGGCTTTGACAACCTGAAGGGTGAAGACTTAAACAGAAGCTCTTGGTAGAGAGAGATTTCCTGAACCTGTCACTGACATAGGAGGGTCAGGATTTTTTGATATATTCAAGTATCATTATCCCGTAAGTTACTTAATTCTTATTTGCAAGTTTGACTCTTTTTTGAAAAACACTTAAATAAATTCATTTTGTTAAGGGGAAGTTTCTTTTGCTATCATACTAGATGTGTGTTTAAAACATACAGTTGCCTCTTGACATTCACTGGGGATTAATTTCAGGACCCCTTCCATTATGGATACCAAACTCTATGGATGTTCAAGTCTCTTGGGTAAAATGACCTGGTGTTTGCATATAATCTACATATATCCTTCAGTATTTCAAATCATCTCTAGGTTATTTGAAATACCTTGTACAATATAAATGGTGTGCAAATAGCTGTGAAAACTGTATTGTTTAGAAATAATGACAAAAAAAGAAAGTGTAATTTTTTGTGTGTTTGTGGTGCTGGGGACCAAACCCAGGGCTTTGTGCATGCCAGGAAATCACTCTGCCATTGAGCTACACCCTGAGTCCTTCTAAATATTTTTATGTGTTGTTGGTTGAATCTTTGAATTCATAAACCAAGGCTGTGGAGGGTCAATTATATATTTATTTTAGAGATACATTATATTATAAATTCATATGAATATATAATAGTATATTTATTATATTTATAAATTTTGGATATATATTAAATATATTACATAATAAATGCATGTTTCAGAAAAATATTATATAACAAGTATATTATGTGCATATATTAATATATTAATATGTTAATATAATATTAATATTTGTTATATTAATATATTTATATATTAATATACTTAATATATTAAGTACACATATATACATATATACATATTTATATTGTGTATATGTATTAAGTTTATATGAATATAGTCTTAATATATTAAGTATATTAAAATATATTAAGTATATTACGTATTAACATATATATGTGTATGTGTGTGTGTGTACTATCTATGTGTATATGCACACAGAACAGTTTGCCACCTAAAAGCAGCTCCCTTTGGGAAGCACTGTTTTGAAGTGTCCAAAGTAGAATTAATTTTTTAAAAGGCTCAGGCACAAAAGGCAGCACTAAGCCACTTTTTGGGGGGTACACAGCTGGCCTGTGTCACCACTCTGCTTGCTGCGTCCCTTCTCTTTTGTTATTCCCTTTGGTCTCCATTTATCCCAATGTCCCTTCCTACTGTCACATTTTTTCCCTATTTCCATCTCCTACCTTGACACATCCCACAGAGATCACATATAACCTTTGCTTTAAAACAATACAGGTACGACACATTCACACCCCCAAGGGAGAGCAAGCGGCTCGGCTCTTACAAAAGCCAGTCACACATTGGAGAAATGATTCGTGCGCCAGGCTCAACTTCCTGTCCCTTGTGGAATTGCACGTTAATTATATGGGATCACCTAAATATTGCAGGCATAAAATCAAATTTAAAAATTATAGTTAAGACTCTTTTTTAACAACTTCACAGAAATAATGAATTGAGGCAAACTTTTTATTAGACTGTGAAAGAAACTGCATCTGTTAACAAGAAAATTCCAGATTGCCTCTGATCGCTGGTGGATGACTGAGCCCTCTGCTTCACCTACATTGACTACGTGGAAAAATACGACTGGATTTTTAAAAATGGTGCTTCCCGGATACTAATGCAGGAAAGTTAAAGTGGCTACCCCTTCTGCCCTTTTGTTTTCTTAATTCATCTAGAAAAATAGCTGAATAATAAAAACAGGAATTTTGTTTTGATTTTTGTTTCTTTTTAAAATGAAGATTACACGTAAAAGGTACACCAAAAACAAGCAACTGAAAAGTTTTTAAAAGAAACATAATACTTTCAAACATACCATTTATGTTTTCCTTTGCAAGCTCAGTGACACTTTGATGATTTCATACAGAATAGAGGAAATTTTAGTGGGATACAAGGGTCCTGTTTTAAATAAACCCTTAAATAAAATATTCTCTCACAAAAAATTCCAACCCAGTCAAAAGACAACTGACTCTACCCATTGTGGTCCTCAGTTTCTCCATTTGGGAAAGACGTAGGTTCAATAAAAGGGCTTTCAAGCCCCTCTCTAGCTATAAAAGTATCTGATTCTGAGATCCTATACATTGCCAAAATGCCAAATATCACGTTTGTGTAAAGAAGCAAGTACAGGTTAAAACAAGAAAACTGCATACTTCTTATTTTGTTAAGTAGTGCCCTTATGCTAACCATTTGTGTATTCATGGTTTTCCTATCTTAAAAAGATTTCAAGGTCCAGTGACCACCCCAGATCTGTTCTTTTTATATTTGTAATTTAATAGAATGCAATTATTCATTGTTATCACTTTCCAAAATTGTGCCCTGTGAACAAAAAATCAGTGAGCTAAGTTGGATCCATCTCATATGTCTTATATCAGAGCTTGATTCCAGTCTGAGGCACTCACACATATGGCTGCATATTTTTAAATTTAAAAAAAAATCACAAATATGTCTTTTTCTGATTTGATTTAAGGCTTTAGTGTTGATATACTATTTTATATACTTCTTAAACTAAAAACTTGAGTCTAGATAAAATACAAACTATATGCCTAAGAGGTTCACTCTGAACAAAGGCTGACGAGGGAAAGAAGAAACTTCCTTAGTTTTGTCAAAAAAGAGCAGATTATTTGACTGAGATCTAATCAAGGCTGGAATCTAGCTGCCTTGGGATGGGATGAAGTATGCAGGGTGACGCCGAGGTCTCTCGGAGCCCCTTAGGGCCCAAGCTGGGGCCTCACATTTTCACTTTTGTGGCTATTCCTACAAAAGGTTAAATATACTGTTATCCTATTTATTTTATAAGCACCAATTTGTAAAGTATGATCATTAAAATTTATAAAGCCTGATTTTGCTTTTTTTTAAAAAAAATGCATTCATGATTGGCTTCTGGATAGCTGCATATCTGTGATCCCAGGAATCTGAGTTCCTGAGAATTGGATGTCTATTTCACTCAGTGCTGTGTTCCCAATGCTTAGAATAATCCTGGCACATAGTGGATGCTCATACAGAATTTGATGAAAAAGAAAATGAGTATATTTTTGTATATGAATTTTCCAACTGTACATTCTTAAGAGAAAGGATACTTTAGGGAGACCCACAGGAACCAACTGGTACACAATGTAATCTTTCCATCTTTTCATGGGACATCCCTCAAATGTGTTTTTACCCATTTCTAAAAACTAATACAAAGTAGCTGTGCAGTGGCACACCCATGATCCCAACAATCAGGAGGCTAAGGCAGGCAGATCTCGAATTCCAGGCAGCCTGGACAACTAAGCAGACCCCCATTTCAAAATAAAATATAAAAAGGGCTGGGAGGGGCCTGGGGCTGTAGCTCAGTGGTAAAGTGCCTGCCTCGCATATGTGAGGCACTGGGTTCAATTCTCAGCACCACATAAAAATAAAAATAAAGATACTGTGTGTTCATTTACAACTAAGTAAATATTTTTTAAAAAAAGGGGGAGAGTGCTGGGGATGGAGCTCAGTGGCAAAGCACTTGCCTAGCATGTGCAAAACTTAAACTAAGGGATACCTAATATAGATAGGCAACAATAATAAACAGATATTTAAAAAGATGAAGACGCAATTATTTGTTTTTTCAACCCTACTGTTACTCTCAAACTTCCTCTCACCCCAAGCCATCTATACGGGATAGAAGAGACTGATTGAATGAATGAGTGAACTAATGAGCAAACAAACAATTTTGGGAAAGACTATATTATCTCCCTTTTTGAAACTTAATTTGTACAATAATAATAACTAGCAAGTGCAAGGTGCTTATTTTGTCAGGCTCTGTTCTAAAGAGTTCTCATACATAAACCTGAGTTATTCTTGCAACCCCCCTGAGAGATGTGCCCTAATTCTACATTTATTTTGCAGATAGTGAAACTGAGGCACAGAGATATAAGTGACTTGTCCATGATCACATGCTTAGGGTGAAATCAGGAGTCAAAGGAGAGCAGGGCATCCCGTCCACACTCCCTGCCACTCCAGAGTGCTGCTGCTGCTATGCTGCAAATAAACAACTTTGGCTGGCTTTAGCCCTGTATTTCCAAATGTATGTGACCACAGTGTGCCAATCAAAATATCCAGATCATCATGTAGAAGCACATATTCCTTTGTTTCCTTATAAGACAAATGCATGACCTTCTAAATAGGAAAAGGAGCTATAATCAGAGACATTCTCCTAATTTTAGGAGAGAGTTAATGTGAGATGAGTTTGAGCTTTCAGTTTCCATGATATAATTTATCAAATGAGAGAAGGAAGATATTCTTTGCCTTCAATTAAAAATAAAATTTAAGGGCTGGCGGGGGTTGTGGCTCAGTGGTAGAGTGCTTGCCTGGCATGTGTGGGGCACTGGGTTTGATTCTCAGAACCACATATAAGTAAGTAAGTAAATAAATAAATGTCCATTGACTATATATATATATATATATATATATATATATATATATATATATATATTTCTGAGTTATTAACCAAATAAAGCTATTTAAATATCAAAATAATCGATACTATGAAGTTCATGAGGAATGAAGACTGTGAAATGTTCTGTTCTCCAAAGTGATTGAAAGCCAGGCCCAACATTTTACCATGAACGGTTCCAGCTTGGCCTCCTTCCTACAGATGCCAGCCAACTTCTGTAGACTGGATGCAAAAGCTAATATAGAATAGCACTTTATTGCACAGGTCTGTATTAGACCTTAGGGAGGAGATGTAGATCTAGGTAAACTGCATTTTTGGGGGAGTAGGGAAGATAAGTTTGTCTTCTTTGAGAGGTACACAGTCCTGGTCCGTCCACAGTACAGGGAGCTTGCAGCATCTTTAGCTGATCTGTGAATTCTTGTCCCCATTCACCAAGATCAAGTTCAAGGTGCAGAAGAATGGTGAGCCAGGCCCACAGGTAGAAAAAGACAATGCCAATTCACTCCACTCTTGTCCCCTGTCACCAGGGGTAGGCATCAATGCCAGTTCTGTCTTCAACAAAAGCTTAGGGCAAGCAAAGGCCTCTTGGAACACAGTGGATGGCTTGGGTTCACTTTTACCACCAAGCAGTGCTGAGAGGGATGAGGATTCAATACACACTCACAAGGAAAGGGCCAGATGAGCTGGGGCTGGCTGAGGTTTCCTTGGAGGTTTTTTTATTAAAATTCTGATTACTGTCGGCCTACAAATCAGAAAGTAACAGAATCCAGAATCCTTGGCCACGCTTTGTAATGCGCAGCATGTGAACTGGGCTGCTCTGGTCCTAGAGCAGTGGGGGAAAGCTGGTTTTTAATGATTTCACTACTAAGCTCTACAGTTTATTTTACTAAATATAACTTCTAATGTTATGTTTTGAACAAAGGAAAGCGCCGATGTTGATGACTGTAAAGAATCACACACATATCCATTCTCATAGTCTTCCAGAGTTGAAGGTACAGCATGAGATATGTCATTCGCATAATGGAGTCCCTCAGTGGTTCAATGGATGGCTTGAATTAATAAAAACATAGGGAAATTATTCTTTAAAACCATGAATTCACAACTACAAAGCTTATTTTTGCTTTGCTATTATTAATACAATAAGAGGTTTGACTTTGACCCTGGAATCGTAAACGTGGAAAACATTAACAGTATTATATTGACATGTCTGAGCCCCTCTTTTTTCTGTATTAAACTGAGGCTTCTGATAAGTTTGGAGGAGTCCCTGTGGCACCAAATAAAACTAAACAATTCATACAGACTAAGATCAAGGAGGGCTCGTGAATGCAAGGTTCCTGCTCTTCCATAAAAGAAAATTTTCTGGAAACCACTGGCAATTATTAATGTTTAAAAACTATAATTTAAGAAACCATCCTTTTAAGAAATAAATATTAACCTTTGGGAAAATTTTGTCCTTTATAGTAAGCTCCATAGCAGGGTTTTCAAAAACATGTTGGACTCGTGTTGATAAAAATGACTCCATAGTATTCTTAATTTCACCTTTTCCCTTTAACCACGATCTGTTTAAATTATCTAAGAATGAATAAGAAGGCTGAGGTTGTCTCTTTAATGTAATAACATATCCATTACAATAATAATTATAAGGATATCTTATAGAATGTTGTAATTTTTTTCTGTAAGTATTTAATTCTTAAGGTTGGGTTTTGGCAACACAAAACAAAATGGGATTATGTGTGTGTGTGTGTGGGTGTGGGTGCGCGCACGTGTGTGTGTCTATGTGTATGTGTGTGTCCTCTAGATCCTCAGCCTCCTCTGTGGGTAACAAAGTGGAAGTTTTTGGCAACCTGTGGGTTTTGCAGGCTGCTCTGTAATCTTGCAACAGAAAATTGCATTTGGTGTCAGAGATTGCAATGGAAGTCTTTCTCTTGCTTCTCAATCTAAATAGACCAGTAGCCATGAATCACAGATGCAATAGAACACATTCTGGAGGTAAGTATATAAGGAAGAGGAGAAGCTAGGACCAATTGTCATTGGTCATCTGGTTGTGATACCCCCAATAAGTATTCAAGATCCGCTTTCCCCCCAGTAGGGTAACAGGCTGGAAGCTCGGTTTGAAGCCTTTCACAGCCTGAAAAGAGCGTGTGAATCATCGGCGTGCCTATAAATATTGCTGACTACAGCTCAGTGGTTCCTTAGATGTGGCATTTTCTTAGACTTTTTGCTAAAATTTATGACTTGGTAAAGCTTTAGGAGGAACAATATTTCCAAAGATAATTTTTTGTCAGAGAAATAAAGCAAATTAGATAAAATTCATTATGAGTCTTAAGAGGATATTTCCTTTAAGTCTAAAGTATATGCAACTAAAAATAATAAACTGTAGTGACATTTGCACGTTGTAAAAGGGCACTCTTCGGTCGTAGCCACATGAGAAGCCGCATGCCATCAAGAGAAGGCAGATACTGAGCCTGCTTTTCAGTTGAAAATGGGTCGAGGGGAGCTGTCTCCAGGGAGCAATCACCACCAACAGCAAAGCAAATTGGATTGATCTTCAGAATTTCAAAAAGGATATATTTTCTTTCTGAATATAAGTACTGTTATGGCAAGTGATGGGTCGTGTTGGTTTGCCTGGCAGCTGTTAATGTCCCCCTCTTACCAAGATAATAGGACTCCTTTTGAAACTCCCCACTGGGAGTATTTTCAAACACCTTGGACCACAGATGACATCAGCTTTGATGTCCTTTAGAGTAGCTTTAATAACTCAAAAGACTGTTTCTCAATTTATTTTTGGTTTAAAGAATTGAGGTTCCATTTACCTAAGAAAAACCCTAAGGTTGAGTTGTGATGACACAGAATGAAATGAGACTTTTCCTTCCATACCCTCTCTGTCTTTAAGTGCAGCTCACAAATCTCTAGTGTGAGGATAGCAAATGTCAGTAATTATTTAAACAGGGTTTTGGGTAATGTTTGGTTTCATTAAACACCTTCAAACATTTAAACTTTGTTTATAAAGTTAATATGCTTTTTATTTTCAAGTACTTCAATTATCTGAACTATGGAAACCACAGTGTATACTTCAGTAACTTTTATATATCTAGCATATTAAACTTAAACACACAATGACACTAAAGTTATTATAAATGGTCCAACATTGAACGTGAGTTTAGTAAGAGTTCAATTTTAAATCTGAATTCTAAGTAAAATATTAACCATTCCAAAATGAAGTGTGTCTGAGAAGCAAGACTTTCGTTTTTAAAATAAAAACAACCCTGAGCAAATCAGTACAAGTTTATCACTCTAAATCAAAATCATACAATTATAAAATTTCAACTGAAGTTATAAGACTTTCATTTTAGCCAATCTCAGCGTTGCATGCCTATAACCCCAACTACTTGGGGGGCTAAGGCAAAAGAATCACAAGTTCAAGACCAACCTCATCAGTTAATAAGACCATGTGTCCAAATAAAACAAATAAATAAAAGGACTGGGAAGGTGGCTCGGTGGTAGAGCACCCTTATACCACCCACACGCACATATACAAAAAGACTGTCATTTTCATAATATCAAATTCATAAAGTAACAAAATATGAACAGCTCTCTTCTTAAACCTCAAATATGAATACTTCAAGTTTAATTATCACAATCCCCCATTGCTTAATTCTAAATCTTCCTAGAGCTAAAAGAGTCTTACCTACTAAAGTCTGTTAACCATCCCAGTTAATTTAGGTCACTGTTCACAGAGATTTTGGTCTGAGTGAGGGCTAGATTTTTGCTAAGAACCCTGATGAGGCTCACTGAAACTTGGTTTAAATGTCCTGGGCTACAAAATATGAAAGTGAGGTCCACCTTACTAATCCTTAGGGAAATGCTAATCAAAACCACAATGAGATATCACCTCACTCCCATTAGGTTTATCAAAACAAGAGTTGGCAAGGATGTGGAGAAATTGGAAACCCTGTGTGCCTCTGGTGAGAATGTCAAATGGTGCAGTGGCTATGGAAAGAGATGTCCCTTCCTCTGAAAATGAAAAATAGAATATGATCAAACCATTACACTTCTGGTGTATATCCAAGAGAGCTGGAAACAGTAGTTGTAGTTGTATATGGACAGAATAACTTTATTTTATTTGTTCACTTTTATGTGGTGCTAAGGATCGACCCCAGTGCCCCATGCATGCTAGGCAAGTGTTCTACCACTGAGCTACAGCCCCAGCCCCTGAAAGCAGGATCTTAAAGAGATGTTAGTACATCCAAACTTGTAGCAAACTTGCTCACGATAGCTAAAGAGTGAAAGCAACCCACATGTCCACCGAGGGTGAATAGAGGAGCAAAATGTGGTATACACAGACAGTGAATTATTACTCAGCCTTGAGAAGGAAGAAGATGCTGATGCATGCTACACAGGAGGGGGTATTGAGAACATTATATTAAGTGAAAAAAGTCAGTCACAAAAAAGGCAAATGCTGTAGGATCCTACTTAAATGAGGTGTCTCAGAGTAGTAACAGTCAAAGAGAGAGAAGGCAAAACCGTGGTTGCCAGGGGTGGGGATGTGGGGAGATGAAAGGTTAAAGGGCACAGAGTCTTAAGAGTTGCAAGATGCAGAGTTCTGGAGGCTGGTTGCACAACAATGTTAATGTACTTCACCCTACAGAACACAACACTTTAAAATGGCTAACACAGTAAAATGTATGCTGTGTGTATTTTACCACAATTAAAATTTTTCTTAGAATTACATCAAGAATCTCAAGTTTCATAATCGTGAGTGTTGATGAGGATGAGTAGAAATGGGAATCCTCCAACACTACTCATAGGAAGAAAAAATGACATGGTCACTTAGGAAAATCATCAGGTAGATCCTCAAATGATTAAATATGAATGAGCCATTCCACTCTGGTATATATAGCCTAGAGAAATGAAAACAGATGTCCATGCAGAAACTTCTACAAGAATGTTTATAGCAGTATTATTCAATATGGCTGAAAGATGGAAGCAACTCTAATATTTGTCTATTGACTAAAGAATAAACAAAATGTGACATATTATCCCTACAACAGAATATAGGATCATTCAGCCATAAAAGCTAACCATGGGGCTTGCAGTCATTCTGTCGAAGAAGCTTGGAAGTCATTCTGTCACCCTATCAGGCAAAAAGCTGAACAAACTGAAAATCAACAGCTCTTCTTAGACCTGTTAGACAACAGGTCATAGGACAAACTGTGCCCCTGAAACTGGAGAGAAAGAAGGCAGTTGCCGAAAATCACAGCTCACTGGAGCAGAAACCTCCGTGGAACTAGCACTGGAGTAGGAAGACCTACGCCATCACTGACAGATCATCAGAGTTCAGAACGGCAAGGCGGGGAACTCCAGGGGGCCCGGGCTTAAGGGGGTGCCTCTCACTGCTGTGGATTTTACCTCCAGGAGTTAGTGATCTAACACTGAAGGGTCTAACAGAGAAGACCAGAGAAAAATCCCCTGGGGCTTCTGGCAGAAGGAGGGAAGGGTAACTAACACTTGGAATTTTCCAGAGGTTTCTGTCCTTTTTAACAAAGCCTGCTCTCAAGACCCACCCACCAGGATGAACAGAAATGCTCCCTCTAGTCCTCCACGTGAGGGGAAAGAAGCAACCACTCCAGGCCCTTCCACAGCACCTATGGGGGCAGAAAAGGGACTGGGAAGCACTTGTGCAGTTCACAGCCCAGGGGCCAAGGCTCACTGAAAGGCCAAGGTTTAGCCATGCTTCTGTAGAACATTCATCTGGCCCCCGTTCCCTACCATCACCTCACTAAAGGCATATTTACTGCACTTCCTTTGACCTAGTATGTCATCTCTGTCTTTCAACAAAAAAGTTGCAAGGTGAACTGGAGACCAAAGAAAACGAATATGAGAGCTGAAAGAGACAGCACACACCACACTCAGAAGAGGCAGGAATGTTGGATTCAACAGCCTGAGAATTTAAAAGAACTACAGGATATGCTAAGGACTTCAATGGGGAAAGTAGGTGGCATGAAAGAACAAATGGACAATGTAAGCAGAAAGGTGGAAATTCTAAGAAAGACTCAAGAAGAAATGCTAGAGTTCGAAACAGAAATTAAAAATGCCTCCCTAGGCTCGTTGGCTGATTGAACATAGCTGAGCAAGATCTCCAAATTGAGGGTGTGTCAATAGAGACTTCCAAAACTGAAAAGCAAAGGGAAAAAAATGGAACAGAAGATCCAGGGACCCAGGGACAACAATCAGAGGTGTGAATAGGTGTAAAGAAAAAGCCAGAAGGAGAAGAAACGGAAACATTTAAAGCAAATAATGACTGTGAATTTCCCACAAAGTAATGTCAGACATCAAGCCCACGATCCAGGTTGGTCAGAGAATACTAAATAGAATTAGAATTGTTGTTATGACAACAATAATAAACAAAAGAAAACCACCTCTGTGGAATCATGTTCAAACTGAAAGAGAACAAAAATAAGACAGGGATGAAGGGGAAATCCCAAAATAAGCGAGAAAGACGAATGAAATACCAGTGCATTCTTCTACACAGATAAACCTTGAAATCATGCTAAGTGAGAGAAGGAAATCCCCAAAGATTACGTATCATATAGTTCCATTTATATGGAAGTCTAGAACAGGAAAATGTAGAAACAAAAGGTAGATTAAGTGGTTACTTAGGGCCAGTGGGTGGGGAGAAAAGTGGGGAAACAAGATTACAGGGTGGATTTTTAAAACAATACTTATTCTTTAGTTGTAGTTGGACACAATACTTTATTTATTTTTATGTGGTGCTGAGCTGAGGATCGAACCCAAGGCCTAGCATGTGCTAGGTGATCACTCTACCGCTGAGCCACAACCCCAGCCCCTATGGGGTGGATTTTTGAGGTGATTAAAATGTTCTAAAATTGACTGTGATGATGGTTTGTGAATATCTGAATATGCTAAAATCCACTGATTTATGAACACTTCCAAATGTACCTTTTGACAGATCTTTTAGCACTTTTTAGGATTATTTCACAATTTTCCAACTCAGAAAGCAACTTCACCTTGTTATTTTTATCCATGAGGTCCCAATTTAATTTGCAATGTGGTGGCTCTTGTATCTTTCCAGTTGTATTTGCTGGTGTCTTGCTTCATGCACCTTTTAGCATTATTTTAGGGATCCGTAACCATTTTATGCTTTCTTGCATAATTCTCTATTTATGTCAAATGTATTTCAAATGTGAGGTTCTATTCACTGTAAATATAGCGTACTAATCCCTTCTGAGTCTTTGTTTCGCTGTTGCACTCAGAGTACGCCCTCAAGAGGCCCCTTCTAGATAGCAAGATTTCAACAAATCATATGGCTCAACTGTTGAACAGCTTCTCAAAATTTTGATTATAGTTCCATTTTAGTTTTGCTGTATTTCTTTCACCTTATCCTTCTATAGTGAACTTGTCAGTACACTTCAGTTAGATGTCAATTTCACGTACATTTAATATTTGAAATACTGAGCATTTTAAAAATGCTTAAAATGCGTGCAAAATGTTCATTTTGCATTGGATTGGTTAACTAATTGGTGAATTAAGAAAACCGCAGAAGGCTGGGCTGATAGTCTGCTGAAAAGAAAACCTCAGACTGTTGTTTATAAATCACAAGACATTTGATACAATTACATTTGTAATTTTAAATAAATACAATATTTTGATCACCTAGAGTCAGAGGAAGCTAAACCTTTGATAGCCTGGTTTGGCTGACCACTGTGACTGCTAAACAACTAAAGCCAAATGAAGGCTTTGGGAAAAAAAAATCCCTGAGAATGTTGTAAATATCTCATGCATCATGGTTACTGATAGTATCAGACAAAGTTATTGGAAGCAATTTGATTTTCAGTAAATTGCTCATTCAACAAATTGGTTTCCCAGAAAGTAGATTTTCTCTTTTTTCTCTCTTTCTTTTTGAATACTTATGTAACAAATATACAGTCACATAGAAGTTGAAACAGTAAAGGTTCATGTACTTGGTAAGCAAGTCTTTTATAGCATATGATCTCCATAGTTAAAACCAAAGACAAAAAAGGATACTAGTGACAAATTTAATCTCGGTGAAACTCTTTTTTTTTTTTTTTTTTTGGCATTGCATGCTAACTAGAAAGATGGCTTTATTCAGCTGGACATTTTAAAGCACTTAGTAAAACAGCGACTTGACATTCAACATTTTTCCCTCTTGAAAACAAATTTATCTTTATCAGGGTTTGAAGTGATAAATACACTGAATGTAAATGAATACTTCACAGCAGCTTCACACGGTTATCTATCCTGCACCATTAATGTGTAATAAATAGATGCTTTAAATATTTGCTCCTAGAGGTCTCTTCTTGAACTTAGGCATAAGTTATCTAAACAGTTGAAAAGAGATTTATAGTTATGAAGAGGCCTGTATGTCAAGGAAAGTTTTATGATATGTTCTATAATAAATTAGCAATAAATGGATACAGGTGACTGTGGAATTTATGACCTTTAATGCTTTAATACCACACTAAAGAAAAACTAATTATTAAGGTCCTAAAGGGTAATAGAAGAATACCATCTACAAATTGTCAAATTAAGCCATTAGTGCTAGATATTCCAAGTAGGTGTTTTTATGTGACCTAGCCAGAGAGGCAGAAGCTAATAAATACAAGAAAACTCAATGTCACCATGCAGTGGAAAGGTGACAGTGAGGCCTTGTAGGGCAAACTGAAGAATTTAAATTTAAATTCTGGGATTTTTTTTTCTCCCTCTTAAAAATAATCATTCTTTCAGCACATAAGAGAAGTGCTATTTATATTACAAAAATGATTAATCTCATTAGATTTTCATGCAGTATTTATTGAGCATTTCCCCCCCCAAGTACCCATGAAGATACTTGATTACGAAAGATCCCAGGGAAAAATAAAAGTTATCTGATTGAAAAAATCAGATTTCAACTACTCGCAGGTTTTAGGGTGTCTTTCCCACACGAAACCTCAATTAAAACACTAGTTATAGCAATGAATCTCTACTTTCATCTTGAGTTTGTCATAAGAAAAAAGAATCCACCCTTTTATTCCTAATTTGAACCTCACCAGGAGGTAGATGGGTTTATTTCCTGGAGGGAAGAGGCCATTGTGAAAGTCTGCCTGTTAGTGATCTTCCAGTTTCGAGTCTCTCACCCTTTTAAAATCCATTCTCCACACTAACACTAGAGTGGTCTTTATTTTGAGGGGGAAAATGTGGTTATACCACATCGCTGCTTCAGATCCTTTGATGGCTTCCAACTGCTTCGCCCCACTCTGCAGCAGAAGGCAGCCAACGCCTCTCCCCTACCTGTCTTTCCAGCATGTTCCTTCTGGAGCCCTCTGAAGTGGAAAAACACTGACCATGCTCGTGGGGCGTGCTCAGACTCAGCGTTTATACCCCGTGTTTCCTCTGCTTGATGCCCTTTCTCCTTGATCTTCCTCTTCTTTCAAGGGACCAGCTGCGACGCTACTTCAAGTGTAAGAAGTGTCCTGTCAGAATCAATTGCTTTCTCCTTGCCTCCTTGTCATCCCAACCCTTTGCCTGTGCTCCATTATTTCTGCGGGTGTCACTTCCTGTTTCTCAGCTAGAAATTGTGGAAGGCAAGGAAGGACCCAAGGCCCATGTTTTCATTCCCAGCGCCTAAGTATGTAGACAGGTGACAGTGTTCCATGGAGGTTGATGGAATGGAAATCTGGGGGCAGGATATTAAAGGTGGAGGGAGGTTGTTTGGGAGACTGGCTCTGGAAGATTTTTTGCTCTTAGGTCCAGAGCTAAGCAAAGTCAGGAACCACGGTGATGTTTTCCAAGCTTCCCTGTTTCCTTGAGAGACTGCCACACAAGGGTGCAGAAAAGAATATGCGTTATCTGAGATTGAGAGGTCTTTCTGCCTGGATGAAAATTATATTAATGAGGAAAATCATGCATTGAGATTTCTGAATGGGGAAGATGTCTGTGCCAGGGAAAGGAGTAAAAATCTAGAATCAGAAGACGGGAATAGAATCTCTCCCCTCACTCTGTGATCTCATGGAAAGTTTTCCGTTTTTTACCTCGGTGTCCACCTCTGTGAAATTGAGGATAAGGAGCATGACTTCACGGTGTTTTCATGTGCACCAACCGAGATCATGGGGAGGAAATGAAGATGGTACTTCCTACCGCTTAGTGAGGACCCGCTGCTCAGCAGGCTTTATATACACTACCTTTCCCATAATTCCTAAAAAGGCACAGTGTGTTTATAAGAATCCTGTTTATCACATGGACACTGGCACTCTGAGTACTTTGTCATGTCCCATTCCTAGTCCAAAGACATGCTCCCTGGAGGAGCACCTTATACAAAAATGTCCCACAGATGCTTCCAGTGTGTGGAAATGGCCAACAATTTAGCATTTTACCCCATACCTCCTTAGAAAGAAGACCAGCTAGTGCCCAAAACAGACAAAGGTTTCTTTCACTTCTATATTTTGTTCCCTGTCTCCCCTGTCCCCATTGAAAAGACTCTTGTGATTGTACCCTGGGATCCCCTGGGACCTACACAAAGACTTCATATCTGTAGTTGATAATGGCCTCTTATCCTTCCCCCAACCTGGTGAATAATCCAGAGAGGCTGATGGCAACTCATTCACAGCATGCAAAGTCATAAGCATCTGCTTAATTTACTTAATTACTCTAGGGGGTATTTATAATTTTAAAGAGTATACAAATTAATAGACCTATCTTGTCAAAATGTTTAGTTTAAGGCTAGTCCAAAGGCATATTTGCTGTGAATTATTAGAACATAATCTTTATTTACTTAAACTTTTAAATAAATATTCACCTAAAAGGATTTAGGCCCCACAAAACTTGGAATAACTATATAGAAAGTTCTGGTACAATTCTCTGCTCTCCAGTTTGTCTCTGGGATTGGTGTATTTCCTTCCCTCATTTCCATGATGTCTGATTGGCTGTACATGCTCAGGGTAAATCTAAGAGTGGCCAGGCAGAAAGCATGACCCCAGCTCTCTGGGGTCAAAGCATATCCTCCAATTCTCAGAGAATTTCATCCTCCACTTTCTGAGTTTAAATGAATAGATTCTTGATCACTCTATTCTAAAAAAATTTTTAAAATGTACAATGTAAAAGGGTAGCTCAGGCGTAGCTTCATGATAGGGGAACTTTTCTGTGCATAGTGGTAGTATTAAAGTGAATCAGTACATGTGGACAAAATGTCATAATACCATACAGAAAGAAAAAAAAATGCAGCGCAAATGTGAAATTTGAATGGAACCCTGTGGTGCATGCTGTTTTGCTGATGTCAGATTTTCATAAGGTATTATGATTTGTTCCATACTTTTATTGGTGCATTATAGCTGTACATAATGGTGCGATTCATTGCTACATATTCACACATACACATAAAATAACAATGTAATTTGGCAAATATCATTCCCCAGTATTTCGCCTTTCCCTGCCCTCCTTCCTCTCTCTGTTCCTTTTCCTCTACTCTGATTTTTATGAGATTCTACAAAAGTAGGTGAAGGATGTATGGGAATTCTCTACTATTTTTTTTGCAACTTGTGATTCTTTAATTATTTCAAAATTAGTACACATGAAGTCTGCTGCTAGATGAGCAAAGCTAAGATAATGAAGTTCATCAGCCATTCTAGTGTCAATTTGTTTCATAAAGGACCAGTCTTTTGCCCTGACATTGTGTCCTTTGACTTTTTTTTATAAACCCTGCTTTATTTCTATATGTGTTTTATAATTTTATATACATGCATTTGTATAATGTTATATCACAGATGTAGATAATTGTTTGAAATTATTTGGTAACATAAAAACTGGCAATTTGATATTCCCTTCCTTATTTTCTTTTCTTCTGATATGATCAGTCTGTGAAATCCAAAATCCAAGAGCTACCAAATTCAATGTCTTTAAAGCATTAAAATTTGAATAATTGTCCATTTATTTGCCAGTTATTCAGGGCTTACCCTAGTGCTAGGCATCATGAGAGTCCTCCCTCCAAAAATGAAAGAAAAGATAGGTAGAGGAATAATAATGCAAGGTAGAAGGTGAAAAGTACTGTGTGAAGTTTGGAAAATGAGCTGGAAATTTATTCTGACACCTATAAACACAGGCAAGGCTGGAAAAGGTGAGAATCGAGATGTCAAGTGGCAGGAAAGTCACCGGCTAGACCTTTCCATAGAAAAGGAGCCTCGTGTCAAGACTGAGTGAAGGGTGGAGAAAGGCAAAACCTTCTGAGCTTGAAATAAACACAAACTGTCCACAAGAAAGTTTAAAGGGCCACAGCCAAGAGACAGATTATGAGTCCCAAGGGAATCTTCATACTACAGAGGAAATGAAGTCACTCGTCTCTGTCTTTGAGTAGCTTAGGAATGAAATTATTTTCCATGCTGAATCAGAAAAAATATCAAGTCTGACCACAGAATTATTTGATGTAATAGTTTTAAAAGCCGAATCCTTAAAGCTAACACATTTCTTTTTTTAAAAAAGTGGTATCTCAAATACGGATTATCTAAATGAAGAGGAGGAAAAAAGTGGAAAGAAGAAAGAAAGGGAAGGAGAATGTGAAAGAAAAGACAAATCCCAGAAGTTAACACCACGAAGAACTAGAGGAGCAAAAAATAGAAAGGCTGCTGACGAAGAAATCTACTGATCAGAGGTTTTACTTTCTCATTTCCTATTGTCCCATCTTTGGTCATGAAACTTATAACAGCTATGAGTCTGAAGGTTTCCATATGTGACTGTAGTTGCTTCAGGATCCACACAAGTGAAATACCAGTAATTATATTTGTCATAAATTATGCTTGGCCTATTACCCAATCTATTTCTAGGAACTCTAAAGCAAAGTCTGTTAGTATCCCTCCCCACCCATTTCTAGTAGCTTCCTTTAGTATACCAATAATACAATAGGAAAATCTTGAACCTATTGTAATATAGAGCTAGAAAAACATAACCATTTCCTACATTTTACTTTACAGCACATTTTTCTAATATGATTATTTAGGGCCAAAACACTAATAATTCCATTCTCTAGTCTTTGCCATTTCACCCCGCTAAAGATGTCTAGGTATATTGCAAATGTGAGTGCTATATTACTTATCCATTGCTGCATAAGAAACTACTACAAACTTAGCAGCTTCGAAACCTACACATATGTATTGTCTTTGAATTTCTGTTTCTGCGGAGTCAGCAGAGCCTAGCTTGATCCTCTGTTGAGAATCTCACAAGAGGACAGGCAAGGTGTTGGCTGGTCTGGGCTCTTATCTGGAGACGCAAATGAGGAAAAATCAGCTTCCAAGCTTATTCAAGTTGTTGGCACAATTCATCCCTTGTGGTTGGGTGAGTGAGGCTGTTGGTTCCCTGAGGCCACCAACCTTGCCTCGCCTCAGGCGAGGTGGCTTGCTTCTTCAAGAGCAGCATGAGCCACAGCCAGCAAGATGGAGTCTTACATAATGTGAAAGGATGGTCAGTGATGTCCATCACCTTTGCCATATTCTAAAGGTTAAATGAAAGTTAAAGTTTCTGTTCACACAGCGGGAGGGCATTACACAACCAGGTAAACACCAGACAGCAGGGCTTAGTGGGGGTCTCCTTGGGGTCTGTCTGCTACAGGTTCTAATATAAAATACTTCATTTTGGGGGTTATCTCTTTACATTCAAAAGCAGACATAATTTAAAAGGTGAAAATGATGATAATGCGGGATAAAGGGAAACATTGAAGTAAAGAGGAAAAAACTTTAAAAAGGTGTTTTTATAAATTCTTTCAGGATATAGTAAATAAAATTCAAGTTTATGTTTTAAAAATTACTTAAATAATGTAGAATTGAATAATAAATTAGCTAGCTGATTTCTTCAAGATGCAATACATCTTACATGCTAAAATAGGATTCAGAAATTTTAAAGAGCTAAAAATTCAAAGCAACAGGCTGGGAGAAAATATTTGCAACATATTCAACAAAGAGATAATTAATACCCAAAATTTAAAAAAAAGAAGAAAAAAAAAAGCTGCCCAGCATATCACTATAGAAGAAACAAAGTACACTGAAGAAAAATGGACAAAAGATAGAAAAGGCAATTCTGAAAGAACAATAACATATGTATGGAGACAAATACACAATTGCCTTTATGATTAAGTAAATAAATATCAAGACAATAATGACAGGTACATATTCACTCACACAACTGGAAAAATTTAAAAAATGTGTAATGTCAAGATCTTTCAAGAATGTGAGAAATGGGCACTCATACATTTAATGAAAAGATAAATAAGCTCTTTAGAAGAAAGTGTAACACAATCTACAACATTTTTAAAAGGCTTACTATTTATTTGACCTGGCATTTCTAGATCTGGGAAACTGCCCCCAAAGAAATTCTTCTACTTTTTTTTTTTTAAGTAACACACAGGAATATTCATCATAGCATTTTATAACAATGATATACTGGAAATAACTTAAATATACTACAATAGAGAACAGGAACATGACATTCCCATACTATGAAATTCTATGAGCCAATAAAAAGAATGAAGTTGACGTGTGAACTTGCTTAAAAAGAGCTCCATGGAAAATTGAGTGAAAAAAGCTGAAGAACAACAGATAAGTTATGATCTTGCTTATGTGAACAAGATGTGCATAGACACGAACACAGGTCAGGAAGAGTGAGAGTCTCATATCCAACTCTCAACCACGCACACCTTTGGTGGACGGAGTAGGAGGGCAGAGGATGTCAGAGAGACGGTCCTGCCTTGCTTGTGTAACTTGGATTGTCTCCTGTGCACCGAGAATGCACAGTGGGAACAGAAATGCATGAACTGACACCACATATTTCTCTGCTGTTCTAAGTGAAAAAAAAAAAAGAAAAAAATTCAATAATAAAAAAATGAATAAAATATTGTTTTAAACCAGCCCATTAAGTTAAGGTACTTCCTTGCAAACTGCTTGCTAACTGAGTCAGTCAATTTTCTGGCTTGTGATAAACATAAAAATGAGATTCAAAATCAAGGAAAAACACCTATCTGTCTGTCTGTCTATCCATCCATCCATCTATCTATCATCTCACAATTCTCTGTCCCTGACATTTATACTCTCTATCTGGTCTTGGTTCTTCTCAGTCCAGACTTAAAATTTATACCTTTTCCTTCTCAGAAGGTTTATTTTTCAAGTCCACTAGATAACAAGAAATAGAAGACATGTGTGAGGATATGGCTTAGGATTTAAACATCATCTGGGAAGACTTTCCTGCCATGTTCCGCTTCCCTCTGTCAAAGATTCCAGTGGCTCTCTTTTCTTAGCAGAATAACATCAAGCATTAAGGAGTTCCCTATACAATTCCAATTTATTTTGTCACAGCCAAGGACTTTTTTTTTTAATACTTAATTTTTAGTTGTAGTTGGACACAATACCTTTATTTTATTTATTTATTTTATGTGGTGCTGAGGATCGAACCCAGAGCCTTGCACATGCTAGGCGAGCTCTCTGTCTCTGAGCCACAACCCTAGTTTCACAGCCAAGGACTTTAATGTTACCTCACGTCACTTTGTGCCGATAGGAGTGTTTGCTGATAGGAGTTGGTGCATTTTATTCTGATACCAGGTTTGTGGAAAAGAGCAAGCAAGATTTTTTTAAAAGTTAATCATGATTCAAAAAAAAATCAAACTAAAAAACTTAAAAATTAAACCCCCAATTAAAAACATATGGCTTTGGGTCTTCGCATTTGATGGGTAAATGTGTATATAAATTAGACTTGAAGGTACTCATTGCCCATTTTTACTTTATGATTACCCTTGCATCCATGCAGTGCCTTGTAAAAGCGTACCTAGCAGGCATTCCATCAACTCCACAAAATAAAACACATCTTTCAGGCTCAATGAAGTGCAGAAGATCTGGGTCTTCCCTCCTATAAATGTATCATATTGCATTTACTGGCTAATAAAGTCTCAAAGAACAAGATTGCCCTTCTTTTCACAACTTGATCCTTTACAAATTTACAAATGTAACGCTTTAACCTACTTGAACTCCAATCTGGCTCCCTAAGGGAAGATGCTAACCCAGAGAAGGTGTCTGTTCCCAGTTAGCTGGGCCAGCAGCCGTCTGGAGAGGCAGCTTCGCACCTCAGGGGTGCAGTTGGCCTCTGCTGGAGGTTTGTGTAGCCCCAGCTAATGGGGTTAATGAACCAAGGTCAAAACAAGAAGACAAAGGAGATAGTGGGCACCGCAAAGGCATATAACAGGCACCTGATACCAGAAGTTTAGGTCACATGGACAGGGTGAGAACTGTTATCAAGCAGGGGACCAACTCCCAGAACACCAAACAGAGATAAGAGCTGAGGGTAGGTAGGTGACATTCTTCACGATCCAGGTAGTCCTTCTTTCTTAGCCGTCATGTGGTTAGAGGAAATTCTCTGCAGAGTTTCTGTGTGCAGGCAACCTTGGCCATCTTACCCTAAAAGAAGGTTGTGACATTTATGTGGCCTTGTGGAGGGTTTGGCAATAAAAAGTTCATACTCATTCAAAGTCCACTTAGAACAAATCATTTTAGTTCATTTTTTTTTTAAAGAAAGGGTATAGTTTAAAAACAGAAGACCCAACAGAGGTAAATATATATAAGGAAGAAACTATAATAATATTGTAGGCAATAACTTGAATGTGACCTTGGATAAAAATGGAACCTTTTAAATCAAACAATAAAATGTTTTGTCTACACAACTCAGAGCTTTCTGAACTGGAAACAGCAACACAGTAAGTTTTTATAGGAAGTAGAGGGTAGAAGGACAAGAGAAGATCAAAGAAGAAATAATAGGTGGTATGGGAGGGACAGTTCCAAGTCCCCTGTCAGGAGCAGGGCCACAGGCCTCCTTGCTATGCCACGAAGAAGCCATTTCAGCTACAGACTCAAAGCTTTGAAAATTGTCCTCAGGTGAGACTGGGTATTTTCTGAATTCCCCCCATGTTTGACAGTGAGTCCATAAACTGAGTTAAATGGATAATTCAAGCTATTTGCTAAAGAATTCAGAGCTGCTTCAGTTTCCAAAACCATGACAAAAATAAAATGTATAATTTTGTAGGTAGTTTCAGATCAAAGCACTCATATCTAAAGCAACTACCCAGTTTTCTATTCCGCTCTGAGTAGATCTTCACTGGAGGCATAGAACAAATGCTGTCTTCCAGTAGGAAAGACATACATCCCATCTATGCTGGTTATTTTAATAGGGCAGGTGGCTCCAAGGCTCATGGTTGAAAGCCACCTCCACCTGCCTCTCTGCCTTCTTAATAAAACAGACCCTGGCCACCACCAGAAAATGGTGAGAGTAGAATCTATCTTTGTCTCACTCATCTTCAAGACAGACCACTGAGAACACTCAACAACCACTGGCTACCTCAGGGTCATTTCCTCCATCTTTTTAACAATGAGGATCCTGTGGAAAGCAGGTGATTTTAATCAGGATGGTGGCTCTGATGATCTCTATGTATGTGGGAACTTTGGCAAATAACATTAATGGTATGAGGTCCCCAGGTGCTAACATTTTAATCCAGGTGAAAAATTAACTTATGTGACCCTTTGTGGCAGTCCTAAGGAAAGGCAGTCTGAAGGTGATCCGTGGAGGTGGGGAAGGACAATAGTAAAAGGAAGGAAATAGTAAAAGGCCACAGTCTATAGAGAATGTTCTCAGAAAACAAATGCCCCATTCCCTTCCCCAAGTCCGCACCCCCCAGCACCACACCCTGTGATATAAGAGATGTTTTTTGTTGTTTTCTTTTGTTTTTGATGCATATGGGAAAAGACCTCCTCCATCTCCTGGTTACTGTTTAGTCCAACTGGGCAGGGGCTCAAGCAACCATCTTTGATTAACACATGGTGAATGAAATCCACCCTGTTTTAGAACCAGTGGGTCTTGGTTTTTTGAATGCTCCCAGAGTCTTATCTTTATTTCTGACACAGTTGAGGCAACATAATTTTTTCTCTTGTTTCCTGATACTTGAACATAAGAGAAAAGCCAGTGAAAAATCTGTTTGCAGTGGTAATGTGCTCACCGGAACACTCTGGGAAATATTTACTTATTCTTCACAACAAATATTTGGTGGAGCAACTGAGCCTTAAATAGTAGCTAGAACTCTGTGGTGGAGGTATGATTGTCGCTGCATGAATGATAAATATTTCAGTTCAATTCACATGCAGCACGGAGCTTCTCTTCCGGGCAGGCAGGTACACAGGAAGTGTAAGAAGCACTTCCGGCCTTTTAAGATCTTTTTTTGAAGAGACAGAAATAAAGAACTCTGGAAGATAGTGTGTAATGAAGTTCAAACACGTGTCGTGCCAAAGACAGATTCTCGTTTGAAGTCCTAAATGAAAAAATTAAGTAGCACCAAAGCTCTGCCAAGAAAAATGGCTAAGCCCTTACTTACTTTGGTAAGTGAGGAAACAATGACAGCAAAGGTTTTAAAGTCAGACAAGACAATCTTGGTCATCCCAGAGGCAGTAAATATCTCAGCAGCTCATCCTTATACAACCTGGTTTTGAACTCTGTCTTCTCTGCTCATTCATTTTGTGATCTTGGACAAATGTTTTAACTCTGAGCTTCCAATTCCAAATGAGGATAATAGCATGATGCAATTTACTTCTTTCAAAGCTTCGGTGAAGTGAGAGCACAAACATGACATTCTATTATTTTTCTCCAATTACTACTTTTCGTATTGTTTGGGTGGGGGGTGGTCTACATCTGTCAGTCAAGAATTAAAACCCTGGGGCTGGGGATGTGGTTCAAGTGGTAGCGCGCTCGCCTAGCATACGTGAGGCGCTGGGTTCAATTCTCAGCACCACATAAAAACAAAATATATTGTGTCCACCTAAAGCTAAAAAATAAATATTAAAAAAAAAAGAATTAAAACCCTTATAATTGTTGTTCCTATGTTAACAGTTCTGAGATCAGAACTGTTGCTATTTGGGGGAGATCCAAAGAGAAGAGTGAGAAATATTTATAGCATGGCTGCATAATAAATGATATCGTGAATTAACCAATTTTCTCTCCCTATGTTCAGCAATAATGAGACCAAGAAAAATGGCCTGGATGTTCAGTACAGAAAAAGAGTTTTATCGGTAAGATAAGCTGTTCAATCAACAGCTCAAGACCAGCAACTTGCTAAAAGGATCCACTTCAAGACCCTATCCTTAATTTGCTTCTATTCAAAGTTCTCATGTCACAGACTGCCCAAATCTTCCTCCTTAAATTGCCCACCCAGGCCCCTGCTCCCTTTCCTAATATCTCCACTTTGAGGCCTTCATAAGGCTCTGGCAAGATGGTGTTCTCCCTTTATTGCAGTAGATCTAAGAAACTTCTCTTAGTTTG
Organism: Marmota flaviventris; assembly: GCF_047511675.1. NCBI lineage: Eukaryota > Metazoa > Chordata > Mammalia > Rodentia > Sciuridae > Marmota > Marmota flaviventris. The sequence continues at coordinate 12,539,128 of NC_092501.1, forward strand.
ATCAGGTCTCCCTAGGGATTTTAAAGAGAATTAATGATCAAAACATCCCTTAAAAATATCTTTAGCAGGGTTCAAAATAGTCAAGGCACATGAAATTAAAATACATACCCATCTGTCTGACTTAAGAGTCAGTTTGTATTCTCTTTAAAGCATTTGCTCAACCTCATCTCACCCAAGATGTGTGGTCCAAGAGACTTGGAATGGGGAGGCTGCTTCCCATCTCTTCAAACAGGAGTGAGATGCCTCTACCCTCCAACCCCTCTAAAGACCTGACACTTCCAGGAAGGGGGAAGGATGGGCTAAGTGGTCAGCAGTCAGCCGTGTGCAGGGACTCTGTCCTCCTGCTGCTCTGGCTGGTTGCACATGTCCTTTTCTTCACTGCTAAGAGGGCCCCTGTGTAGATGCAGGTTTGGTTTTCTCTGCACACAGCATCTCACTGGTGCCTCTGTTGTTGATATCCACCAGTTCTTGCTTCCAAAAGCCCTTGTTGGTGCAGGGTAGCACCAGTCTGCCTCCTCTTACAAACTCTGGACCCCTTTATGGAGAGCCAGGGGGACCACTAAGAAAACGAGAATAACAACAAAACATGGCAGTGAGAAATCCAACACACTGCTAAAATAGGTGACATAAAGACCGTAACTGGTCATCTTCCGTCTTCCCCATTACATGCAGTCCATTGTGCAGGTGACACTGCGTTGGTAATTAAGGAGAAAAAAATGTGAAAATATTCTGAGTGTACTGTTTTTAAGTATATAAGAAAAGGTTCCCAAATATTTCTACTTCAAAGCTGAATACTTAGCTACTGGGATTTTGTTAAACTACAAACTAATGTAAAAGTATCAAGTCCTTTAAAATTCTAGTGAAGATGAATGAGGAAGGAAATGTTGGAAGCAGAGTGTTAGTCCATTTTGATTTTTGTTGTTGTTGTTGCCTCTTAATAACTTTCCTCTCTTAAAAATACTTGTTAAAAATCTACCCCTAAAAGTAGGTGCCTCATTGTTGATGTGGTTAGATTCTATTTAAGGTGTGAAATTAATATGTGCCAACACAAAAGGGGGATATTTCCCTTCACTGTTTCCATGGTGTGTCTCAAAGACTATTGCTATTTGGGGGAGATCCAAAGAGCAGAGTGAGAAATATTTATAGCATATGAGTATAATAAAAAATGTAATCATGAACTAACAATACATTAAACTGGTAGGACATAGTTTACATTAGATCATAGGAATGAATATCAAAAATACAGGCAATATTTTTGAAAAAACAACCAGCAGTGAAAAATTTATTTATAATACAAACCAGACACTCCAAAATAATTTGTGGTTTACTTAATTCTTACCGTTCATCCTATATTCTTTTGAATAAGCTGAAGGAAGGCACCCGAGTAACTACCTCAGCTGTTTTTGATTTTGATTCTGAATTTTCAGTGAGATGAAAACTCTAGTCCATATAACAAAAAGAGATGGCATGGCATTCTCAGAAATTTATATTTCCCCCCCACCCAATGTAGATATGTATTAAAAAGAAATGTATTATAATAAATTACTATATTTCCAAATTGTCTCATTATTTCTGGGCAAATAATAATTGCATATAAATTCTGAATAAAGGAATATCACATTGCATCTTATGTGCTCTGCAATATGCACTCATAGAAAATCATTATAGTAACAAAACCAGCTGCATGTAATAGAAAGCAAATGATTTACAATGTTACTATGAGAAACTACTTTATTTCATATTATCATAAAAAGAACAGAACTGAATATTTGCATGACAAACAGAAGAAACCAGAAATTCCAAATGCAACTCAGTGTTTTTTTTTTTTTAATTTAAATAGGTATTAATGCTGGAAGGTGATCTGAAAAGCCTTCTACTCTAGAGAATATTAGCAATTATAATTTGCAAAGTCATTATTAGTCCAACGATTGAAAGAAAAAAAATCCACAAACATTAGTGGAATATAGAGAGAAATACTTGGAGTAATATGTGCTTCTATCATAAACATCTATGTTACAAGAGCTTACACTTAGTGATTTGAACACTTTATTTCATTTAACTGAGCAGTAGAATGCATTTTTGTTCTTAAACGAAGCTTGACTCTGAAATTTGAATCACATCAAAAGCCTTCAATGTCCGAATTTTAATATGTTTATATATTTATCAGTCATTGCATCTGCCTCCCAATAGCCCGGTCTGAGGTAGCTGGACCCCCCCTCCCCTCGTAGAGGAAATTCCTCTGTTGCCTCCAAGATCTGCTCCTCTCTCCACCCAGCTGCAGCCACGGGTCCTGAAGCTGGAGTCTCCAGGATAAGCCCTGCCTCAAGAAAAGTTGAGCTCGGCCCATGAAACTCTCTCTCAGGCGGGCAAATAAAGGTTGAAAGTCAATGCCACAAGGAGTTGTGGCAAGAAAAGGGAGCATTAAGATGAGGAGAACAACAGGAGTAGGCACAATACAGAGGATCAAGTGACAGTGAGCAGACAGCTACAGGGAGAGGCAGAAAACCCAGAGGCATGCCAGGGTCCCTCATTCAACCCAGCCATGAGCCCCAGCTGTCGAGGTACCCATATCCCAACTTCAGTCTCCAAGCTGGGTCACCAGGATTGGGCCCTAGGCTTAAATATGAAACATGTCTTCAATTTTGTGTCACATTTACCAATATAATAAAATTATTCTAAACAAATTAACGACTGTGAATCTCAGATTCCTGCAGCCAAAGAACCTGTAATTTATATGCATATGTATAAAATCAAACATATTAATTATATACAGCTTATATATAACATATTATAACATATTGTGTTATTATGTAATTATGTATTATATATTTATAAATTATATTTACAACATAGTAGCATACAACATTTTATATATTTGTAGTAATATATAATACTAAACATAAAGAAATTACATATAGTATATATTTATATGTTATATGCTATGTTTCTAAATTTATAGGTTCTAATATATATTGTTAGATCAGGACAAGTCTGCGGACATAAATATTTATATCTAAAGTCAAAGATCCAAGTCTCCAATGAGACCATCATAGTGGAGTTCTTTTTAGTGTTCATGCTTTTTTTAGAGAACCAACTAATTTGAGTTCCCTAATCAATTTGCTGATAGGTGCACTGAATTAATGTGAAATATATTTTAAACATAATTGAAAAAAATATGGTAAATGAGCAGAGTACACCAGCTTATAATGAATCCTCCTTTATTGGTGATATGTTTAAGGCCACACACTCAGGCAATAGATACGAAGTAAAACTATTTTCCTATTAGCCTACATAATCTCTATTTTGATTCCCCTATTTCTTCTCCTGTCAAAATTTATCCAGAAAAATGTCATATTTGAATCAATTCAAGCTTTCAGGATTTGAAAGATACATATTAACAGAAATATAGTTTCAGAATTTCCCCCTCCCCACCCTCTCCAGGACAAAAATTATGAGTTAAGGGCAGGACTAGAGTTGAAGCCACTGGGAGAATCCCAGGCAGGTCTATAGCTGTTGGCATTTCCACTAGCATCTAGTTGTATGAAGTAATAGGTGGAGATCCCACCATGGTCTGTCCCTGATCCTTGGTCCTTCTACTCCAAATCTTCCCTGTCCCAACCTGGCAAAATCTTTAGGTTTACCAGCCCTCTCTGGATCACTTTCAGGGGAGATGAGCTTTTCAGAGGTTGTCTGGGGCCTCTTTGATGGCAGGAGGCTGGGGAGTGGGGTTGCTCAGACCTTCTCTGCTTAGCATCTGCCGTCTCCCCATCCTGCTTGTCTCCTGCTGCCATTGCTGCTCCAAGCCAACATGGTACACGGAATTAGGAAGCTCTGGGACTTTGCTCACTTTTGAGGTACACAGGACATCTAGTTTTGGATGCTCATATTCATTCTAGTTTATCATCAATTTGTCCAGGTCTCAGTTTTGACAAGGTGAGAGGAGAATGGAAGATCTTGGAGACAATTTACCTGTTCAGCCCTCCTATCTTTATTCCCCCACATCCAGTGAAATCTTTGCCTAGTCTAGCTCTTTCATTAACTGCCTTCTTCCCAAATTCTTTATTTACTGCATAAATTGGCTTCTGTTATCTCTTCTCTTATTGTCTACTTTCAAATGGGAAAGCTGAGAAGTGAGTCTTTGGTGTGTTTTTGGCTTCCCCTCTCTGAGCAGTTAGTCTGAATCTCCTACTTGCTGCCTGAAACTAGGAGCGTAGTCACAAGGGGATTGGCAATTACTAGGAATGAGAAACACATAAGTTATTATTAACCTTATAACCACATGAGCTTGTTAAGGCATGTTTTTCCAAGAAAGCACTAGGTTTGCACTTCCACAATACACTTATATTTAGCCTGTGTTAATACAGTCTATTCTTTTTGCTCTGCAATAGCCAGTCTTGGCGCATCACATGTATTTATCTATGGAGCTACCAGGTTCCTATTTGTCCTTCACAAGTGCCTTACCTGATAAAGTTGAGTCATATTTAATATAGTTTGAGTGATAGTAAACTAGAATTTTCTTATGTCTTAATCTGTTCCACTTGTATCATTTTAAGCAAACATTGATGCCAGAAGAAAAAGTGTGAGTGCTCATACATATACATATGTTATAAGCCTAAAATCATGATGAAATTTTTTATATTTGTAAAATTCTTTAGAGTTTACAAAAGGCTTTTACATACATTTTTTTGCTTTATATTCCAGCAAATATTCAAGGCAGATCACAGTGGTATGTGAGCTGCGGGTACCCAATGTATTTCCACAAGGGACACTCTTTTAGCATTTTGTCCTTCTGTTGTGAGGGTTGAAGAGTTCAGGGCTGTCCTAGATGAGTCTTCTTCCCTGTATAAATTTCGTTAATACATTTCAATTCCTCTGCCCTTTATGGATGCCAAACATTACAGTACAGGCTGCTGCTCATCTGAGTAGCAAAATTAGGTCAATTATTTTTCGCTTGTGTGTGCTTTCACTAAAGCAGTGTTAGGCCCTGACATCACGTCAAGAAGGCTCTGATAATGCTTCAAGCTCAATTGAAGTACAAGAATTGTTCAAAGAATATGGAGAATCTTTCGTCCAAGTGTCCTGCCACATCTTGATGTGAGCAATGCCCAAAGAGAATCCTCTGTTTAATTTTGGTCATGCAGGTCATCCATGATACTCCAATTGCTAGAAAATGTTTATAATACAGGCTGGGAACCATCTTCCCTATATTATAATCTAAAGGTGTTCTGAAAATAACTTAATTCAGAAGATATAAAGATAAGCCAAAAATATTTGTGTTATCAGATATTCAGATAAAATAAGACATTGTTCAGGTTGATTGAACTTTGCTTTAGGAAAAATTGTTTAAAATTTGACCCTGAAACAAGAAGAGTTCCATCTATTCCCTCAAAGTGCTATTTCCCCCCTAGGCTTTACATCAATATATAAAATATAACAAGTAGGAAAAATTATAACAAATATAGCAAATACTTTAAAAGTTCTTTACTTTGTTTAACAAGATCAAATAGAAAGCACTAAATCTGCTGTAGTGGGGAGAAATTCCACCACCAAATGTTTTTGCCACCCCTGAACAGTTAAATGCTTTCCAAATGAACATTTATTCCATTTATTCTAGAAACATCATGTATTTCAGAATATCCCAGAAATATAATTCAATTGTTTACTATTTTTTTTAAATCCTATTTTGGATTTTAACTATATATAAAAAATTAACAGGAGCTGGGGGTGGTGGCATCAACCTATAATCCCAGTGACCCAGGATGTTAAAGCAGGAGGATTACAAGTTCAAGGCCAGCCTCAGCAACTTAGTGGGACCCTCAGCAACAAAGAGGGATCTTTTCTAAAAATTAATTAATTAATTAATTAACCAATGTTCACAAAGTATAAAGATGATGAGATTCTAAAACTCTAATAATCATTTCTTTCAGCAACAAGATTCTCCTAAATTTCTGTAAGTACCAATGTTCTGGAAGATTTTAGAAAGACTCATGATGGTAACACAATTAAAATTTGGAGACAAATATCTAAGTATTCTCAAAAATTTTTATCTGAAGAACAATTATCTCTGCTTCTCAGTAAATATAATAAAAGGACTTTGAAAATTCTGAAGTTGGAAGGGCTTACTGAGGAATAGACAGATCAAGGCTTGCCAGGGCTATAGTTCTTCAGTTGGCAGAACTGGAATTAGAACTCAGGTCTATTGCACAAGTCCATGGGTTTTCCACCCTATTACCCACAAATTTCCCATGATTTCAGTGTCAGCTGTCATAAAAAGGTATAATTACCAATGCTACCTCCAAGTCCCTGCATGTGTACATAGGAGACATAAGTTACATGTTTATACTGCATTGCTTATGATAGTTGAAAAATTGGAAACAACTGTCCTTTGGAAGGACAAAAGATCAAATGGGGCTTAGTCATCTCATCAATTTGTGTTGTATGCATCAATGTGCATTGATTTTTTGAGGTGACAAAATTGCATAACATAATAGTATATCATGAAAAAAAGAATACAGACATCCACACAAAACATTCTTATGTACACATATATATTCTACTCCCTAAATTTTTACTCTCCTCAGCATGTTTTCACAGTTTTAAGAAGCTACAAATAATATGAACCGAGGTTATCTTTAGGGCTACAAGTAAAAAGTTTAAGGCTTTTCAAAAGACTAGCACTTACATGTAATTTCTTCCAAATCTTGAGCTGTTGGTGTCAATTTCCTCATGCAGGGCCTATTAATAAAAGTTATATTTATTTCCTCTGTGATCATTAATTACTTTCATTTGGTAGAGAGAACTGTTAGGACATCTTGAAGAATATTTTTTTTTCTTCCTGAATTAGAGGATCCTTCATTAATAAGTTACATAAAAAGGAAATCTACTTTAGTTTATTTTCCAAATTCAATTAGATAATTATAAGGCAATTTGCTTCTTTGTGCTGTGGATGTACTACATAGGATTATTAAATGTTAGACGATGCTTTGATGGCTGCTATTACAGACTTGTTTTACAGATGGCCCAGAGAAGAAAAATTACTTCCCCAAAGATACGATGTAGCTAGTAATAGGCAGACCTGGGATTAAGATCCAGGCTGCTGACTCGAGCTCTGTACACCGCATACCACGTTGCTTCTCATGCATCACAGACTGCATCCATACACTGCCCAATCCCCGAAGACACATTCATCAGCCCAGTGATGAAAACAAAACAAAACAATTACCAAAATTTCCCAACTCTAGTTCATTGCCATTGTAACTTCAGATCATTTTGTCCAATACTTTTTTAGTTTGTGACTGGTTCCGTTGATCTGCCTCCAGTGTAACTCTGCTGTGTATACATATATGAATTTTTTTTTGAGACAGAGAGAATTTTTTAAATATTTATTTATTTATTTATTTATTTTTTAGTTTTTGGTGGACACAACATCTTTATTTTATTTTTATGTGGTGTTGAGGATCGAACCCAGCGCCCCACGCATGCCAGGCGAGCGGGCTACCGCTTGAGCCACATCCCCAGCCCCTGTGAATTTTATATACTTCTCAGTTGTACATGTATTTGAAGTGTGTGTATGTACCTGAAGGCAGAAGGCTGTAATGATACCTTAGGAAAGCTTCTTGCTGATGTTTTTACATCTCCATCTGGAAAAGAATTAATACCCATTACATAATGTGTATAAGAGCATTAGCACTCTTGACTCAGTGGGCTATTTAAATGTTGAGAGCATCATAATTGTCCTACAATAGATTTGCAGACCAGATTTTAGAGATGCTAATGTCCAAAGGGAATATCTTCCGCAATGCTTGGAGTAAGTTCCCTTCCGGGATGTCACTGAAAGGTGCAGCACTTAATAAATGTTTTCATCTGTGAAATCCTCTACTCCTAGGGAATAATGTTGACTATTTTAACTTTCTGGTAAAATCATCCTTATTCATTGCAGCAAGAATTGTAACAGTTTAAAATTAGAATTTTCAGCATTTTCCTCCCATAAAATGTTATTTTCCCAAGCCCTTGATTTTGGAATTGTACCAAACATTTCCGGACATATCATTAGTAATAGGATAACAATAAAAAAATGTGGCTCTCTTCAATTCTGGTATGTTGTCCTTATGCACGCAATCCTTTGTATCATTTTAAAGTTACTGTCCATGTCTATCTTAGTAAAATATTTTGGCAGAACCACTTTGATTCCAGATCTTATGTAATTGACATTATTTTTCATTATGAGTCAACCATATACTTGACCCAACTAACAAGTTTTTATTTTCTTAATATAATGAAATGAGAGAAACACTAGGAAATTTCTTCCCTTTTATAACATAATTCAAGATTCTTCTTAACTCATTTGTTTATTTGCTTTCCCCATGGGCAAAAATATGCTATTCTCTTGTTCTGCCTTAAAAATATTAAGTCATAATGTCTGATCTTGCCAGCAGTGAAATTGAATGATCTTGGCTCTATTCAAGTTTTAGGAAACTCAGAAAGAAATTTAGGTGCTACAGGAAGAAAGGTTAGCAATTCCATTTGGTTAGCTCTTGCCTTTAGAGTATTCTCTGAATTGTGTTGGAGTCTGTTATTGCGTTGCTGCGAACTACAGCTGCCAGCTTCTACCCCAGAGATGGCCATATTTCAGAGATGAGTGAAATGATACTTGTAAACAAGTTTATAATCATTAATAAAGCTTACCAAACAATTTAAGCTCTTTAGAAACACACATTCACTATTATAATTAATCATCTATTGTTTATTTAATTACAGCATTTAATAGAGACTTGAAGCCTTTAAAAATGCAATTTATAAAACTTTTAAACTTAATTAAATTGGATTTCATGATGCTTATTTTGCTTTTGTAAGTTTCAGGTGTCAAATTATTTCTCCCTAGAGATCCTGGTGAAATTCCACCACTGATGGTTCCAATGTACTCTTTAAAAATCCCTAAGAATATTTTTCTTTAAAGTTGACAACTGCCCACTCTGGGATCCAGATGCTATGCGCAATGCGATAATTCTGTTCTGCTTTCCACACATGGCCTTTTCATTCGCTCTCTCCCAGGGATGGAAAATTCTGCCTCGATTGGAGAAGTTTAAAATTTAGCCTGAAAACAATAAACACGATACCTTGCCCATTTGGGGGCCATTTTAAGTTGAAAAAAGTGCATTTACATCTATCATATTATTTTACTCTCTAAAATTGCATTTTTAGTCCTGTAATGGGAGAAAAGGCACTAAGTTATACAATAAATTGGCACACACACTGCATGCTAAGCTTTATGAAGGCTTTCCATGATATACAATGTAGTCTAAAAAACTTCCAAGAATTCCTTGGAAAGACATGAATAGAAATAAAGGCAGGACATAAAAAAAAAAAAAAAAAAAAAAAAAAAAAAAACTTTTTTTTTTTTTTTTTAATTGAGAACCAGAAGAGCAAAATGAGCCTTGAAACTATGTGCCATTGTATTAGGAAAAGTTCACCTATACTTCTTCCAGTATACTTCTTCCAGCCTCTTCTTCCCAAATTGGGTCGTGGCCTCCACACAATCCAGGTAGTGCAGTTGGTGGTTAGTGTACAGGGGTAGATGCTTTCGGCTGGTCCCAACAGTCATGATGGGGTTTGAGACACTATGGAGACCTGTTCTACTTAAGTGAAAACCTAGGTTCAGGGAGGGGAAGTGTCTCAGCCAAAGTCTCATAGATTGATCGTGGTAAAGATCAGAACAGTATCAGGTCTTGTGATGCCAGTTCAGTGCCTCCTGAGGTCTTAATTAATGTCTGTGTTAGTTTTGACATCTTCTGTTTGCTTCCTTTCCCCCAAAGACTGGGTGGAGTATGTCCATTTTATTAAATTGATGGGATCTTCTCTTTTCAAAAAGGATTGATAAGAGGTTGGAGAAATTCTGTTTCCGACATTTAGAGGACCCATTCCATCTACTAGGGAACTCCAGCTGTGTCAGCGAGGGCAGATTTCCCCGCCCTCAAAGACTGAAACTGGGTCTCTCCCCAGCTCGGGCGGTCCCCAGGGCCTGGTGATTTCTCTCAGGAGTGGTTCCTATCCTGGAGATCTCTCCAGGACCCTTCTGTCGGCCTTTGTGGTCCGTACCATGCAAGCACCAGCACTGGCCAGGCCCCAGCAGCACCGAGAACCTAGCGGGAGCGCTCAGGCACCGCATCCCTCGCCGCGCGCCCCGGTCTCCACGGCAACCAGGGAGGCGCCGACCCCTGACCCCGCGGCCCCGCCCGGCCCCGCCCCTCGCGTTCCCAGGATCAACATGGAGAAGGCGAACCCGGAAGTGCCGCCGCCGCCGCCCGCCCGGTGCTAGGAGCCGCTGGCCCGGCCAGGCCGAGCCCCGCGCCCGCAGCCCTGCAGCTCGCGGCCCGCCCCGCGCCCCGCCGGCGCCGGGGCGTCCGCGTCCCCCGCCCCGTCCCACTCCGCCCTCGGGCGACCCGCCTCCGTCCGGGAGGAGGAGCCCAGGCGAGGGGGAGGAGGAGGGAGAGGTTTGCGAGAGGGAGCAAGGCCGCGCGAGCCGCCGGCGGTTCGTATTACCGGGGTTGGGAGGAGGAGCCGGGCTGGCCGGCGGGCGAGCGGGGCGGGCGGGAGGCGTGGGGAGGCGTAGGCGGCCTGGCCGCAGGAGGCAGGCGGGAGGCCGGGCGCGCCTCCCACCTCCACAGCCCCTGAGCGGCCAGGCCTCACCTGCCCGCAGGCCCCGGAGCCGCCGCCGCCCAGGGCCGTCCCCGGGCGGGCACCGGGGGACGGTGGCTACGCGAGTCGCGCGGGTCCGCGCGGAGGCCTGGACGGTGCGGCCAGGTGATGTGGGCCCCTGTGCTTCTCCAGAGGAAAGGGACCCCCAGAGCAGCCGTGCCCCCGGGCTTCCCCCGCGAGGCGCTCTGACATCTGCCCTAGGGTAGCTGGGCAGCCCGAGCCGGTCCGGCCGGGTCGAGTGTCCTTAGGATGCAGTGCTTACGGAATTAGGCTCTCCCTACGGGAGGGGCACTCCCTGCGCTCCAGAACCCGGCGCAGAGAAAAAGGGCAGAATGATGCTGTCCGAGCAAGCCCAAAAGTGGTTTCCAACCCACGTGCAGGTCACAGTGCTCCAAGCCAAAGATCTGAAGCCAAAAGGCAAAAGTGGCACCAATGACACATACACTATAATTCAGCTGGGCAAGGAAAAGTACTCCACCTCTGTAGCTGAAAAAACCCTTGAGCCAGTGTGGAAGGAAGAGGCCTCCTTTGAGCTGCCTGGGTTGCTAATGCAGGGGAATCCAGAGAAATACATTCTTTTCCTCATAGTTATGCACAGGTCCCTGGTGGGTCTGGATAAATTTTTAGGGCAGGTGGCAATCAATCTCAATGACATCTTTGAGGACAAACAAAGAAGGAAAACAGAGTAAGTTTTGTAATTTATTTGAATTTGGGGGCACTTTACTTATTTATGAATTTTCTGATCCTGAAAATTACTTGAATGGGGGGGCATTGGTTTTTGGATTGAAATATGGCCAGTTTTAAGCACGCTATTTGCATGACTGTGAAGTAAAAATAGTCCTTGTAATGAAACAATTTTTAAATGGAGTGATTAATGACCCATTCTCTCTGTTAGAGGTAAATATCTATTATTGAATATTTTGATTGGATTTTAAGAATGTAAATATGACTTGAGAAAATCAACATTATTTTACTTTTTATAAGAAGCTTGGATCTCATTGTTGACCAACTAAAACTGATATAGGTGTAATTTATAATCTTTAAAAAACATTACAACTTTTCATGAAATGGAAAATCAGAAAATTAAATCTGCCAATGTAATGTTTGTATGTATGTTGAACTCTGTGGCTGTGGAAAGATGAATTATCAAATTTAAAACTCAGTATTTAATTTGAGCATTATAAACACAGTTGTCTATTATTTTAGCCCAACCTCTTTTTAGGGTCATTACATCTTGATAGGGTATGAAGCTGTTAAAAGATAAAACACAGTTTTAAAAGTGCACACAAACCTCAATCCTGCACCCACTAATGTTTTCCTCTGAATTTGCATTATAGTAGAGTTGTTATTATATTACTTCAGAATTAGTTCTGCAAAACTAGTGTGTTTAGATCATATTAACGGCTATAAGATTACAGACAGTGATTAAATTCTTGTGATTTAGTGATTTAATGACTTCTTCAATAAAACATGGCCTTTTTAGTGTGACTTTCATGCTTGACTTAGATAAATTTCAATTTAAAAATTACAATACAAATTAGGACAAGCAATTATATCTAAAATTGAAAAAATAGTATGCTTTTTAAACAAATAAATATATATACCCCATTCTTAAAATATTTCTAGTCTGAGAGAAAATTAAGACCAATGGAATTAATGGGAGGAAATTGGGTAGAATTTGTAAGACGACTTAGACTTCCAAAACAGCCCTTGTGTTTCTTTCAGTTGTAACTAATTTATTTTCCCTTTGAGAAACTTTTTTCCATAATGATATTGTTAAGTTCATGTTAAATTTTTTATATTTGAAACTATATTTTAAAACAACTACTCCTTACTTTTTCTGAACATATCTGTCTGTGCACTTCTCTTGATCAGAGTGTTTTGTTTTATTTTGAATCTGTTCTTTTTCTAAGATTTAATACACTTTGAGTAAAAAAGTAGAGTTAAAAAATACTAGGAATGCAAGAAGAAAAATGGTAAATATTTAACCTAATTGAAGAGATGAGAATATTTTAAAAGGGAGAAAAAGTTTTTACAAAGTGTAAAGTTAAATATTTATCAATGATTTTAAAAAGAAAACTATTGGATACTTTTTTATTAAAAAGTTGTATTCAGTTTCCTCCAAAGGGTTCTTCATCAAATTTAAAGTAAGAAGTGAGTAATTACCAAAGAATTTGTTTCAAATTGCCAATTTGGGGTGACTCAGTATGTACTGTGTAAAATGTTTTGAATGTAAACTTTTAAGTATATTGTAACTTCAGATTTCTTACTGTACTTAAGTAGTACTTTTATTGAGGAATAATGTACTGTAGGCCTCTGGAACATAAATTTTTCAAGTTAAAGTAGGCCCAAGTGTGAACCCGAAGTTCTAAGGATGAAATAGCTTTTTAAAGTTTCTTCTTGTTTTATTTCTTTCTTTGGCAGTGTCACATTTACAATAAATTTGGCTATGAGCAATGCCCTAATATTGTAGTGTCTATATAAAATTGATTAGAACTTTTTTGGGGAAAATGCTTTGAAATGTTATCAACAGAGCTTGTGATGTTATTGCATTCAAAGCAATTTTCATATGTTATGAAACCCTTAACATTTTCTTTGTGGCTAAATGGGGACCACGTATTTGATGAGGTATGTTTATTGGTAATAATTCTAGATTTTTAATATATTTAATAGTTTCCTTTTCCAGCACAGCTGTACATGTGGCAAAGTAAGAGACAGATTTCAGCCACCGGTGTATTGCAAGAAAGATATTTAATATTCTGCACATTGCTAAACCTTGTCAGCATATTCCCAAATGCTTTTTTGGAAAACTGGTATGAGTGATGAAGACTACCAGCTGATTTAGAAGTCCCATGAAACTGCTGGGTGTGATGCTTTTTACTTTTTGACACTGAAGACAAGTATTTACATCATGTCTTCTAGTTGTGTTGAAACATGATGGTTAAGACTATTATTTTATGTATTTTTTCATGTCTTGAAAATATTTTTTTTTTCTTTTAAGGAGAAGGGAAAAGGGCCCAAGCCCAAATCCTAGCAGTGGAAAGAGTACTTGTGTATTTCCACCTTTAATGGATGTCTGGGTTGGTTCTGGCATGAGATTTAAGATATAGTACAATGTTTAATAATAGAATGGTAAAATCGTTGATGCTATTATGTAATATCCATCGATTTTTTTACAATAGAAGGTGATGTTGATTTTTTTAAAAAATGCTGGTAAAAAGTAATAACAATTTGAGTCCCTAGAGTTAGGTATGATTCCAGCATACATAGATTTTAGGACTTTAGCATGGGTCTCTGCAGTGCACCTGCGTCCTGGCCTCTGGCACTCTTATTGCCAATCTTGTCCCATTTCTGACCACACAGCACCAATTGCTTGGGAATAGTTCCCACATATGTGGTGGTTTTTGAACATGGACCTGTGCCCACTAAAAAATTGAACAGAGGCCATATACAGTTTAAACCCAGTACTCTAGAGGTTAAAAAAAAAAAAAAAACAAAAAAACCCAGCATTAATTCAGTGAACCTCAAATGCTGTGTCTTCATTTTATCTTTTTATCCGATGGGGAAACAAACATCTCAGGAGTGAGTCTTGAAGCCTTTCCCCTTATGTCAGTTTCAACACAAAGCCACTAAAGCTTCTTGTCATTGCTACTTTTTAAACTAGTATATTTGTCGGAGTTATTTGCAGATTATTTTTCTTCTTTGTGGGGGGATAGAAAATGTACTGTATTTATAGTTGTATTCAGACACTGATTGCTTTATTCTTTTAAAGTTATCTAGGTCTTAGGAATTCCCTACTAAAAAACAAAATGGTGGATTGATGGTTTTAAGAATGTGATTCTAGAAATGAAAAATTGAATATTTATTTAGTGCAAGGCAAACTGCCTTCAAAGAGCTTATACTCTAGCAATAAAGAACTGCATTGCCTCCTTTTGGGCTGTCACATCTCCTGGTTAAATGCAGCATCCTGTAATATGTGGCACCATGTGGTTAACCTTATTAACACATGTGGTCCATCAAATAAGGAAGAACTTCTAGTCTCCTGCAGATGTTATTCATCAACTTTATTTTTTTTTTCTTTTGACTTTGCTTTGACGTTGGGAAATTGTGTATCATTCTCTGTGCCTCAATTTCCTCACCTATAAAATAAGGATGTTAAAATAGATGATTTTATTTGATCTTCTTTCTAAAATTCTATGAATTTTGACTGTTTTCCCCACTTTCCATTTTTGGGTTTTGGTGTATTTTCTTCTCAGATTTACTTTGACTCGTTATACACATGGAAATCCCACATGCTTGTAGCTGGTGTAGATGTCGTGTGTCATTTCTGTCTTTCCTGGAAAGGACTGTGAACCAGTCTCCCATTTAATTCAGCCTTCTCTTGGTACATCCTGTTGCTAACAATGAGAGAAAGAACTAATGTAAAATTAGATCAGAGTTCTTTTGTAGCTAAGAAAATTTGTTACACTTGATTAAAGCTATATTTAAATAACTTGTCTCCAGGAATGGATATCATGCTTCATTACTAAGTAATGTGAAAACATCATAGGAGCTCTTTTCTAGACTTGATTCTGCAGTTTTCTGGCTGTTTGCCCTGTAAAATGACCAGTTGTGACACCAACAACTGGAGAATTTCTCATGGATAAAAATATTGTAGACAACACCAAAATAAACTTTGCTTCTTACACATAATTTAAAAATGGGCAGCACGATACTCTAATATGCTATACAGTAGCAATAGTAAGTGAGGCAAATAGATTCTAATAGGAAATATTTCAACTTTTCAAAAAAATTTATAGGATTTATTATTTGTCACTTTCTATGTTTCACTCATTTTTGTATATTTTCTTGGAAAAGACTTTGATCCATTTTATATGAATCTAAATTACATCATTCACAGTTTAATGATTAGCAAACTGTATGTAGTGGTTTTAAGTGTAAAGAAAATTCTTATAATACTTTGACATGAGTAATATTTTGGGGTGGGCAAAATATTAATGTTATTAAAGTGTATTTATTATTTTTATGATACTCAAAAATAATTTGAATTAGTGAATTCTTTCAAAGTCTCTGCCTCAGTGTATTTTATTTAATATTAAAAAATGTTCTCTGTCCATTGGTAACACTTATCTCATATGGAAATATATTAACTATTGTTGATAAGAATTTTTGATGATGAGTAATTTTCAAATTGTGAAAGAAGACTTATCCAAAATCCTTACACTTGAGAAAGACCTGTTCCTTCAGTACATGTCACAGTACAGAAATAATGATCTGCTTTTAAAGTGAAACAATGAGTGAAACCACAAACACTCTGGCCAACAGGTTCTCATCTAGTGCTCGGTTGCCCTGATGTGTGCAGTAGCTTTACCTAAAGAACTGTGTGTATATGCCAAGGTCTGATAGCCTTTCTTCATTACATGTTACAACACATTTTTTTTTCTTTTTTTTAAGGTGGTTTAGGTTAGAATCCAAACAAGGAAAAAGAGTCAAAAACAGGGGTGAGATAAAGGTCAATATTCAATTTATGAGGAACAATATGACAGCAAGTATGTTTGACTTATCAATGAAGGACAAAACAAGATCTCCTTTTGCAAAATTGAAAGATAAGATGAAAGGTAGAAAAAATGATGGGACATTTTCTGATACGTCTTCTGCAATCATTCCAAGTACTCCCATGCCTGATGCCAGTACTGAATTTTCAAGTGGTGAAATACAGATGAAATCCAAACCAAAAAAGCCTTTTCTTTTGGGTCCTCAGCGTCTCTCTTCTGCACATTCAATGTCTGATTTAACGGGGTCCCACATGTCTTCTGAGAAACTGAAGTCTGGTGCTGTAGGTTACACACATCTTCTTGGACGCCACATAGAGTCCTTTGGAGCCGTTCCAGAAAATGGTAAGTGGTACCTTCTTTCCAGTGTAGTCTTTCCTCAGTAGTCTTAATTACTCTTGTAGTTTTTAAGTGTAACTTCTAAAGTAGAAAAACTAAAATTGCCGTTTCATGGTGGTATTTTATAGATTTAGTCGTCTATCAATTATTGAGTGTCTACTGTACCATTGATAAATTCATTGAAAGCAGAGTTTGTTTACATTTTTATATATTTTATTGGTTGATAATAAAATAAGTTTCAGTCTCTTTTCATGCCCTGGCTTCTTTTTTTTTTTTTTTTTTTACTGTTGTTTCTCCTGCCTTGAAAGCCTGAAGCATAAATGAACATTCAATTTCATCATAAGGTTCTTGGGGAAAAAACTTTAATGTTCAGAAATAAGAAAGTCAATTTAATGCTAATGATGAAAAAAAGCCAAAAAACAAAAAACAAACTTTGAGATTTCTAGCATTATCATGCCAGTGGGTCCTCTAGTTTTGACATTATTGTTTGTTTGTGTGATGGTTTCTGAGCTAAGTAAATTACTAATTGTCTAATAAGACACTAATTGTTAGTAGCCTAACTTCAGAACGTTATACCTTTCCATTTTAAGATTGTTTTCCTTGATTATTTTTAAGGTTAATACCTTTAAATAGCTAATTGCACTCATTCTAAAAGCTGCAGAATGTGTCAAATAGTATGATGTAATGTGTCACTGATTATGTACTAACTACAAAATTGTTTGTAGGAAGTCTTAAGTCTCCACACAGAAGAGCATTAAGCTTTGATACTTCTAAAATGAACCAACCTGACAGCATTGTGGGTGAAGGTGAATCGTCTTTTGGAAGACAAAATGACCCATTTACAAATGTGACTGCTTCATTACCCCAAAAATTCGCAACACTGCCAAGGAAGAAAAATCCATTTGAAGAAAGCAGTGAATCATGGGACAGCAGCATGAATTTATTTTCAAAACCAATTGAAGTAAGAAAAGAAAATAAAAGAGAGAAAAGGGAGAAAGTTAGCCTATTTGAAAGAGTGACTGGGAAAAAAGATGGCAGAAGATCTGATAAACTTAACAATGGGGGATCTGATAGCCCTTGTGACTTGAAGTCACCTAATGCATGTAATGAAAATCGTCAGGACTATTTTGATTATGACTCAACTAATCCGTTTACAACAAAATTCAGGGCTTCAAATATAATGCCATCTTCAAGGTAAGCTTTGAATGGGGAAGGTTGTGCTATTTATAAAATAAATTCTTTTTATTTTGCTTGGAATTTTTTTCTTTTTTATAATTGCTTATAGAGCCAAGTAATTTTGCATACATCTTTGGAATTGAACTTTTTATCTTGGAAGGATTGAAAGGATAAAAGATTTTTATTCCCTACCCTAGTCTGCTCTCACTTATGTAAGCCAAAACTCACCAAAACTTTGGAGAAACAGCATGCCTTTTGATGAGACATGGTGACAGTGAATAATCCAGGGGTGTGAGTGCAAGCCAGAGATGTATTCCTAGATATTTTCCAGGGATTAAGTCCTGGGCTGTCTAGAGAGGTTTAGTAGACCAGTAGCGGCACATAGTCTGTTGTTTAAGAATTAGTACTGAAATATTAATGTTTCTATTCTGATGATTTCAGGATAGATTTTCCTTACTAAATGATTGTTTAGGAATAGTTTTGTGAATGTTCATTGGAATTCAGTGACCCGCATGGATACTGTAAATACGTAAGAGATCTTTATGAAGATTTATAATCATAGGAATAATCATTATGATAAAGATTAGAATTTCAAACTCGTGAGTTTTTAGTTTTATATATACTGCTACTTTTTCTTATTCCTTAGAATTTGGAACTGTATATTTTAAATGCAATTAATGAATTTTGTAGGTGTGAATGATTCAGTGAGGATAAATAGCTCATGAAGTACATAGTACAAAGCTAGCCCCAAAAGGGAACCCTTAAATGGTGACTAATACAGGTTGAGCATCCCAGTCAGAAAATCTAAAATCCAAAATGCTCTTCTTTAAGAAATGTGGACTTCAGCATTAATGGTTTTATAGTAGATGGAACTCTTGGAATTTTGGATTTTGGAACAGTTTATTAGAGTTTGGATTTTTCGATTGGGAATATTCAACCTGTAAAGTCTGCAAATATTCCCAAATCCAAAAAGCTTAAAGGCATATTGGGTAAGGGATACCCCACCTGTATTGTGTTTTTGTGTTGTCAGTCGTTTTATTCATGAGCAGCTCTTTGCTTTGTCCCACTGTAAGCAGCAAGGGTAGTGTGACAGTCTCCCTTGGAGGCTCTGCTCTCCCCCTCCCTTGTGCATCTTCCATCACATCAAAAGCCATGTATTTAAATTTTGGAAGGGAAATGCGTATTTCTTTCATTCTCTTTTATCAATAAATGGGTATTTGCTGTGGTTTTAGCAGCATCATTCAGTTTTGTTTATAGACTATACCTCAGAGAAATAAATTTTTACCATTGGTGTCAGTGTGTTCTTGAAAAGTTTTGAAGTGCTATTCTAAAATATTTTGTGTTGGTATTTCATGTAGTATCCTTCACGTCTTTCATAAGTCCTACATTACAGGGGTAAATAAACATATATTAGCTTTTCTCTGCTTTTACTGACCTTTCTTTTGCAGAATGTTGTTGAAAACAACTGTGCAAGATAAGAGATAACTTAGAGATGGAGTAATTTCGGTAATTTTAGAGTTAATGAAAAGCAAGAAGATGGGACATGATAGAAAAATAATATTTTATGTTAGCATTTGAAAAATAATTATAAAAGTAAATATATATTTAATTGCCCTGGACTTGGGCTGCACTCATGGATTGCCACAAGCTTTAAAAGTACGTGTGGCCTATTGGTAGATGAAGACTTTGCTTGGGTTTCTTCACTATTACTGTTCCTGTTAAAATTAGAGCTGTTTCATGATGTATGTAGAAAATGATTGCATGTATATAAAAATAGGTTTTTAAAATTTTAAGGCCTTTTTCTTCATATTTAGGAGGTGGCAGATATAAGGACAGAAAGGACAGAGTGTATAAATTCCTGGAAGATTCTCATTTTCTGTCATAATCCATCTTTGTGGTAAATGTGAAACATTTAAATAAAGGGGTAGCTCTAGTTAATAGTGTAAAAAAGAAGAGTTGAATGTAAGTTGACGCAGAGAAGGAATACAGTTCATGTTTTTAGGAAGCAGCTTTGTTTTGGGTAGAATTTGGGCAGATACTATTAAGATAGTGTGTTCTTTACATGACAACATCAGCATTCTTGTTTATCCTCCCAGTATCATCCCCCAGTTACTTGGGACTGTTTGAATTTCTCAAGTTAATATCCAAATCACTTTTGAGGCTATAGACTCAAATCACAAGGACACGTGTTGTGCATTATTTTTCCCATAGTACTATAGATCTGTTTACAGTCTCCTGGACCCTTCTGACTAGTCTTTGTGAGAACACTGAACAAAGCTGAAGGGGAATATATAGCTGTGAAGCTGAACTTGGTTTTTGTTGAGGGGATTGGTCCATCTGAGATTGCAGGAATAGAGAAACTCTGTGATAGCTGTCTAAGTGAATAATACTTATGATTAAAACTAGAGAATTTTCTTTATGCACATAATTTAAAGTTTCTAAGGAGATTTTTTTTTAAAGAAGTGCAAGTGAAGTCTGCCTGAAGGAATCACATTGGAAATCACAAAACATACTTTTTTGCTTCTGTGTTTGGAATAGTTCCCCTAGCTATAATAAACAACTCCAGATATCACTGGCTCACCACAGTAAAAGTTGTTCACTTCTGTCACAAAACAGTACACAGAGGTGGGGATGGAAAATATGGCTGCTCTCTTGATGCAGTCATTCAGCACCACATAGTCTCTCAGGCTTCTTCCTTCTTGTAGTGTTACCATTTATCACAAGCCCTCCAAGATCATTGCAGCAGGGAAAGGGAGGGGAGGATCACAGGTGGATCATTTTTGTGTGTCAGGCCTAGCAGTGGTTTGCATTGCTACCCCATACATCCCCTTGGCCAGGGCTCAGTCATGTCCCAGTGCCACTGCAATCAGTTAAGAAATAGTTTAGTTGTATACCCAGAAGAAAATGGAACTGGGTTGACACAAGGTCAGCTTTCTACTGAGAAGTTTGGAGGCTGGAACACTGGGCATCTGCAGAACTACAGCAGTGTAATTGAGAGAATAGTTGGAATTTTTATAAATTTCAGGAAGATGTTTTATCAGCTTATATTTGGTATTGAGTTGTTTGTGTATCAAAAATGCTGCTACTTTATTTATTGATACAAAGTAGATTGATGACATATTTATCAGCGAGTTTTACCTTTACCATTTATCAACTGACTCATCAACTAATTTGTTATAGTTGTCCCACAATTTGTAAAGCAGCTCTTCTTTGCATCTGCAGAATATCATTTTCTAAAAACAAATATGCTTGTATGATTCTTATACCTTTTAAATAATTTGTTTATAACCACTGATTTTGAGAAATTATCAAAAATAATTTGAAAAGTGGAAATGGTTGGGTGTTTTCAAAATTTTTTTTTTCTTTAAGCTGGGACATAGCTTAGACCCTTCTCTTAGGTAGGGATGAGTGGCCAAGTTCTACCTTATTAAAGAGCTAATGGAAAGATAAATATCACTTCTAAGCCTCTTACACTTCTAAGACCTCCTCCACAGGTCCAGACCAGGGCTGGCAGCTAAGGCTTGTGGGCCAAGTCTGGCTTGCTGCCTGTTTTTGTAAATAAAGTTGTGCTGGTACACAGCCGCCCGCAACTTTGGGTGGCTATTTTTGTGCTACCGTGGTAGAGTGGATGGTTGTGTCAGAGACCGTATGGCCTGAGAAGCCCAGATATTTATTATTTGGCCTTTAACAGGTATAGACTGCTGCCCCAGCACCAACTGAATGCAGGGGTTCTTTAAGAAGGGCAGAGCCAGGAGATAGGAGCAGCTAGACCCCCCACATGTGTGTGGAAGGCCCTGGAGCAGGAACAACAAGTTGGACTTTGACTGAAAGAAAGATTCTCTGAATATTAAGTTGCTGATTTTTTTTTTTATATATTTGTTACAGAAATTAACATTATTTACCCTACTAAGCAGGGTATGTAAACTATAGTACCTTTTGTTCTATTTAAGAAAACCCAGATCAAAAATGCTTAAGAACTACTGGTTTCCAACCCCAAATCCAAACTCTTCTTTCTGAATTCAGGGCTTACTGTATTTCAGACTTTTCTTACCTATCTAACATTTACTATTCCTCATTCTGTTCTTAGTAAGTTAATTTCCTTAGCGTACCTCTCTAACTTGAGGGTCTAGTAAGTCATGCCATCTCCATTCCTGGGCTCAGGTGTGGGCTACACTCAACCTGTCTCTGAGTGCCATCAGTCCATCTATCCTTAATGCTAAGAACTCTAATATTTTCCTGAATAATAACCAGGTATTTTTGTTTTCTCGATTTCTGTTATTACGTAAATCGAAACTGCTGTGATGTTTATCATGTCCAGTTCTTAAAAGTCTTCTCCACTGAGCTGCGGAAACTTCCTACCAGTCATGCTGAATTTTCTTTCTTAGAGTCCCCCAGCACCTAGGTCAGTACACGTCCTATAGCTTGGTCATCACAGTTTCTTGGAGATTTCTTTTTTCCAAAACCACAGGTTGTTGGATCTCACCTTAGAGGGAGTTAGAATCTTTAGTGAGTAGGCACTGGAATAAAAAAATCAACATTTTAAAAACTTCCTGCTGATTGTCAGTCAAGTTTGAAACTTGCTGATTGAAGTTGTATCACCTTTTTCATAAGTATTGAATATGTTCTTTTGATGATTGTGCTAATAAACTCATATTTGAACAGAAGGCAACTTAGTGCCACTAGCTTTGCTTACTGGGCTGACAGACCCTAACTGAGTAGATAAGTCAGCTTGGCTAAAATGGATACAAAGAGAAGTAAGAGATTTTGCTGAATAGGTAAAAAGCACCTAAATTAGAGTGGACAGTAAAGACCAGATAGAAATATATATTTAATATTCAGGGTATCAGTGTGCTGAATGGTGTGCAACCTGTGGACAACTGAAGAGGAACTGTGGTATATGCTTTTCTCAGGAGCTCCAGACTCCCTGAGTAAGTTCAGAACACCACTTAGTTCAGACATTTTATTAACATACAGAAGAAATTGCTACCAATGTCTTACTTTGAAATTTTGAAAAAGTCAAGAATATAAGCCTACTCTGTGATAAGCTCATATAATTTGAGGTTAGTGGAGCAGCCAATCAGAGAAACAATGAATAGGAGAGACTCTTTCCAGAGAATTTTGCTTAGGGCACAAAGGTGTGTGACTTGCTTCCACTTCATTACTTTCAGCTTCACTGCAATTATGAATACCAGGTAACAAATTCTTAGTTACCCTAGGATAACTTACTGGTTTGTTTTATAATATTATTCCTCATATGATTGATTTTATTAGAGCATGTATTTCCATTTGTAATATTTGCTGTACACAAGAGCCTGCCTCCTCTTAGCTGATGAACAGGCCAAAAATTCATTTAGGACAATATTAAGATCAAAACTCATATTCATCACTCATATTTTATAATTTTGCATGACAGAGTGCCTTTAACATCAGATTGACCTCTTTCCCTCTTTCTCTTTTTTAATCCTATTAAAATTCATCAATTCCTATCTATTATTGTGTCCTACCTTTCTCAGGAACTATGAAACATTGGTTTCCAGAATGGATATTTAAGTGTTTCTAATTTTCCCAAATAAAAAAATCACAATAGGCCTATTAGCAGGTAACCATTATTATGCAGTTGTATAAGATGGTCCACGAAAAAAATGGTCTTGTATAAGGTTACATTTTGATTTTAAGAAGAATGGTAAACAAATGATCCTAAAGAAAAGATCCTATTCATAGGTTTTAAAACTTCATTTTTATAACGTCCCCTATGAACAATTTTTTTTCCTGAATGAGTTTAAAGATCAATCTTTGACATAATAAACCTCATTGTGCATAACATTTATTTTAATAGCAATAATTACTTTTTGTTCATATTTGTCTAAAGATAATTTGCCTGTTATTCATAGTAGGCTGTAAATCTTTTACGCAGCCAAAAATTTGCCTCATTTATGAGATAGAAAGCACAAACTCTTGAGATGATTTTTAGAGCCATTAATCCATTAGTGTCTAGGGATTTGCAGAATGTTTCCAATGTAGCAGTGTCCGTGAACATGAAATATATGATGTGATTAGTTCCCATAACACTAACTAGAACTTCTCTGTTTAATTCCCCAGAGACTACTTGAAACTTTTTTACCCTTTGTCATCCTAATACTCATTATATAGATCTCATTAATTGGTGCATTTCCCAATGGGTTAATTTGCAGATACTAACCATGCCATCCTTTTACTAACTCACTAATGCAAATTGATATTTATAATCTTAAAATTGAAAACAAAAAAGACAAACTTTGTTATTTTTTTTTAAGCAGAGAGATTGAGAAGATTGAGATATAGAGAAATTATGTGAGAGAGAAGAAAACAAGCCAAAAAACCCACAAAAACTACTGTAGGCTAATAAACTGATGTGAAAATTTCTCAATTTACAGCACTTGACAGGTGCTAAAAGAAAAGCATCTTTAATTTTAATGTGTTGTTAGGACCTCTTTAGAGAGACTGTACAAGTTATTAACAAGGTCCTCTGAGACAGGAGACGGGTAATTAACAAGACCTATGGAGATATAGTTTAGGTAATTAACGAGCTCTTAGGCACTGGACACAGGATAACACATAGCAAGTCCAGTAGTTAAAGAGAACAGGTTGTTAGGATATGATCAAATACAAGATAGAGTCTGTAAGTCCTCTGGAGGTTTCTGATAGGAAAGTATTAAGATTATATTCCAGTGACCCCAGTGTGTTAATTTTTGTAAATCAATATGTGAGCTTTTTGGTTTAATGTAGTTTGAGAGAATTATTTCCTTATAAAATCAACAAGCAGGGGAGCTTGTTAATATAGATTAACATTCTTTGTTAATTGCCAGTAATGAACATGTATATTGAGAAAAATACATTGGAAACACAAATTATATGGTTCTCACTTGTTTTATTAAACATTTATTGTATGTTTTTCATCTGTGGCCTGTAGGTTAACATGTCTGTTCTAGACTAACTTTGCTCTCCTGTTGACATTAAAATGATCAGGATTTAGGCCAGAGGGGAGAATGCCTGGTGCCAGTTTGATTTTTTACTTGTTATCTCTGGTTCCTCCAATCAGGCTCTCATAATATCTTTAAGTTTGAGAGTTGATGGTATTCCCAGTTGCAAATATTTGATATAGTTATTTCCTGTAGCTATTTTATATTGCTGGGGTATAAATCTTGAGTTTTGGTTCAAAAACCTCCCACATGTGTTATACTCCGAAAGTGAAATATCCAAAACCCCTTGTGAATCTTATAGTTCTTTCCATGGCTTCTTGTCTCAGTGTGGCTACTCCAGTCTATCAGGATAAATTTTTTTTTCTAAATTTCAGCTCTGATAATATAATCAAATGATATTTCCATTATAACTGTTTTTTGAGTATTTGCCGTATAAAAAAAATCAGACTATTAAGATATCAATCCTGCTTCTTAAACTTACAGAAGAGAAGGTTTGTAAATATTAGGTCTTAATTTCATGCTAAGGACTGGATTTTTGTATGGATACTGGGGAACCGTGGACATTTTTAAATTGGGTTGTGATGATTGAGCTAATCTCTCAGATAGCCTGGCAAGCATGGCGTACTTGTGGTGCAGTGAGGGGGAAGAGAATGACAGGGACACTAGTGAAGAAGCTGCTATGATTATTGAACTGAGTTGGTGCAGGTCTGTTGGCAGTGAGAGTGGAAAAGAAGGGAACATCTTTGGGAAATATTTCTGGGCTACAATAGACAAGACTTGCCCATTCTACTTTTGGGTGGATGGTGCCATGGTAGGGGAGAAGAAGCAATCATAATTATTTCAGTGATGTGTCTTAAATTTTATAAAACAGCACTTGGAAAAAAACATATTTAATGCAACAGTGTCAAGTCTATAGTCTTTGAATCAGATATTGGTATTGATGGAAAGGTTTGAGGTGTTTTATTTTTTTCCCCCGTGAGGTGCTGTCTTATTGTACATCTTTGTTAGAGACCAGGAATATGTGTTTTGAGGTGAGACTAGGAAATTAGTATCAAAACAGTAGCAGTTCTTGACAATTTGTTTTTCAAACTGTAATAAACTGTCTTTTTTTGAACACAAGAATGCAAATTCAATAACTGCTTATGGATTTATGCATGTAAAGTGTTTTCACTTTAGCTTTGTAATTACTATGTGCATTTTTTCCCAGTGGTGTTGGCTTTACCAAATCTTGAGCCTATTGTACTCCTTCTGGTAGTTTCTCATTAAGAGAATAATTTGTATTTCTTACTTCTATGTGCACCACCTCAGATAGATGCCCTCTTCTTCTGTGCCTAGAACATTCCAGTTGGGCCACTGAGACCACATTGGCAATAATTAATTTTTTTTTTAAATAACAAAAGTTTCACCTTTAGAAATATAATGTTTTTGTGTATTTAATTTATGGTTGTAGTGTTACCTCGTGACCAGGGTTTTTAAAATAGCTTCTGGTGATATAAAATAAAGCAGTTAATTTGATAATGAAGAAAGTTTTCCTTATATATATTTAATTAGTTTCTAAGAATAATAGGATCCAGACATTTGACATTTGTGTCTTTGAACTTACATTTTTAAGGGTGAATTATTCCTCTTTGATTTGTGTATTAAATATGTTACTATAGCTGTGTGCAGTGGTTCACAGGTAATCCCCATGACTTGGGAGGCAGAGGCAGGAGGATGGCAAGTTCAAGGTCAGCCTGGGCAATTTAGTGAGACTGTCTCCAAAAACAAACAAACAAAAAAACAACAAAGAGCTTGGGATGTGGTTCAGTGGTTAAGCACCCCTGGGTTCAATCCCCAGTACTGCCAAAACCCCACAAATGTTACTATATAAGTATACATAAATATGTAATATCTGTTAAATATGTATCAGCAATTGTTTAAATCAGTTCGGCTTTCTTAGAGTAAAACAATTCAAATCGCCAGTTTTTGTTTATGGTTAAACAAATGTGTGTAAAGCTGCACTAGGGCTAGAGGTTTGTAATTTATGGAGCACTAAATCCTAGCCATACCAGCAATGGAGGGGACAGTAAGAAGTGACCCATAATCAATACAGAATGAACTGTGTTGAACAGAAGAAAGTGAAGTTTGCTGTGGAAAGGTGGAGGAAAAAGCAGTTTAGTCTCCTGGAAGTTGGGAAGTAACCTTTGAGGAAGAGACCTTTGAGTTTGGTCTTGACCATTGAACATGATTTTATGCATTGGGGAATGAGTTGATAGACACCTCTGTTTTAGAAAATAGCAAGAAAGCTCATTAAAAAATGGTTAGATGCATTTTGAAGGGATATTTTATTAATAGTGACTACACTATTATGTCTTTACCTACTAACCACTGAGTAATTTCACCATTTCTTTTCTAGTTGGAGTTATGGAGCAATATCTATGTCTCATTCTCAGCCTGGTAGGTTCCTGAGGAAGTATATTTGCTACTGTAGGCGACCAAGGAGCCAATTAGCAAGTGCCCTGCAGCAGCTCGACATTAAGTATAATGAACTCTTTGTTATGGAGCCTGGTATGGGAATGGGGCTATTCAGGTTAATCACATATTTTGTTTATTGGATGCATACAATGTGTTTGTTTCTCAAAGATTTTTCATCTTCAAAGAAATTAATTACCCAAAATTATTAAAAATGAAAATCATGCTAAACATTATTTAAGTTTGGATTCACAAGTATGTTTCATTCACTTCTTCCAGTGAAGGATTTTACAATGTAACATTTTACAATGTTACAAGGATTTTACAATGTTAAAAGAATGTTCTGAAGGGAGTCTAGTCAGGTCTGGGTTTGGCACTCTCTGCAATAGCTGTATGACTTCACAGCTTTTCACAGCTACATATTTTGAACTGTAAAATGGGATGATAACAGTCTTAGTGGACGCACAGGAAGTGCTGAGGGTGGTGTTGGCCTCATAGGGTGTCTGAAAATGGGGCTTTTGCTATGATCTTTTCACTCAGCATCAACGTATCAATTGTTTTCAATAAATTGGGTGGAATTTTTCTAAGTAATAATATATTCTCAATTTAAAAATAAATCTTATATTAGAATTTCTTCAGGAAGGCAGTTCAAACTTTCATAGTAAGATGGATAAGTGCAGCATAATATTGAAAATTCCTTAGAACATTTCAGAATCCCCTTTGGGAAAGGGGTACATACCAGACTTAGGAATTCACACAAGACTAGTGTATTTTTTTTTTGGTACTAGGAATGTAATTCAGGGGTGCTTTATCACTGAGCTATATCTCTAGCCCTTTTTAATTTTTTTTTTTTTATTTTGAGACAGGGTCTCACTAAGTTGTTAAGGCTGGAGGCTGGCCTTGAACCCGCAATCCTCCTGTCTCAGCCTCCAAGTTACGGGGATCACAAGCACATCCCATCGTGCCTGGCCTTGTGTGTCTCTTATAACCAAGATTTGGAGGAGGACTCTTTTATTTCTTTATACGTGAAAGTACCTTCTTTTTTTCTTTTCACTAAGAGTATATGATAGTGCCCGAGCAGTCTCTGGATTTGAGGTTCTTTAATATGCCTGAAGTAATATTTATATTTTTTAATGTTCTGTCAGTCTAATCTATTCCTTACTGAACAAAAAATACATGACCAAAATTAAATATTCTTATATTGTCATCAAGTTATTTTGTGGAATATCTCTTGTACTTATAGACATGGGTATGATCTTATAATGTCACCTCCTTTGGGTCTGTGTCTTTGGACTGTGAGACAGTAAGTATAAGGTGACTTTCTAAGATAAAGATGTTTGCTTTCAAACTTGATATAAGGGATGAAAATTTTTATCCTTACTTTGTTATGTATCACTTTCCTTTCTCATGTAAGAATTCTATTGATTCTTTGATTCAAAGAATGCATAAGGCAGAGTGTCTGATACAAAATATGTAATTACTAGTGCTAATAGGTGGTTCCATTGGTAAGTGCTCATAGAAATGGAAGTCACAGGAGGGTAGGTGGACAGAATTAGACAGCCTAGGCATTATGGAGTAGGTAGAATTAGCAGCATCTCAAAGGATGGATCTGTGAGGAGAGAGAAGAAAGGGCTTTTGGGGAAAGGAAAAGATGAGTTCTTTGAGGGACTGTCAAGGACCCAGCCTAACTAAAACTATTAAAGATAGTGGAGATGGGACTTACTCCTAGGAACTTCTTAGGAATTCTAGGAATTCTTATACTCAAATTTGTACCTAATTTTTAAATAAAGTATGAATAGTTTGTGGCTCCACATTTGAATGATACTAAGAAATTGTCTTGTATGAACATTCCCAACAGGGACACTGATGTTGCATGCCTGATATGTGTCTAAAAAGGACCGAGACGCATGAATTCAAAGATGCCAGTGAGACTGCATTCTTAAGTGTCATTTTTGATGGAGAACAAAATCTTTTTGCCGTGAAAAGTAATTTTAATTATATCACTTACAGGATCGGGATAATGGCAAAGGAACCTGTAGATACTCAAGTATATCCAAGCTGCAGCCTTTAACTTAGTGGGGAACCTGTGTTCTTGAATAGTATTTTTTTCTTTACGAAGAAATATTTAGAACAAGCTGAGATGTGTGTGTGTGTGTGTGTGTGTGTGTGTGTAGTATAATTTACAATTTCTAATAAGATTATTATTCATTTGTTGGGGGACCTGGAGAGTATTATTTTTCATACAAAAATGTATTCTTTTCCATTGAAAATATAATCCCATAGCCCTGTTGAAACACACTCTAAATTGATAAGTGTGTTTGTAGGCTGGGCTTCTCAGCATGGCGTGTAGAATATGGGGAAGTCCTCAAGTCACCAGCAGCTCTGCTGTCAAAACAGAGTATATGTAGGAGCCTGTCCCTTACTCCAGGGAGGGCCCTGAGAAGTCTGGCTGCTTTGGATACACACCTTGAAGGCTCTGCAGAGCAGGGGTGCTTGCTGGCCAAGGCCCTTGCTGCAAGTTGTTAAAGAGCAATTGAGGCCTCTCTGGGATCAGAAGGCACCATAGCTTCCTTTCTAGGACATGGCTTTTTCTTAGACACAGAAAGATTCACCTTGGGTTGTCTTGGCCAAGGGTGTTGTGGGTACTCTAGCCTTTTTCACCTGGTCCAGAGAAGCCCAGGGTCACCTCATCCTCACCCTCATGAAGGAGTCACCTCTGTCCAGGCTTTCCTCACCCTCTCCTCACAGGGGAAAGTAGATGAAGACTGCTGAGTTGGTCTTAATCTCATAGACAGATGGAGACTGTGCTGATTCTAGTCCCACCAAAGAGGCTGGAACCTGTTCTCATCACTTCTTCCTAATTCCACCGTTTTACTTCAAAAATCAGAAGGACTTGATCACAAGAAAGCAAAACAAAAACAACAATTACTAGTATATGTGACAGATGGCAGGCTAATGTCTGCTCAGAGCAACAGGGTAAGCATAAAAAACTGCCCCAAGTAACAAAAGGTTCTGTTTACATTAAGAGATACATGATGCAAAAATTCATCTGAATTTTTAAGTTTAAGTTCAGATGGCAAAGAAAGTTTTGCTTGTTACTGGATTTAGTCTTGTCATGTAGTACAGGGTACTAAAGGAGGAAAGGTTTGAGAAGCTTAGATTTAAAGGAATTGAGTTTGGAAATTTGTGAATTGTTTGTCCTTGAAATAATTACTGTTTCTTTTCTTCACCTGGAGGAAGTAGTACATTAAACTTAGTGAACATTATACTCTTGATGAAACATGTTCTTAATCATGGACATCCTTAAATCCTCCAGTTTTTGGTCTTTCTTCAATAACATACTATTCATTATAGAAAAGCAACCAGGTCCAAATTTGCTGTCCGTGCTGTTTGGTGACACTGACCACAAGTTTTAATTGTCTTGCCTCTGAGATCTCATAAAAGATATCCTGTGAGAATATTAATAAGAAAATTACTGTTAATCCCCATAGACACTTATGTCTTAGTTCTGTTTTGTCATCAGAGTGTTTCATGTGCATGCCCAGTCCCAGGAGAGAGAATATGTATTTTACTCTATAATATCATTAATTTGATTGGTCCTGAGTTCTTTGCTTCTTTTCTTAAAAAGAAAGAAGAAAAAAAAATTACTGAGTTTCACCTTGTCTTCTAAGTTCCATATGCTTATGTGCATTTCTATTATGGAAATGTGCTAATAAACATTGTGTTACTGGTGCAGTCTCTCTGTGGACACTTTACTTTTTTAAGGCTTTGAAAAGAAAATTATTAAAAAACATATTAAAGACTCCTTTAACATGTAACCTTTATGGAATAAGAACTGGATTTACCAGAAGAATCTCAAATTAATCAGTCTTGTGGTTAAATACCTAACCTGTTTGGCGTCCTGGATAAATTGGCTAGTTGAATTGATTTTATTGGAAGCCCACCAATTTGAAAACTTATTTCAGTTTTTAGTGGCAATTGTAAATATTAGAATAATTCTTCCTATCTTAAAAGAACTGAAAAATATTCTCTATAGAATATATTCTCAGGATATATTCTTAGGAAAACAGTTTCTTCTGCTCTTGAGTGACTTCACATCTTGTTGGTTGAATTTGAATTGACCCACTATTGATTTACTTATTCAACTATTATCCCAGTATTTTTATTAAATACTGGTATTTTTATTAAATACAGTATTTAATAAAATATTTTTATTAATACAGATTTTTATTAAATACTGGTATTAAGGTATTCATTCATTTATTACACATCTGCCATGCAATAGACACTGTCAGATCCTGGGATGGAAAGGTTAATGAGATCTGGTTCCTTCCTTTAAGCAGAGTCCAGTAAGAAGGGATGGGAAGCCTGAGGGGGAAGGGAGAAACAGGGAAAGTTACCTTTTGTACCTTATGTTTGAATCACACCTTGTCATATGAAACATTTTCATATTCATTTCTTCTACCCCTCTGCTAATCTTAATTCTTTGAAATAGATGGTGGCGTTTCTGTCTTTTAAATTTTATTGTTTGAAATATTGAAGAGTTGAGTAGGTTGTGTCTGGGCATCAAATGTTGTCCGGTCAGTCTACAAAGATGAATTGGTACAGTCTGAAGGAAGGGCTTTTAAAACCAGGCTAAAAAAGTATGTCATTATTCCAGGAAGTTAGAGGCCATAAGTTTTTTGATAGTTGGGTAAGTAGGATAGACTTGATGAGAAGGCAGTGGTCAGCCTGCCTAGGTAGACTGGATGAGGAGGGTCGAGACCGGTAAGAGGTTGTTGTGTACTCTAGGTAAGAGGTATTGGGTCTTGTAATGGAAAGGTAACTGTGCCAGTGAGTAGCAGCGGGGTAATGAGAGATCATGTCCAGAGCTGAGTAGGGGGAGTGGGTTTACAAAGCAGGCCAGGCTGAGGATTGGGCTGCAGGGTGTCTCAGTGCTTTACTTCGGGTGCTCAGAAGTCTGCTTGTTCCAGAAGGAGGAGGAATACCCAACAGCTGATCTGAAAGAGAGGTGCATATATATTTCCAATTTGGGGCTTTTGCCAGACATTTGTGAACATGGTATTATAAAGGATAAAGAGTTGTGGTTAACAAGATGTAGTAGATTTAGTAGTCCTCCATCTGGTCAGTGGTGGCAGCCAAGATAGTGGAGAAAATGGAATCACAAGGGTAGAGTAGAGGAAAGACCTGAAAACAGCCTTAGGAAGTTAAGGGTGAAAAGAAGAAGGTGACAAGGAGAAGGAGTGCTGGGAACACAGGGGAAACTAGGCTGCCAGAAGAGAGTCCCGGGAGGGAGGAAGGAAGAGCCATTGTAGGAGATGGAGCTGAGGGGTGGAGCAGAGTGAGCGACTGTCCTCATGCAGGTAGTTTTTGGTGACCTTCACCAAGGAAGCAGTGAGTCCTCAATGAGAACTGGGGATGTGATGTAGATTGCATTGGATGAGTGAGACCAAGTCACAAAGCCAGCAAGGGTTTCTGAGGGGTGCTTTGGAGATTGGCAAAGGACCAGCCATGGAATATCTGAGAGGCATTGGGCCAGAAATATGCTCTGGTGAGAGGTGAGTAAATATCAGTGTGTTGAGGAGAGTTCTCTCCTGGGAGGGAGGGAGAAAGGGCGAGCATTGAGCAGGTGGGATTTGAGTGCAGAGAAGATTTTACAGTGATTTACTTAACCCTGTTTTATTGACCACTGTTCCTTTGGAAACATGTCCAGAGAAATTGTTTGTGGAAATGTGTTATAAATTGTAAGGCAGTGTAACTATGAGGTGGTATTGTTCAGATCCAGGTCACTTCAGTCATACCACTTCAAAACTTCAGGAGCAATGAATCCTTAAAAGTATAATTCTAAATCAAAAATAATTTTGAGCATAAAGTGCTCTAGCCTTGTGAATGTGAAAGGTGTTAAATGAAAGTCAGAAAGTTTTTATTTTTCTTTTCCCTTTTAATTTTTTCTTTTTTGTGGTTAGCAGTGAATTGTCATTTGTAAGTAAATATGGAGCATAAGCCAGAAATTGAAGGGAAAAGGAAAGTGTAGATAGTTCATATACTTAAATTGTGATTCTTTCTTTCTGAGAAACAGAAAAATCCTTTTTCTTCAATCATTCTAAATTATTGAGTGAATAATTTGTGGCATTTGTTATATATATATATATATATATATATATATATATATATATATATATATATATATCAATCATTGTATATATATCCTATATCATTTGAATCCTAGCAGGAAACAAAGGATACATTCAGAATGGATAGTTGAAGAGAGTTTGGTGAAGAGGTGTGGTCAGGGTTCAGGATGTCAGGAAGGGCTAGTGTAGCACCAGAGCCCAGCACTGCCTAGAAGGTGCTGCCATACTTAGGTGTCAGAATAGCTACAGAGGCGGCCGTGGGGAGGGACTGAGGAGGTGATGGCATGGACCATGGCTGGGGATATCACACCCATCTCCCCTTCTCTTGGTGCTCCAGTTTCCAAGGAAGCCAGAGGGGGAGCCTGGGTGCACTGTCGGGAGATCAGCCTCCTGAGGAGAGGGGGTGGGGTCAGTGGGATCAGGATGGACAAACAGAATAATAAACAGGGTTATTTCAAATCCTGTTGTTTTTTTTAGCCATTGTTCTACAACTGAGTCTAAGACTTCTCTTAACATCATTTCTGGTTGGGAGAATCCTCAGGAAGTTGCATTAATTTCTTGAAATCCACCAAGAAACACAGTAAGACCACACAACTTAGAGCCTCTCTAGGCAAGAAGAAAAGTATGTGACCAAAGAGCTTGGACTGTGGAGCTGGGATGCCTTTCTTTGAATTTTGACGCTGACACTTAATTACTATGTTACCTAGGGTAAACTTCTTAACTTCCCTGCCCATTTCCTCATCTGTAAATGGAAATAAAAATAGCCTCATAAGTACTAATCATACTTAGAGCTAATGTCGTTCTGTACTTCATCACAAAGTAGAGATGAGCTATAAATGAGGCATTTCTCTTTTCTTTTTGGACTCATTAGGGTCCCTGTGGTGTTGCAGTTCTCAGCACACACCTCCTCCGCCCGCTTTTGTCACTGAAGTGAAGCCGTGGGTCTCTAGAGCCCACTCAGCTAAAGATCAATAGGAAGATGGCCTTTGAAAATTACCGGTGTTGATAGCTTAAAGTTAGACTTACTTCCCAAACACAGTAAGGAATTGACTTGTGTTTGAGGAAACTGTTCCTCTTACTACCCCTGCCTTCTCCCCTCCTAACCAGGTGGCACACCCCTGGAGTTTACAAATAGTTTGAATTCACTTATTAAAAACAAAATGGGTTAAGCTGTAGTCCAGAATGCACTTTGATTTATAATTTCAGCAGTAATGGGGTTTGGAAAGCTCACATGAAAGGTACACTGATAACTCTAGTCACAGTTGATTTTGAAAGTCTTCCATAGAGCTTTATGTGTGGTTATATGCCTTCAAATTGAAAGATTTAAAATTCTAGAGCCAGAGTTACACAGCTTGCATTGATTTATAGTAATGCTAATACATTTTTGATAGATCTTTATCCTTATGGATTTTTTTTGGTCTTTACAAGTACTTCACACTTTTTCACTGAATGGTCTTTCCCCCTTCTTAGTTATTCTTTCTCTAAAAGAATGTATGTATGTTCTTTAAAAAAGAAAAAAAACCTTTACCACTGCTGAAGTGATCAGTTTTATCACTTTATAAAGGTTGGTTTATTTTTCTGACCTATATGTGGGAGATTGGTCCATAGCACAAATTGAAGAGCAATTTTAATTCCCCATCAACTTGCTTCTACTATCTTTACTCATTATTAATTTTAACTTTGAGATAAATTAATAAGTGATATAGAAGATATACCAGTAATTCTTAGAAATATAATATTTGAAAATTATTTCAAAGTTTAAAATTAGTTTATTTGGAAAAATTCTTGAAAATTTAAAAATATCATGAAATAAAACTATCAGGCTTTTGCCTAAAAACTTCTTCAGAATATTAAGCTTAGCACATTTTATTGGTTTAAAATTTTTTAAATTATTAGTTTGAAATATTTCTATCAGTTTAAAAGTTATTTTAAAATCTGTTGCCTCCAAACTTCGTTAGTTCTGACTTCTAAAATTAATTTCTTAAATTCTGGAGTTTCAGTTTATTTATACCTTTTTTCCCCGCATGAGTTTCCGTAAGTTTATTTAGTACCTGTTTAGAAACACCACTTTCTGGCCTGTCAGCAGCTCAGCTGAGCAGTCAGGCTGTATTATTCGATATCTTGTCTGACATGAGGACAGCAGTCCAAAGAGAAAGATATCACAAATTGGTGCCACACTTCGATAAATAGAGACATTTTATTTTCACCAAGCTAATTCAATCCAGTTCAGTTAACTCTTTTTTCCCCCTTAAGGACAGATCAAAAAAGGCAGCCATGAGTGACAGCGTTCTTATGGGTTTGACATGTTAGTGTGTACAAAGCTGACCCGAGGGAGGGGCTTTGCCTTTGGATTTCAGACAATGCCCGGTTCAGGGCGGGCCTTCTCCCTGGCCTACTCTGTGCTCAGCTGGGGACCTCAGATCGCTGGCAGGCTCAGGTACAATGGGAACGGGCTGGGGCTCAGGGCCCCAGATGCTCTTCCCCTAACAGTAGTGCCTTTTCAGCTTAATCATTCTTAAGAATTTTCAGACATTTTTAAGGAGGTCATTGAGTTTCATTTTAGTTCCATAAGTGAAAGCGATTGGATATTACATATTATTAGTTTGGTGATTTTGGTAAACTCTTTGTTCTAAATGCCTCTGCCCTAAAACCCCTTATTACAACAAATGTAATGCCTGAGTTTCTATTTCTTAGTTCAGTGATTTCTTCCTGAGGCGCATATTTAAATTTATCATCATAACATTGTTCACTCCAGAGGATGCAGTGGGATGGCTTGTGCCACCAAACACGAGACACTTCAAACAATGTTTATGAGAGAAAGTTCACATTACCAAGAAATTGCCTCTTGCTCAGTGGCTCAGGTCTGAGAGCCTCCTCTTGGGCCTCAGAGCCCTCCAGGGCACTTTCCCCTGAAACTGCTCTTGCAGTGTCCCACTGTGACACACTGTCTAGCAGCCCTGGGCTGTGCCATATGTCTGCAGTGTCTTTCTTTCTAGCCTGCCAAACCTGTGCTTCATGGACTTTCAAATCCTGCCTGGCTTGATCAACTGCTATGAGAGTGCATGGCCTTAATACCGTCTCCCTGCCTCTCGCTTGACCAAGCGCTTTCTCACAGTGAGGTTTATTGTCTGGTCAGTCCGTGTGGCCTCAGTGTCCAGGGCTTCTGCAGTGTAGCCAGCGCCCATGAAGATCTGTTTACAGAGAATGGAACTAGGGCTGTGGTTACAAGGACAGATTTTAAAGCCAGACAACTCCACCAGTTAAGACAACTCACAAGTTGTCTAACCCAATTTGCTCCCTTATTTTTAAAATGAACGTACGGAAGAAATGATGATACGTACTGTATGACACTCTTAAGGGTCATGGAGATTAACTGAGTTGATTTTGATAAAGCGCTTAAAATGTTGTCAGGCCCAGATTAAGTGCCATGTAATGTTTATTTACTAACTTATTGAACATGTTCTACCTACCAGTCACTGTTTTTACATATTAAATCATTTAACCTTCACAGTAGTCTCGTGTGGTAGGTTCTTTTGCCATTCCCAGTTTACTGAAGAAGGAACTCAGACAGTTATACTTAAATAATTTTGCATAAAGTCACATGGCAAGTACAGGGCAGAACCAGGATTTAAATTCACACCACTTGGCTTTGGGGGCCCCCAACCATTTCTCTGCTCATGAGCACCATGGTACACTGTCAGACCCGAGGGTAAATCACCTTGTCCTTGAGAATATCACAGTCAGATGGAGAAGGACAGAACAGAATTGTGTTTCTTGACCCTTCAGAAAACGTGGAGAGAGAATGGGGCAAGGAGGAATTAGCCCCCGGACTCTTCTGCTGACTAGCTGGGATTCAGAATTGGAGAGGGTGGAAGTCACAGGTGTCAGCAGCTGCTCTCATGGACCTCTAGGCCAAGGTGGACTTTTGAGGTTGTCTTTGGGGATTTTTCGTTGTTTTCTTTTCAGTGACTCTTTTGTCAGGCGTTTGAGGCTTTGTTGGTACAGCAACACCAGTCCAGGACCATGCAGAACACCCAAAAACATGGTAAGCTATAGGGAATGAGAAAATGTGGCAGCCATCTAAGCCTGGAAATGAATGCACTCTGGATATTTAAATCACGGGTCTACTGAGTCATCCTGGGTTGCTGAAATACCACATTTATCCCAGGAGCTCTACCTAGTAAAGGTCAGGAACTAGTTCTTGGAAGCAGGCGCCACAGATCTTAGCCATAACAAATGAAATCTTGGCTATGGGGAAAATTCTCTTGATGTGTTGTGCACTCACTGTATGCCTTGCGGATTTTGCAGCATGGGATATGTATCTGTTGTTAAAAATTATTTTCCAGACAGGAATCCATGTCTGTGATTTCTGTCACACAATCAGAAGTTCTAAAGTAACTTTCTTAAATCTTCAGAGGATTCCAGTTATTTTGCTGATAATATACAGATAAAGGAAAAATACGTATCTTAACCGTTATCTTTTTTTTTTAATATGTGTGGAATGCAAAGGCTTCTAGTTCAGTAATGCTTTGTAGCGGATTCTAAGGCTAATACTCTTTAAGTGCTGTGCAAAAATTCAATGTGTAGAGTACTGATGAAATATTTACTCATCAGATGGCTTTGAAGTTGAGCTTCTTTGGGGTTGTAGTCCCCTTCCTAATGGACATGTTTCAAAGATGAAAATGGTTAGAGCATTCAGCTATGATGTTTTCTTATTCTCTGTATGGAAGAAATCTGTTTTGTTTTTAGGTCCATTTCAGTTTTAAGTTTTGAAAGCTAGCTGCTTAGAAATCATATTAATGATAGAAATGATTCCTATACTCAGAACTCATTGATAGGGTAATGTTTTGAAAGTTAAATTTTCTAGTATTTTATACAAAGAGTGCTTAATGCTTTTATTCTACAATTTTTCTATTCTTAACTTCAGTTTTAATGCTAAAGTTGAAGGCTAAAGGTGAGTGTGTTTATATACATATGAAGAGTAATATAAAATCAAGTAAAATAAAATCACTATGCTTAAAGACGTGTGGAAACTACATATTTCAATGTGTGATGTATGGTTCTTCGGTTTTGATAATAACTGAAGAGTTTACCTGCAGAGTTTAAAATCATAGATACTTGAAGAATGTTGAGTAAACACTGTCTTCTGCATCTTGGATTAAACTTCACTAAGGACTTCAGAAGTTTTTATGGCATTGTTGGTTAAGAATTTTCTATTTTGGGGGCTGGGGTTGTAACTCAGTGGTAGAGTGCTTGCCTAGCATGTGTGAGGCACTGGGTTCGATTCTCAGCCCCACATAATAAAATAAATAAAACAAAAATTGTGTCTACCTACAACTAAAAATACTTACAAAAAAAAAAGTATTTTCTCTTTTTGTTTCCTCCATTAGGACCATGGTACACTTCTAACATTTACATTTGTGTTTTATTACTTAGTTTTCACATGAATCCGACAAGCAATGAAGACCTCAGGAAAATCCCGGTAAGTTGCCGAGGGGTTAGAGAATTACCCGACACAAGCCCATCTCCTCTCTGGCACATATTCTTAAAAATGCCTCTGTCTCTTTGAATGTCTCAGCTGCCCAAGTATTGCAGATCAGGGTGGTAATTTTGGAAGAAAGAGAGAAAGTGAAATTCAGACTTTGCCTTTTATATATTAGAGGGTGTGGCTTCTGTATATGATCAATTAAAGTTCCAGTGAACAGTTATAATTAGAGCCAATTTAGAGTGCACAGATTTTGCTTACAGGCTGTTTTGAAATTAATATGAAAGCTGTATGTCAAAGTCAGCATCATAGTTATGAAATATGAACATGCGGCAAAGACGGATGTTTTTTTGTTGTTGTCGGGACAAGGATTGAAGAAAGAATATGCTGTTTGTTAACGTTCAACAATAGGAAAAGCACCAGGGCAAGAGACCCAGTTAATCAGGAAGATATTTGAAGAAGCAGCAAATACTTTAGGACACTTATTTTCCTAGTCAGAACAAAACCAAATATATTAGCAGGGTTGGCAGTGATCAGAAGTCGGTTCACGTATTTTGCAGGGATTGTTGAGATATCTGAAGTTCATCCTGCTATTAGCTGAAGTCCAGGGTTGGATCTCACAATTCCATTGCATTTGTGGTCAATTCTATATCTGTTAAACCTGGAGAACACGTTATTTTACAAAAATATGGGCAAATGTTCTGGGTACAAAACTAAATTCTCACTGAATAACAGAAATAGAATTTTTATTTCAAGAGGCTGGTGGTTGCTGTTTCCACCATCTGTCCCTAATATGTGTGATCCAGATGTATAATATGAATTTTTTTAAGCAGTCACATATCATGATTTTTTTTAGATGTGATGTGCCTAAAAGAGGTTGAGGTGGGGTTAGAGTTTATTTTATGAGTTATTTTAAGTTCAGTTGTCTGTCTTTAAAGTTGTACAAATATTATAGAAACATGGGACTTCATATTGTTTGTGCTGTTTTATGTAAATGATTTGTAAGTTTTGATGTTTCATGAATACTCAAGTCTTTATAATATGGCAGTCTGGCAAGAAATGTCAGACTATATGAAGTCAGCCTTTGATCAGATAGTAAAATGAATTCTATCAGGCGGTTATTTAATCTCAAAATGCAACATCAAAAAAATCGATTTAATGTGTAGCTATTGTTTATTAAGTAACTTTAATTACAATTTCTATGTGCTTGTAAATGTACTTTTCCAAATCTTGTAATTTATTGCTGTAAAAGCATCCTTAGAATTCTTTAAAGAAATAAAATGTGAAAATTGTTTTAGTTAAAGGATTTAAAGGTGATAAAAGAATCCTTGATGTGTGATTATTTTTCTCTGGATCCTAACTATTCTGACAGTGAAAGGATTACTAGGTGTTGTTAATTTACTGCAAGATACAATTAAGAGGAGAAAGCTCATCCTCAAACTGATGGTTATTGAGGAAAAGTATTTGAACAATTTTTATGTTGAGGATTATAAGATGTTTGAAATAATTTACATTAAGTTCTCCAGTAATAGCCATCCAGCAAGTTATTTTTTCCCCTTCTGGACATAGTATTTTGTAATTAAGTTTGTATGTCGTCTATGCTGGTGCCAACACCTGTCTGTGAAAGCGCGGTGTTTAAGCAGGAGCAGTAGCCAGTTGAAAGGGCAGTGTGAGCTCTTTAAGGCCTAATTAAGAACTGAAAGGGAGATGAAGGGACTAGGACAAAAGATGTGAAAGTAGCTGAGATGATATTCCCAGAGCAAAGTTCCTCATTAGAACAATAATGAGATGATGAGAGAATGCCAGGCCTTCATCTCCTCCCTCTCCTGTAGTTGCCTTGGATGTCAGTTACGCCCCACCAATATTTGGTTACCAGGACAACCTTTCTTTAAATCTCCAGTTATTTTGAGTCCTGATAATTTGCTTTTGTTTAAATTTAAATATTGTAAAAAATGTATATTTCCTGGTTTAAAAGGCTAGATTATGTGTAAAGCAAAAATAGATCACTAGTAATTCTCAGAGTCTCATGCACAACCCTGTTATTTAAAATTCCAATTAAAAAAGCTTCATGTAATAATTTTGTTATTCTTTAACCCAAACCCCATTTTCTTATATTTGCTTATGGACATTTTTTAGCAGTGGTGGAATAAGAATGAGAAAGGATTGATTGTGAAAGGAGAAGAGAGAAGAAAAATGTACATTAAATTTCAAAATAAGAAGACATCTTAAAAACACATGTGCTGGATAGAGCACTCAGGAAAAATACTGAGTACTTGGGAGTCCTGGTGTAGGTGCTGCATTTGGTCTTTGCCAGTTTGGAGAGTTCTCAATTTTTGAAGTTTTTCCATGACTAGTAGTAAATGTATCTTGAAAAAAGCAATCTTTATATTTGCCTGAGAGCTTTCCTCTTAATTTTTATAAACAGAAAATATTTTCATTTTCTATTGCTTGTGTTAGCTAATGTTAATCTTTATTATTTTCTTTGGTGTCATATCAATAAACTGAAGGATAAATGTATTCATTCAGTAGATTTCTCAATTTAAGAATCTTATGCCTAAAATTAGAAGTTTTACGTGGTTTCCACATATTGAATAAAATCTGGAACTAAGCCTGAAACTGTTTTTAATTATTTTATATTCTTTTCCAGAATATAGTTTATAGTACATGTGTTTCTAAGATGTTTTCCTGCCCAGAAACTTGATGCTGAAATTTGGGGTAAAATTTTCACATAAAAGGACAAAGAAAAATTAGCCGGAAAAAAATAGAAATGTATTCCCAAGAAATCTTCCATGTGTTAGTATTAGGTCATTATGAGGGCGGGGGGGGGGGGGGAATAAGACAAATAATATTTCTGTATATTCTCAATTATGGCTAAAAGTGTTGAGCAGTGTTCTAAGATAATAGATTATTTTGAGAGATTAAGTTGTTAGACTGATTTATATGATGGCATTAATTTAGACTACTTATGTCAAAATGACGAATTTTTAACATGTCTTTCATCCTGAGCTTCTGATGAAATGTTAAAAAATTTTTTAGCTACATTAAGAATTACTGATGTAGTACTAAATATAACAGTGCAAATGATTTTTTTAGCTGTATATCATCACTTAATTAGTTTGGAGAAGTCAGTTCATGTATGTATAATTTCATTAAGATTAGAGATTCCAGCAGATGCTGCTGTTATGTTAAATTAAGAAAAAAACAAAGCAGTCAACCAATCACTCACATTCCATTTAGTTTAATTTCGTTAACCCCTGCAATTCTCACCAAACTCCTTATTTTTAGTAAATGTTTTATTAGAAAATTGAAGTCACATTAGATGGACTTCATTACTTTTTAAAATGATGTTCAGAAAACTCAGTCTGTAGGGCACAGAATTTTAGAGTTGAAAGGGACTGTGGAGATTCCTTCTTCATCAGATTAGGAAAATGACCCCCAGCTTGGTTCTGCCTCAAGTGTATGCAGAGTTTCTACTTTGAGTAGAAACAGTAGCGAGTATTTAACAAACTTCCAAATCTACTCATCTTTATGGTGTTCATTATTTATTTCTGTAGATAGCTGTTTAATATATGATAAATTCTTTTTAAGAATGTAATTAAGAAATGCATAATAAGATATATAACTCTACACTACATATGACCAGTTAAATAAACTAGGAACTGTGTGGACTTAATTGATCTGAGAGAGAAAAGGGTAAAAATCCAGACAACACTTACTCTTCCTGCAGTAGTTTTAGATCAATATTTGAAATATTTTTAGGGACAAAGATAAATATTAACTAATATACTTGCATCTTTTCCCAGTTTCTAATGCCAAAATAAAATAACTTGTTTTAAATATAGCTTATAGAGTTTAAACTCCCTTTTCTTTGATACCCTCTCTGTTCCTTCTTGTTAAATCTTGTCAGTAGCCCTGGATTTACTTTCAGCTTCTCCAAACAATCTCACCCACTGTTGCCATTTTAATTTTCCTAGAACATAGCTTTTGACCACATAATTTCTCTGTTTAGAAATCTTGGTTTCTTATTTCCCTTAGCAAAGAGTCTAAAAATCGTTAATCATAGTTTTCAAGATGTTTGGTATAGTTGGGACCTACCATTTCAGCCTCCCTGCTCCCTATTCTGTATCTTATTTTCTAGCCCAGCTCCACTGATGGCCTCTTGTTGGCTACTGGCTTGGAACCTCATTCCCTAATGACCAAGCAGACCCCACTGCTGGAAATGCCCAGCATGCATTTCTGCATGCAGAGTTGCTGAAGTGCTTTTCTTGATTACTGTGAAATGTTTTTGTGGGTTTTTTTGGGTGGGGGGGTTTGCCATATATTAATATTGGAATTCTTTTTCTTAAAAATCAATTAAATCAGTACCCCTTTCTTTATTGTTTGGTTATACTTCTTTTGTTTGAAAATAATTTTTTATCAATAGAATAAGCTTATAAGCAATGAAACAGTAAAGAATACAGATACAGTAACCCTAAGTGTTAATATAGTTGTAGTTGAAATAAGGTAAAGCAAAAAGGGAAATAAGGTAAATCAGATAGGTGTTTTTTGTAGAAAAGGAAACAAACCAGTAACTTAGGGGAGAAGA
The DNA here is from genome assembly GCF_047511675.1 of Marmota flaviventris. NCBI lineage: Eukaryota > Metazoa > Chordata > Mammalia > Rodentia > Sciuridae > Marmota > Marmota flaviventris. The sequence goes on from NC_092501.1 coordinate 12,582,504, forward strand.
GGCCCAGCCAGCCTCTAAATGAAAACAAGTTATTCCCTTGCAGCTTTGCATAAGGATGCTCATTGATTTAATTCCAAGTGCTTCAACATGTCACAGCAAATTGGTGAAGCAGATTTGATATTACTGCTTCTTGTAGGCATCTTCCAACAAAAAGCCAAGGTGTAACATTAAACCACAGTTCAGTGGAAGCAATTCCATGAGGACTGATATCCAAGTGGTAGCTCTCAGTGGCTTCTTACAGTTCCTCTGAGTTAATATCTTGGATAGCTTTTGTTTTACTCTATTTTAGTTACAGCTACTAACTTAAATTCTAAATTACAGAATATTTCATCCTTTAATTTAGTCTTAAATTATATGGTCAGTCTCTTATATTAGGAAATTGTTCACAATGTGAAAAAAGGGGTTTAGAACATAGAGTTACAATGCAGGCTTTGGTACATCTGCCTTAGTTCCTGCCTCAGAACTGGCTGGCCAGTCTGCAAACAGGCACGTTAGTTGTAGATGAGGATGGAAGAAACCTTCATCGGGGTTTGAAAAACCATAACTTGAAGTACTAAATAATTCATAGGGTCTGTCCCTGATACTCTGCCTGCTAATGTGACAGTCTGTATTCTGTTCCAGGACAGCAATCCTTTTGATGCCACTGCAGGGTACCGCAGTCTGACCTACGAAGAGGTACTACAGGAGCTGGTGAAACACAAAGAACTCCTTCGGAGGAAAGACACCCACATCCGGGAACTTGAGGACTACATTGACAACCTCTTGGTCAGGGTAATGGAGGAAACGCCCAGTATTCTCAGAGTGCCATACGAACCATCCAGGAAAGCTGGCAAGTTTGCCAATAGTTCATAAAGCCAAGTCTACTGCATTTATAATTGGAAAGAGAGAGGGGAAGAAGAAATAAAGAAAAAAAACTGTTACTTGAAGAGGCTCCTCTGCCAGGTTTCATAGCATACTCTCCTCCTCTAAGAAAAATGGCCGTACCTATTACTAGCAGGGACTATCAAGAGGGACCTTTGAAGTGAGCAAAATGCTTTCAACCTTTGAGTGAAAATGGGCCAGATTCTCAATGAATAAGCAGTTCTGTAGGATTCACCTGGGTGCTGGTGCTGGCCCATTTATCTGCCATAGGCCAAGAAATATCTTCATAAGCCCATGAGTTACTCCTCAGGAATAGATTTTTTTGCATTAAGCAGATGGAGACTGGTTGAATTCTCAGAAGTCAATTTGCAGATTTAGTTAGCTTCATGAATATAGCTCGTTATAAACACTACAAAAATCAGTTTAAATTTTATATACATACATGAATACATGTTCATGTATCTTTGTATATAAAATACATGCATATACCTCATATATACATGTGTTTTTAGTACATTGAAAATCAACTGGTTGCCTCTAAGGTACGGATACCAATTTCTGAGTTTGGAAATGGTATGTTCGCTGTATTGATGCAAGACAAATCGTCATTACTACTACTGCGGTCCCTCTAGAGAAGCTGCTTCAAATTGCTCTTGACTGTGAGCCTTGGCTTCAGAGTGAGCTGCTGTTTATGATCCCAGCATCACACTTTTGCTCTTTTTCCAAAAATTGTGATCCAAGGTCCCTTTTTAAAGAATGACAAATTTTAGGACACGTCATTAACTTCACAGTAGCATGAATTTCTTTGCTTTTTTACCTAACATGAGTTTTGTTTAAGGTTTAAGCAGAAGATAAGCTAATGCAATTTGTTTTGTTGAAATTCTGCATGCCTTTAAATCATTAGCAAAGAAAATATTACAAAGTTACATCTGAAAATAATGGGGAAAAATGTAGGTGCTCATCTGTGTCTGATAACCCAAAGCAATGGGCAGTTTCTAGGAATGAAAAATTAGGCTTGGTTTCAAGTTTCATCAATAACAGAACAGATGGTTGTCTTTGGGTCTTGAACCAAAAATAAGACTTATTTGGAGAGGAGTGAATTTTTAGAGCAGATTTTTACTAGCATGACGTTACATAGTACTCTATATCTACTCTCCAGTGATTGGTTTATCACAAAATTAGGGGTTCTTTTTTTTTTTTTTTAAAGTCCACTCCCTCAAAATGTTGATTCCTTCCATGGATTAGCTCTATTTATTTGTACAAAATTATTCTGAAATTTAAGTGGGAAAAAACAGTGATCTAAGAATGTTGCTAATCTTCTGTTTAATTTTTCAGCTTTAAAAATCTAAAATACTATGAAAGTGTATCTGTGTCATTCTGAATTTAAAATGTAAAGTTAATTTCCATATGGAGACTGATGTATGAATGAATGAATTGCATTTTTTAATACTTATCTCTATTAAGACCTCATTGAAGGTTAAAGAAAAAGCAGACATAATAGTTTTATTTATCATAATATTTTGAATCAGAGAATACTTGGCCAAGCTTATATTCAAAAGCTAAAACCCCTTGTTGTCTGTATTTTCTGAGTTTCTTTAATTTTCCTATAAGAACATGCATTTTGAAATTGTGAAAATTTTTCCCAATACAAAAAAAATTAAATACTTTTCTGAAATTAAGAAATATAGCTTTCATCAATTTTCCCCTCTACTCATTATTAAAGCTCTATATTAAACCTCATAATCTAGAGTGGGATTTTATTTTCTCATTTGAGGTCTTGCTAATTATTATCTTTTAGCATGGTGCCATTTTAAAGTAACATTTATTAAATGTTACAAAACATTGCTCTTAGCAGGTTTTTCTGATAGTATTGTTGGGACTCTTAAGTTTTTTTAAAACACCAAAATCCATGTGTTTTCAAAATTATGACAGATATCTATAGATTACTATGGTTTGCTATAGTCAAATTTGTTTTTTCTAGAATGCACTGAGATGTCCGTTTTCTATTGGGGGTATGTTTTCCATAAGTAAAACATTTAAAAGTATGGTTCAAGAAGTGCTGTTATTTTTATGAGGAAATTATTTTTCAGGAGCAGTTCTTTCCCTCTATAAAAATTGTTAAGAGTAGACTTGTTGTCCATAAGTGATTGGCTGTAACTAGATCATTATTTTTATCTTTAAAATCTAACATATGTTGTATTTAAAACTAAATCTACATTTACTACTGCCTGAAAATGTTCTGTTCCAATGTTTATGAATTTTCACTCATGACCAGAGTAAACTTACCATGTATTTTCATAATCAGTCAATATAACAAACTAAAAACAAAAAGTAAAACCAGTTCCCAAGTAAACATGACAGTGTTTCCTGTGCTTGAGCAGAAGTGTAAACAGTGTCTTAATTTCTGGCATTCTAAGAAGAAAGGCCAAAAAGATCACTTTAGTTTATTTTTCCAAAGTGTAACTCTAAGCATTCTAATGATATATTTTGTTAGTAGCTTAGAAATGGAAATTAAATACATGTTCACATTAAATAATGCACAGTACAATAGACTTATAAGCAGATCTTACCTCTGCTTTTATGCCTAAAAGTGCATGCTCGCTCAGAAACGCTTCCACCAACAAGAGGATTTTTTAATATTACAGAATTGATGTTATCTGGTCTATCTTATACTAATATACTTTTGTTATGTAATTAAACTTTTCTGCTCTTATTTTACAACCAGTATTGTTTTACCACCATTTTGCCTCCCAGTTCTAAAAATCGGCTTTGAAAATATTGACCAAAACTTTCTACCACTTTAGGCGTCAAGTTTCACTTACTGAGTACCAGGGTTATTACTTAGAATTGTATATAAATCATTGTGTAACTCATTTATGAGCAGTGTTTAAGTATTGCTTTTTGCTGCTATCTTCTGTATTGCGCCTAGCTTCGCCTCCTCCCATGAGGGTAGTGTTATCCATAGATTATACATAACTACATCTCTTGCTTTTGGCAGTAAATCAAGATTTAGTTGTAATTTTCCAGCTGTGAAAATGTTGCCTTGTATTTAAAAGGGTTTCATGAATGGAAACCTGAGTGAAACTAAGCTCATTAGTGACAGACTTGCTTTCTTCACATCCTTCCTTCACCATCTCCCTTACCCCAGTGTCCCCCTACCTACCACCCTTACTTATAAGGGTGCTTATCCTTTAACAAGGAAAATCTTAAAAAAAGAAAAACCAGACTTTGCTGTCTTTAATGTATCTACAGTAATTGTCACACTAGAGCTTTTATTTTCCTCTGTAGATTTTTAGAAAGCTTTCTACCTTGGATTTGTAAAGCAAGCTGAAAGTTTTTTGATGTTTGTGGACTCATGTCTTTTAGATCTGGTAGGTGTCACCTGTGTGGGTGAGTGCAGCAGAAACCATGCCCATTCACCTTAGCTCTTGAAGGAGGATGGGAAGGATCACACTGCTGGCTCATGGAGGGAGGTGAGGGTCTGCCAGCACACGTTGAGAGCCCGGTTTTCACAGATTGAGGACTTGAATAATCCAGATGCAGTTGTTGAAAGTATTTAATATGCAATAGGTAGCACCTTAACTAATTAATCTGCATATGAAGGAGTTTCTGATGTATTTAATAAGAAGGGTAGAAGCTTTTCAAGAATTAAACTAGAGTTGACATTTTATTTCATTTATTTTCTGTTAAATAATCCACTGTTACAATGGAATTGATGCATTTGGGCCTATTAATCTCTGAAGCTTCCAGATGGTTTGTATTTTGAGGTACAAAAATATGCTGCAGATTTAGAAATGTATTTGGATGATATAAGCATTATTTATAACTGAAGAGTATTACACCTACCTTCTTAAGTAAATGCTCTAGTAACTTGTGTACATTTTTGCAGGTACAAACTCAGAAGTATGTAAATTGTATTATGCGGCAATTGTATAATTTATGTAATCTGATGCATGAATCAGAATTTTTATATAATATATGATTGTTGATTTATTGTAGGTGATTAAAGTGTTTAAATGTAATTCATTTGTCAAAATTTCTTATTGTAGGTAAAACAGTGCTACCATAATACATTTGTACATAAGGTTTGTTGTTATTGTTTTTGTTGTTGTTTTGCAATACTGGGGATTGGATCCAGGGATGCTCTATCACCGAGCTACATTTCCAGCCCTTTTAATTTATTTTTTATTTTGAGACAGGGTGTCACTAAATGGCTGAGGCAGTCCTCAAACTTATAATCCCCCTGCCTCAACCTCACGAGTAGCTGGGATTACAGTTGTGCAGTGCCACACCCAGCCTTTCTTGTCAGTTAATAAACACTTAGGATGCCCCTTGTTTGGTGTATTGTTGTAAGTATTCTTTTAGACCTGTAGAATTGCTTCACTATGAAAATGACCCTGAAAAGTCACGCAGAAGAGTACTTTCTAAGTATGTTGGTATGAACATTCTTCAATAGATGTGAATACTCTTTACATATACGACGTGCCTCATAGGGATGGTGCATACAATTTGGTAGAAAATGATGTTTGAGTATTTATAGGTAGGCTCAGGCCTATGCCAAGTGCTTTCTGTTTCTTTCTGTGTTTTCATTTTTTTCCCTCAAGCGGCCCTGTTAGTTAAGGAACATACAAAGATTTGGAGGAAAGTTAAATGAAAACAAAACAAAACAAAAAAAAACTATGGTACTCAAGAAAGAGTAGAGTGGGGTTGGCACACCCTATAGTTTCTCACCACTTATTCTCCAGAGTTCAACAAGTGATCACACATCCAGTCCCCTTAAAATAGTAATCCAAGTGCCCACCTGTCCATCTGAGATGCCATCAGAGGGCATCATGGGTCTAATGTGTGAATGTGTATCCAAGTGTAGTGTAGATGGAAGTGTGTGGGTAAACTGTATTGTTCTAGAGGATGAGGCGTGATCCGTGGTCATTTCAGATCTAAGTCATATACATTTGGAACAAGGGATATCTCCACAGGTTGGAATGCCTTCCTGCTCTCTTAATTGCTCTCAACTTCCATAACCCACAGTGAATCTCCTCTACATTGTTCCTCTTTCTATCCATCCCCTAGCGTATGCATTTCTTTCTCCATCTGCTGAGACAAAGATATTTGGGGCAACCTGGGAATAGAATGCTATTATTCTCTTAAAGGTAGCTATTTTTCATCTAGGTTTTATTTTAATGCCTGCCTCAGAAATGTTTATTTTTGAATGGGCTTGTCATCTAAATGCCCAACATTTTACATTTCTCCTTAAATAACTATACACAACAACACAACTTCATGATTTTATGGTTATCCAGTAAGTATTTATAAAGCGAGATTCTTATATATCTGTAATTACATCAACTAAAAGTGCTTTATTTTTTCCTTAAACTACTTGCACTCTGAAACTCGATTCTGAAATGTTCAATGTTTTCATCATTAGTTGCCTGTACTAACTAAGAAGTTAAGATTTGTGCTGGGAGGAAGACATCAAGTTCCTTTGTCAGGAGGTTTCAATTCTGATGTGTTGTGGTGAACCATGAAGTCTGATTATTTATTATTGATGTGAGTACTGAAGTTTGTAAATGTTTTTTTTTTTTTTTTTAAATAAATTAGAACAGTACTGTTACTTACCATTAACTCGCCTTCTGTTATACTCTGGTGAGTGACAGGAAAGTGGAATAAGAGACAGCAGGTCATAGCAAACATGAGCACTTGTGCTGCCACCCTTGGTGTGAGGATTACAGACTCCAACAGGAAAGCCAGGTTGGGGAACTGAGAGAAGGCAGCTCAGGTGTAAAGAACAGGGACCACAGGACAGTGGCAATCCAGAGCTAGTTGTACCCACTCACAGGGAGCAACAGCTGTTCAGTTCCTGCTCGTATTGCCATTTGGAAATGAACGCAAGGCCAGGGTTGCTTAACCTGATCTTCTTAGAGAAACTGAAAACAGTACAGATTTTTGTGTGAAATATGACTACAAATGTTGGCAGAAAATTCATTTAAAAACAAAACAAAACCTTAGAGCTACTAGTTTGCAGTCTCTTCCTTAGTATTGCTGATGTACCATTGGGCATCATCTTCATGATCATTGTCACTATCCTGAGGGTAAGAACAATTCAGAGGTCAGTGTTGTGTACTTCTGCCAGAAATGATCTTGTGTCTGATTCCAAGCTGGGCTGGTGGAGGGGTATGTGTGGCATATGCGATATGGAGTATCACATATGTAATAATGGAGGGCGCTGCATGTGAAGAGAGGGAATGGAGAGTGAGTATCCTCTGGGTATAAAATTTCAGCTATACAAACTGAGGTTCTAGAGATCCACTGTGCCACATTGTGTCTGTAGTGAGTACTACTGCATTATACACTCAAAATTTAAAATGAGATTTCATGTTAAATGTTTTAACACAATAAAGATATTTTTTAATTTAAAAAACAAAAAGACCTCCTCTGGTTTACCTGTCCCTGAGCCTGGCTGTGCTGTAGCTTGAAGAAAGAAAACAGTGCTGGTAACCAGAGATGTGGTCTGAGACCTACTGCCCTAGTGCTTAGAGCATTCTAAAACGGTATCCTGGAACCCAAACACACTCTCTTTGTGGTAGTTGTGACTTTGCAATGTCTTATTGATGGCACTCTTACTTTTTCTGTTAAAAATTGTCTAGAAACCATTAAGTATCCCAAAGATCAGTTTACATAATATTGTGCTGTGTGTGGATAAAATCATATACAGTGTATGGCAATTTTCAGTAACAGAAAATCACATGGGTTGGTTTTTTCTGGAACTTTCTATTTAATGTTTTGCTTTTGTACATTAGCCTTTTAAAATTTGGCCATACTTTTTTATCCCTGCCAGATCAGGAAAGATGGGTTGTTGTATCACCGGCTTAAAGTGTCGTCCTTAGAGCAGCACCTGAACTTATTAGAATGATTTCTCAGGGCTCTTCCCCAGCCTCACAGTGTGCTTAGGTGACAATGTAGAACAGGGAATTGAGGACACAGCCCATGTGAGGTGTAGTAGGGCAGAGGTAAGAATGTGCACCTGAAGATGTGTAATGGACCTTAAATGAACAAATGAAGCCAGCGGTGACTTAGGTGGGAGGTTTTACGCCATGGCCACTTTCTAACATTGCTATGCTATTCTGTCAAATGACTTGTTCATAAAGAGCTTATATTCTCTTCACAGTCAGGACTATTGAGGTCTCACTTCTAGGGAAATAGAATGAAATTTAAAAGTTAAGTCTTGCATCCAGTATTAAAGACACCGAGTGATTAGGGAAAAGTCATTGTGCATTAGAAGTGACGTAGGGGTATGCCATGACATCCAAGGGGAGAGTGTCAGTGGTTTCTGCCCATCTGTGGAGTAATGTCAGGGGCATTTTATTGAAGATAATCTTAAGAGAACAGAATTGGCTTATGAGTTTTGTTTCCTCTCCTAGTTATTAAGGAGGCATTAATGAGAGGGAAATGGCAGAGAAAGCCGCAGGAGTTGGGTTGAGAAGGGAAACAAGCCTTCAACCTGATGAATTTAGGTCATAGTCTATGAGATCCACTTCTTTTAAAGAAATAATTCATTTGTCATGAACAGTTGACTAATCCAGTAGTGGCATTTAATGTTTTTATGTTTACATTTAAAGACTTTTTTTTTATTAATGTACGGTTATTGAACATCTTTCATGATTTATAAGCTGTAAAATATTTTAATTCTTGACTCATTTGTTTACCAAACTATTCATTTAATGCTATATAATATATAGCACGTGAGACCATCTGTTGGGAATATTTGAATACTGCGCACACTGTGAATATATGTACAGCAAATAAAGCTCAAAACACATGAAATATTCAGGAAGAGTTTGTGATGAAGACAATCCATTTATTTTAATTTTAAAAATGGTGTGAAATCTAGTCATAAGTCTTTCCAAAACTGAAGGTGTCTTCTTATTTTAGGTAAGTACTATACTGAGATGGCATCAAAAAATCATATTCATTTTGATCTAATTTTAAATATAAATATAGGAATATATATACAAATATATAGAGAGAAATATACAAATATATACAAATCATAATTGCACTTCGAAGAGCTCAGCAGTAAGAGGGAGAAGTCACTGCAGAGGCCATGGAGATGTGCACAGTCCATGAACCAAACCAGAGAGGGAGGCTGTGAGGAGGAGGTGACTCAAGGGCCTGGGGTCAGTCACAGGGTGTATATTTATAGGGAGCACCAGGTGTCACTTGTTCTCTTGCAAACACTGAGCTTAGTGCATTGATGCGTCTGGAATCCTAGGCCTTGAAGGGTACTTTAAGGCATTAAGGTACTTTAATGCTACCTGTTTGTTTCTTCCCTCTGAACTGGTAGTGTTGAGGGCCACAGCAGAGTCGGGATGTCACATGGCATTTTGCCAGAAGGAGTGGTAAAGAGGTGACCACCGAGCCATTGAGATGATGATGGTTAAGTTAAGCTGTGTATTCAGTTGTATATAGACCCCTGCTGTCTGGCAGTAGGGTGGCTCCGGGAGGCCACCCTCGGGTGCCGGCTACTTTGGAGCTCCGTTGAGCTCTCGCAGGGTTCCCAGAGAGTGCACAGGGGAGCGTGTGTGGAGAGTGCCGGTGAGAGTTCGGGAATAAAGAGTTGCTGTTTGAACCTACAAGTACTTTGTGGTGGCTTGGTTATTTGTGCCCAGCCAGACTGTGGCAGTAGAGAGTAGAGAGAACACCATGTGTGGGTCCCTCAGAGCAAGGGCACTTGTGAAAGATTGAGAGCTCAGCTTTTCTAAATCCCTGGGCTACATGGGGACACCTGGATTCTGAGATCAAGCCACCTTCCAGCCATTGTAAAAATCACACCCTGCCCTCTCGAGCCCTTGTTAATTCAATTTGTTGAGCTACCGCCTGTTGGGATGCCTCCCATAAGAACGTGTCAGAATGGTACATGCATGGGACAAAATTTGGTCCCCATGAAATCAGGATTCTCAGTCCTAGTGTTCACTTTAGCAGTACCCGCCTGTTTTGATGCCTAAATTGTACCCCCTTGGAATTAAAAACAGTTAACTTTTTTCATGCCCATTTCTATGGCTTCACAATGCCACGGTGACCCACTCATGGGTGTCTCCCAAATTCCCAAGGCCTGTCTCCTTGTCAAAAACGTAAGAAGACCACAACAGTGTGCCATATCTAATTTCTGATTGTCTATTCCACATACATCTCTGTTGGGATATTATCATTTCAGCCTTCCCCCTGATTGACATTATCACTGACTCCAGGGAAATTTGTGTCCACAGAATAAGGTACCACTCTCCCTTCCCTTGATTCCTGCAGACTAACCCACCATTTCATAACTGCCTTTCAGTTGTCTTTACACCTGGTTCTGCCTATTTGTTGAGCAAACTGTGCGTCAAACGGGTTTCACCTCAGTTACTCTTCAGTTTTGTTTGTAGGGAACTTGATTGTGATCTTCCTGCGAGGTCAGGACTTCTCCTCTCTAGTGCAGATCCACATATTCAGTAATGAAACAAACTTCCATATGTATGTCTAAATGGAAAATTAACTTCTACCTTCAGTATTTTCATATTCCTATTTCTCTGTCCAACACATTGATCATTTTGAATTGTATGTTTTTGGAAAGTCTCAAATCGATGGCCAGGGGAGCTCCCTATGGATACGTTTTTAAAATCTGGCATCATTTCCAATCCTGCTCACTCCACTCTGCTCAGAGCCCCCCAGATGGCCTCCCATCTGATACATTTTCTTGTTCTTATTTTGAGGTCTATAATAGTTATTTTATAAAAATATACTAAGAATTCCTGGCAGGGACTGGGACTATAGCTTAGCAGTAGAGTGTTTGCATAGCACATGTGAGGCCCTGGGTTCAATCCTCAGCACCACATACAAATGAATAAATAGAATAAAGTTATTTAAAAAAAAAAAAAAGAATTCCTGGCAAAGAGTTTTGGGACTCTAGTCACCACAGCCCTGACATGGACACCTAGCTCAGTACCTGTCTTCTTGTTTTGTTGGGTATATATGAGAACATTATTTTTATTAAAATCTATATGGTTTGATGAGAATCTATTATAAGCACTTACGTGATCCTACTCAGGAGCACGCTCTGAAATGAATGAAGATACGAGTGTTTAACAGGCAGACAGAATTGGCCCTAGATGACAAATGTGGCTGCAAAAATAGTGCCAGAGTGAACTGGGAATAGGAGAAGTAAGTGTTCATTTCAAATCTGTAGGCAGTCGACCAGAACTCGATGGCCATGCTCACTTGACTTCTGTATTCACTCCTTTATCTTAGGGAGGGCTCCCAACCCCTGGAGATGTTGGTGGACTTGTCCCAGAGCCCCGCTCTGTGCGCACACAGGAGAAAGCGCCTGCTCACCTTTGCTTCCCTGCTGCTTGTGACTCACAGGTCACATCCAGTCCTCAGTTAATGCACGTTTGAGGGGGAAGGGGAGGGAAGAGTGCAGTGGCTGGCTCTTTCAAACACTGCAAGAAGGTTCTACTTTTTTGTTGCATGTGATTTGGAGGGCAGCATGCTGAGATTTTAATTATCTACACTTTAAAATATGGCAACTATGGTTATTATAAAACACTTTCCGTTGTCCTCGATGGAGGGAGGAGCTCCCATTCTAATTTGACTTATATTTGTAATTAAAGAGAAGGAAAGAAACCTTGAGCGGTCCCTAATTGAAACAGGGAGAACATCGATCCTTTTGTTTAGGAGTCTTACAGAAATTCTAGACATAAAAAAGTTTATTTAATTATATCATGATGCAAAGTAAATAATACATCATTGTGGCTAGAACATCAAGCAAGATAGCCTTTTCTGTAAAGTGCTTCCTTAATATACATGAATTTCATCAACTAGTCAGGAAGAATGAGTCTGGAATAAAACCTCAGTGAGGCCTGGTAAATAGATTTCATCCTGAGTGTTAATGGATCGGCCAATAGTTGCTGCTGGGTTATGGAAGTTGCTGAGGCTTCACTTGGCGGTCTCATTATTGTGTAGATATGAGGTGTCCCCCCAAAATTCATGTGTGAGACAATGCAAAAAAATGTTCACATGTGAAATGATTAAATTACAAGAACTTTAACCTAGTTAGTAGATTAATCCATCCACACAGATGTGGATTAACTGGGTGTTAACTCTAGGCAGGTAAGGTGTGGCTGGAACAAGTGGGTCACTAGGGTTGTGCCTGTGGGATTTATGTTTTTTCTGCTTCCTGGTTGGCGTGTCCTGAGCTGCTTCCCTTCCCCATGGCCTCAGGCTATGAAGATGGCCCACCAGGGACTGATCTCTGAAATGGAGAGTCAAAGTAAATTTCCCTCCTTTATGTTCTTGTCAGGTCTTTTGGTCACAGTAATGAAAAGCTAACTAAAACACTCACCCACCCATCAATCCAATCCAACATTCACCATCCATTCTTCTCTCCACCCAACAAACATGTACTGAAAATCTGCTTTGTACAAAACACTGTTCTAAATACTAACAATGCAGAGTGTTAACAAGATGGGCAAAGAGAAACAATGCCATGACCAATTAGTGAGGTCTACCGGGGCTCCTGAAGTCCACGCTTCCTCCCACTTTGAAGAGCATTTTAAAATCTTTTAAGGCCTACTCAAGTTAAAGTAGCCAGTTAAATGTTCTTGAGTTAAAAATGGCAGAACCAGCTGGCAGAACTTGATTGTGATCTTCCTGCGAGGTCAGGACTTCTCCTCTCTAGTGCAGATCCAAGGCAAGAGCTAATGATAGATACACTCCCTAGCATAAAGGATTAATGATGAGCTCACAGGCAACTCCAGCATGACTCTCTTAGTTCATCTATGAGTTTAATTTTGAAATAAATGTAATTGAAAGCTGGGAGATGTTTCTAAGCAAGATTGAAAAAAATACTAAAATATCTCCAGTGTAGGGACAGTTCTTGAATAATTGAAGCAATAATGTCCATTTCCTGCCTTCCGGTGCTGCATGGCAAACAACTCACTATCATTTTCTACCTGGAATTGCAACCATATCATTTAGAAATGAAAGATGGATTAAATTTTACTTAAGAAAACTTCATCAACATTTATGACACATGCATTCTTTGGTTTGAAGAAAAATGAATACCAAATCACTGAGCAGATTGAGTTGTAATATAAAAAGGATTTTTAAAAAGCAGCTTCTAAATTAAATAAAACTAACTGAACACTTCTCAGAAACAAGAATAATGATGTCTGATTTGCCTTTTTACTATGAATAATTGCCTTCACGAGATGAAACGTAGTCACCTTCAAAAATGAAAGCAAAGGCCCAAAGAGTGGGAAACAATGGATCAGGAGAGTCTTGAAGCCACTGAAATATCACCTGGGAAAAAAGCAAATTCTAATCCTGCCCCTGTCCTTGTACCAAAATAGATTCTGTAGGGGTTAAAATTCTAAACATAAAAGATGAGTTCTGAGTAGGATATAGGAGTTTTTGTTCTGTTTTGTTTCTTAATAATCTTAGAAAAGAGATTCTATTCAAGTCATAAAACTGAAATTTTATAAAGAAAATATGCTTCCATTTGACTATATAAATGTTTCACTGTTGGAACCAAAAGCGGTGTAATCTAAGTCAATAGGCAAATGGCCAAGGGAAAACCGTTAGAGAATATTCAGAAAATGAATGGGCCAAAGAAGTCCAAACAGCTTTATAAACCTTGGTGAACTAGAATAAGCAAAGCACTTCACCAGTCAGCCATGTGAACGTGCAGGCTTGCTGGGTTGAGGGAACACAGGCATCATTTGGAGAGTAGACTGAGATAAGCTCCTCCTGGGAGGGGGATTTCACAATGTCTATTAATATCTCTGATGCATACAATTTTGACCCAGCAATTTTATCCTAGCATTCTGTTTTATAAATATCTTAAAACATGTATAAAAATGTGCATTTGTGGCATTTTTAATAATGGAAAGCCAGAGATAAGCAACTAGTCTAATAGTTCTTGTTATCAAGTTGAATATACTATGCAGCAAGTAAAAAGCCACAAGATGTGTATATAAGCTGATGTGACAAAATATCCAAGATATTGTTAAGGAATAAGAAAAAGGCAACAGACTTAAAATGCAGAGATTGCTCCTGTGATTTGCACATTAAAATGTCTATGTATGTATTTGCTGGAACATTCCTGGAAGAATAGATGAGACCGATGGCAGTAATTTCTGATGAACCGGACTAGATATTTGCATGGGAGACAGATTAACTTTTCCTAAATCCCCTTTAATCTGTTTTAATTTTTTAATATGCATGTGTCACTTTTAGAAATAAGATATATCTTTTAATCAATTTCAGGACAATTTGGCTGTCTGATTTTGACTTGAGACACTCTTTCTCTGAATAATTTAGGGTCTGTATTTGGAAAACAATATGCAGAGCACCTCAAGGAAGCCCCTGCCCTAGAGGCAAGGAGCGCACACCTAGTCAAGAACAAGAGTCCAGCTCCTTGGGGTTCACAGCCAAGGGCTTTCCCACTGTGCAGCTGGCCTCCCGAGTCCTCTGGCTGCCCTGAAAGCGGATGCTGTCTCTGCTGGAACAGCACAGAGCAAGGAGCTGCTCCTCAGATTCTCCAGGGTTTCCCCGATAAACTCTGTGGAATTCAGTCTGGGAATTTCTTTTGAAATTTTCTGAGCTAGACAGCAAAGTTCTAGAATTCAGTTTCTTTCACCAGATTGTTTTCTTTAGCTGGAATCTGAACATCAAACTCAATGTTGAGCATGAAACTGGTGTTTAATAATTATTTTAATGATCTGGTTGTAACCGGAATAGTTTGTAAATCTTTGGGGGGAGAAGCCCGTCGATATAAATTACAAAGAAATGAACAGGCTTAATGCTACTTTAGTGGGAACTTTTCCTGTTACAGAGTTGAGACGTACACTCCTAAACCATGGCTTCCTTCTGAGAAAGGCAGGTCTCCTCGGTAAATATTTTTGCCAGAGAGACTTAATTTGAATCTAATCATGAGAAAACAATCAGACAAAACTAGAATGTGGTCCATTTTAGCCATTTATCTTCAAAAACTTTGATGTTATGAAAAACAAACAATAAATAAAGTGTTCCAAATTTGAAAAAGATTCTAGTCTATTTTAGACATAGCCAAATGCATTGCACAAATATCACGGGTTCCGGATTAGGGAATAAAAGACATTTGGCAGACAGTTGAGGAAACAAATGTGAACTGGATATTAAGTAAAATGAATGTTAATTTTTCTAGATATGTTGATATTTATATAATGCAATAGCCATTGAGAAATTGCATGTTCAAGTACTTAGAAGTGTTTTGATTTTTGCAACTTACAGGCAAATGATTTTAGAAAAGAGTATGGAGCTAGAAAACTAAAATAAATGTAGCAAAATGGTAACAATTTGTGAATCTAAGTGAAGGATATATGTATGGGTAGAGAGTGTATTTTTCTTTTAAATAAGTTTGAAATTTTCAAAATATAAGAAATAAGGAGAAAAAATCTGATCTGGCTTTCACAAAATCACATTATTAGTAAACAGATACAGGAAAAACAAATTTAAAGATGTTTAAAATGCTCTTCTCCTGCCTGCCACCCCCTGACCAGCATGTCTCCCCCAGCATACCCAGAGGGGACAGTGCCTTGGTCACAGCCCTTTGTGTTGGGTTCTCCTGGACCCTGTGCCTCCAGACCCTGCACCTCGCTGCCTGCCCCACCCTCTGATCCCAGAGGCCCCAACCCGCCTCCTCACTCAGCAACCCTGGGGGGAGTGTCCATCAGTGGTCCCAGGTGGCTTGTGTGTCTCCACCTTTGCCCTTGACCCTCTCTGCGTTCACCCCCCAGGTGTCTGCTGTGGGGCCTCGAGCCCCCTCCTCTGTCTAATTACACTGAAGTGGTGCCACCTGGCAGTCTTCCTTCCTGGGCCTTTACCCTCCAGGGCTGTCGGGACCCTCTGTCAGCGTCCACTCCTGGCCTCCTCCCCTGAGCCCTGCAGACTCCCCAGGTGTCCAGCTCTGGGCTTCTTCAGACAGCAGGAAGGCCAGGGTGAGACAGACCCATGTGGCTCCAGACCCCACACGCAGGGCCTGGTGGGTCTGGGTCCTCTGCGGTTGCTTTCTCTGATGAGGCCACCTGTGCCAGGATGGTGCTCTTGCCCTGCCCTTCTGTCCCTTCCCCTCACTCTTGCTTTGATTCTTTAGGGTCACACTTTGAAAGTTGATGCCAAAACCCTCCCTGTCACTCCACAGGAATCTCCAGGACCCTCTAAACAACTCCCCAAGCAGATGCCAACCTCGAGGCCAACTTTTTTTAATGTTCTGAGTCCACTCTAGCAAGGAGGCAAAAACTCAGGGGTCAATGCTTATCTGTGTGTCCCAGATTCAGCTTTGACCTTTCCAGTGGAGTTGGACTATTGGTGCAGCGACTATCGTGTAGGATACATTTAGAAGGAAAGTAGCAGCTGACCAGACTGGAAAAGCGTGTGAACCAAGGGACTGTCATGCAGTTGTCTCTCAGTATCTGACGGGAACTGATTCCAGAACTTCCCTGTACACCGACATCCACAGATGCTCAAGTCCCTGATCGCCATCACATCCTCCCGTGGATGTTAAGTCACCTCCAGTTACTTAGAAGGCCTGATCCACTGTAAATGCTACCTAAATCGTTGTATTATATTGTTTGAGGAATAATAATGAGAAAAAAGTCTGTATGTGTGCCATACTGATGCATTTCTTAAAAAAACATATTTTCAATTCACGCTTGGTTGAATCTTGGGATGTGGAGGGACTGAATTTCACCATAACCCATTGGCAGGATTTACCACTTGGACAAATGAGCACAATATGCAGAAGGCAGGTTACCAGGTGGCACCCCCCACTCCCTGTACTGATCTGTAGGAGTTCCTCACTTGAGTGTCCAAAATAGCAGAGACTAATATAAACAGAGGGTCAAAACACAGTGGAAGGCCTGAACTACTCACCAACAAGCCTTGAAATTCTGCCCAGTTACTAAACTTGTTTGCTTCTATTTTCTTATTTGATAGGTCAAGGAAGTAGCCCGGCAGGATTGGGGTGCTGTGGGGTTGGTAGATTTGGTGAGTCTCTAGTCTCTCCCATGATTATACAATACAGTGATCTGGGCTTTTATATTCTCCCCCACCACCTTTTTTTTTTCTTTTTTAAAGAAAATACCATTTTAAATTCAGAGAGGAGGTCTCAAGTTTTTTACAATTCTAGTAGTTTAGTTTTGAGCAGTCAAACCTGATCTGAACCAAGGCTTGAATAATATCAAAAGAGCGGTGTGGAAATCAAAGAGTGGCGCATGCGGAGACACCTGCAGCACATCAACACGGAGGTGTCCTCCTCATTGATCTGACTCTCCCAGGAGCCACTGCAGACACCCCAGGACGCCTTGCCGGCTCTGCAGCCTGCACTGCAGCCACGACAGGTTTCATCACCTCTCGCTAAGTGTTTGATGATGGTACCTTTGATCTGAGCCCGAACTGCCAACTCAAAGTGATCGTTTGTTTAATATTTGTCACACACCCGGAAATTCTGAAACCCAAAACAGAATAGGAAGGCACACTCTAACAAGGATTTTTCTTTCCAGCCAATTAAGGTCATTAAAGAACAGTTTCCCGATTTAAATAGTTGCCTAAGCATAGGCTGACTGAGTTTCCCAGCAACAGGTTACAAAAACGGTAGGCCAGATCAATCGTGGCAGAGAACAGAAGGAAAATGCAAATGTGTACATGAAAGTATGATCAAGTAATGCCTTTGACAATAACATGGTTTAATCTAAATAGAAGGAAGATTCCAAACATGGATCTAAGCATCGGAATGAATACTAAAGTGAACCGGAGGGATATTTGCCAACAGTTTTGCTCTGGTCATAACAAGAATAAAGTTGAGAATTCCAGCTCCTAGTGAAGTTCTTAAATAATAAAACATTTAATTTTGAAATAACACACCCCCCACTTGACTAAATTTTCACTTCCATGGGTTATTTCTATAGAGGAGCAACAATTTCCCTTCTTCTCCCAGAAGGGAAAGCATTTGGGACAATTTCAGCTATCTGTCAGGAGGGGTCTGACTTAGCTGACTGGTGGGTTGAAGAGGATACTGGGAACCTTCACTCTGGGGCAGCATGTCTGCAGGATGTGTGCATTCAGGGGATGTCTTGGTCACACAGTGAGCTCAGGAGGCAGCTCTATTTGTGCAAGGGGACCTCTAGTCAGCTAGAGACATGCATGACCACAGAGGCCAGGTGCATCTCATTCAGGATGAAGGATTAAGAAGCCCACTGTGGATGCATGATTCAGCCATGTCCTCTAATTTAGTTTGATCTTACCCAAATATTCTGGCCTATATATAAGACAACTATGAAAACCTAAATTGAGCAACATATACACCACTTATGAAAACTCATATTTTTGTCTCCAGTTGTCTGATCCTCTGTGTGTCTCAGGGTGGAAGAAGGAGGTGTTATTGATGGTGGTCACTGCAATTCCATAATAATAAGCCAATCAACAGTTACCTCCAGGGAGATGGGCTCGTTCCAGGAACCCAGGCTACAATGAGGTTAAGACCTGGTGTCTGTCCTGAGGAATATTCATTCTAGGATTCTGCAATTCAGTCATTAGTTTCACTTGAGCATAAGGTTCTGCCTCAGTCCCCTTTTGATCTCCTTAGGTGTTATCATTCCGCCTTACAAATAAAGAGCATTTCATCTCAAATATGAATTCTGGAGAGCTATTTTGGTTCACTTTGTATTACTGTTGGGCTTTAACAGCTCACAAAGAACAAATTTGATTGTGTTTATATTTAAACCTTCTTAACAAGAGAAACAGAAGGATTAGATTCAATAAAAACAGGAGCAGCATTCTGAATGTGTTTAAACAAGTTTCCCCTACTGATAAATAGAACTATTGAGTATCATTTTCAACTACACTGACAAACGACAAAAAAAAAAGAAAGAAAGAAAGAAAAGAAAAAGAAAAAGCCATCAGTTCCCCTAAAGAATTTGTACCATGCTCAAGGCAAGTTACAGCTGGATCCTATTAGAGGAATCAATCTTTTCTGGCAAATGACTCGTAAGACCATTTAAATCCATGAAGTTTTTTGGTAAATTTATTCAATTAAAAGGAGTTTTCAATATTTTAGTAAATATTAGATTACACATAATATTCTTGCAATCTTAGGAGGAAAAACAGAGGACAGCACCCACCCAAGCCACTCTGCAGAGCCTCAGCCCAGGCCTCAGGAGTCCCCCAGCCTCAGGCACGTCTCGGTGTGGATTGATGGGAGCTACTTGGGTGCGCTAATGCAGACAAATTCACTTATCATTCATGATAATCACTCCTGCTGCTGCAGGGAAAATATTTTTTAAGTACCTAAGCATTGGAGGATTACATTATGCCATGCTAAAAAGGAAGAAAATACCGTCGATAATGACAAGGTGACATCCTCAGGACTCTGCCCCAGTCATCTTCTTATTCTCTTATTAAGCTGCTCTGTGTCCAGAGATGTTTTTCATCTTAAATTGAGACTGTAAAGTTTTCTTTTATTAAAAAGTCATTTGAAAAGGCTCGCTCTATCAACTTTTTAAAGTTGAGCGTGGAGCTCTACTATGTAACTTTAAAAAACTCCATAATAGAAAGTCTGTCTTCCTTTTTATTGTCCTTGTAGCTGGGATTCAACCCAGGGGTGCTCAACCAGTGAGCCACATCTCACATCTTCAGCCCTTTTTAATTTTTTAAAAATTTTTTTATTTTTATTTTTTAAATTTAGAGACAGGGTCTGAGTTGCTTAGGACCTCACTAAATTGCTGAGACTGGCTTTGAACTCATGAACTGTCTGCCTCAGCCTCTCAAACTGCGGGGATTAGAGGCATGTGCCATCATGGTCAGAGGTAGAAAGTCTGTCTTCTTATTGCCCAAAAGAGTACAAGGAAAAGAAAGGCAAGCTCCATCCCTACCTTCTTATCTGTAGGTGGAAGTCAGAATTTCACAGGTAAATGTCTCAAAGCACTTACTGATGGGAAGAAAAAGATTTTGACCCTACCTTCTGGTGTGGGATGAGTCAACTATAAATGAGGATCATCTACCTTCCAAGTCTGAGGATGAACACAATTGAGTTTTTAAAGACTTTTTTGAGATTTCAGAGAAATTTTACTGCGTTAATCCTAGAAATACTCATCGGATTCAGAGGGCAATGAAATATCACTTCCCACTAAGTTGAAAAGAAGAGAACTGGGTGTGTTAGCTTTCTGTGACCAAAACACCTGACATAAACAAGTTAATGGAGGAAAGATTTATTTTGGCTCATGATTTCAGAGGGTGAAATCCATGGTCATCTGGCTCCAAGGCAGAACCTTATGGCACAAGGACATGGCAGAGGTAAGTTCCCCAGCTCATGGGAACCAGGAAGCAGAGAGAGAAAGAAGAAGTTTCCAGGGATGAGATATAATCCCCAAGGGCATGCCTTCAGTGACCTGGTGATCTACTTCCTCCAACCAGGTCCCAGTTCCCAATAATCCACTTCATGGATTAATCCACTAATGAGGTTAAAGCCCTTATGCTTATGATTCAATCAGCTCCTAAAAGTCTTACTTCTGGACTTTGACACAACGTTACTGAAATCCTTCAACTCAATCTCTGTGTGTGTGTGTGTGTGTGTGTGCACTATTTGTTGATTCTTCTCAGGAGAACCCTAACTAACTCAGCATGTAATAGAAAGATTATCATTTTTTGTTTTGTGCCTTTTTTTTTTTGCTGATGCAAGTTTTTGTCCAATACATTTTCATCCAAGTAATATATGCATATAATTTAAAATGTTTGTAATTTCTATAATGCAAAAAATTAAAAATGATGATCCCACACCCTCCTTCCCCTCTGTCCAACCCTACTTGAGTTCTCTGGAAGCTTATTTTATTTCTTGCTTTTGATACTTATCTCCATTTCTCTTTTAAATTTATAGTGCTCTCTCTTAGATCCTCATTTTTATCATTTTCTACTGTGCAAGATGAAATCAACTTTATTTTATATGTCCATTTTCTTCCTCCCTCCCTCTCATCTGCAAAATAAAGGTGTAGCACAATTTTAGGTTAAATCCAGTTTTAATGTCTGAATTAGTATTAATTTATAAATATTTCTCACCACTGAGCCAAATAGAGTACTAGGATTACAGTTCCTTCTCTCTCTCTCTCTCTCTCTCTCTCTCTCTGTACTGGGGATTTAACCCAGGGGCACTTTACCACTGAGCCACATCCCCAACCCTTTTCATGTTTTGTTTAGAGACAGGATCTCACTAAGTTGCATAGGGCCTCACTAAGTTGCTGAGGCTGGCTTTGAACTCACGATCCTCCAGTGATTTTTATCATTTGGAAAGATTTCAAAGTAACATTAATGTTGCTCAACACTGAGTCTCCTCAATTCACCATCCACTGAACTTAGTTACATTAAGGTCTAATTACTGAGCCAATTGGATTATGATTACATATTCTACTGCTTTTGTTTGTGAAATTTTGCCATGTTACCTAGGAAGAAGTTCTTTAAAAGAGGATGCTCACTCTTCTGCTAAAATAATACGCATTTATTCATTTGTTGTATATTTTACTCCTTGCTAGGCATGGACTGAGCTTTCATCATATCCTCATCATTGAGCATATACTAATGAATGGAATAAACCTAAGTCTTGCCCTTAAAGAGCTCAGAGCCCAGGTGGGGACGGAGACAATCAACAAATAAATGTGTCCATGTATATTTTTAAATGGTGGTGACTGAATGAGGGAGATGAATAGGGTGATGTGATTGAGAACAATTTGGGGAGTCACTTGAGTCAGTAGGGTTGCCTGATTGAATTCATAAAAATACACCATGCCCAGTTAAATTTGAAATTTAGATAAAAGATGAATAAGTTATTGGTGCTGTAACTATGCCCCATGTACTATTTGGACTTAAGATATACTAAAAATGTAATCAATATTTTTCTGAAATTTGAATTTAACTTGGTGTCCTGTAGTTTATCTGACAATGCAGATGGTCAAGGAAGGCCTCTTGGGACAGGTAACATTTGCACTGAGAACCGGAGAAGGAGTGAGCATGGAGTGGGGACCCCAAGAGTGAGAGCTGGGGGGAGGCTGGAGGGAGGTTAGAAGGAGGCTGGAGGGAGGCTGGGGAGAGGAGTTCTGATTGGGTGGGGCACTGGTGGAGAACAGATCATGCCAAAGAGGGCCAATTTCCCTTGAAATATAGACTCTTCTCAATATGCAATGGGGCTACATCCAGATAAATCCATTGGAAGTTGAAAATATAAGAAAAAATGCCTCCGATACACTTAATCTACCAGACAGCACAGCTTAGCCTAGCCTAACTTAACTGTGCTCAGAATACCCTCATCAGTCTACATTTGGGCAAAATTAGCTTTAAAAAAAATCCTGTTATATAAAAACTGAGAGTAAAAAGCAGACCGGTGGATGGGTATTGCACCATTGTACAGGTGGAACCATGTCAGTGGGCGGAGCCTCTGTATACTGCCAAACCTTTGAGGCATTTTAAGCATGGGAATGGGGTGAAGGATCAAACTTTGATATTGAAATTATGATTCAAGCTGCAGCATTGAGAAGAGATTGGAAGGGACAGAGGGGACCTGCTACTGGCATTGCTGACATCCAGGAAGGGATAATAGCTGTTGGGATGAAGGTGGAGATGAGGTAGGCAGAGCTGAGATATACTGTCCCGATGGACCTGACTGTAAATGCTCAGGAATGGCCCTACAGGCCTCCTGTGCCCTCTATAGGAGGCCCATTCCTGAGGAGTGAGACTGGAGAGGAACAGTACGGGGGTAGTAGGGGATTAGAAGAATTAGAAGAATTCAGGTTATTCCACCGTGAGTCATCCGGCCGCTACCAACACTGAGAGAGGCGTGGAGCTTTGTGGTTCATAAATGATGCACTTGTACATTTTCTCATTTAACAGAGCATTTCTTTAATTTTGGTGCTATCCAGTTTGTTAATCCCTAAACTGGAAATATTAAACCAGAACCTCAACAGGTCCTTGCTTAAAATCTTGCTTAGACCCGATAATTTGTGCCCAGAGTGATTGATGTCTGATGTCTTGCTTTTATTGCTGGTTATAAGCTACCATACCCTTGACAGTATAATAGGTGTGAAATGGGATTCTATGTGTTTTCTTTCCTCTGCAAAGCCAGTTTATCATGGTATCTAACACAGAATCGAGCCAGCGCATCTTTGTCGGGTAACGTCATCTAAACGCCAGACTCCAAAAAACCAGCTATTAGCTGTGTCAGTTTGGAGAAATATTGAATACCCAGTGCCTCTGCCCTGGTCTACTGAGCTCCTGGGATTATGGGTGATAAAAGACTTCAAAATTGAGAAACTGTGATTCCCTCTTGATCTAAAATCTTGACCAAAAGACCAAAATGCAAACTTTCCACAGGTCAGTGGCCAAGGTCATGAGATATGGTATCAAAAGCTCAGGGTTCAAACCCAGGCCTCCCCTCTAACCTTAAACAAGTTACCTGAGCTCTCTAAGCTCCATTTCCCCCAAGGTATTATTATATGACATGAACAGCTTTATATTTTTATGTGCTTAGCATAAAGCTGAGTACACAGTAAGAATCCCATGACATCTTACTGTTATTATTTACTTAATTAATTATATTACTGAAGGAAGTTATTGAACTGATTTGTTCAAAAAAATTTGGTGAAAAAGCCATGGGCCATGATCATCCTGAATGACATGGAAGTGTCAGCAGAGTGGCTACAGATGTGGATGCCAGAGCCAGTCTGCCAGGATTTTAATCTCAACCCTGACACTTTCCAACTATGTGGCTTTGACTGAGTAGCCACCAAATTTCTCAGATTCTCAGTTTCCTTGCCTTTAGAAGGAGGTAATTAGGTTGTGGTTAGCATTAAATGAGCTAATGGTTGTAAAAACCTTCAATGAGTACATGAAAGGTATGTAGTAAGGCTTAGTAAACATTTGCTAGCACTGGGGAGGGACAGAGTTGATGGAGGAGAAATGGAAACTAAGTTGAAATAATAGAGGGTTGATAAACTACTGCCCCCCAAGAAGACTAGGCCTGTTCTCGTTCCAGGGAAATCTTCTAATAATGGTGGCCTGATTCTTCCAATGCCTCCCACTCCTTCTTTGAAAGTCTAAGGTGACACAAAATGAAATTTAGATTGGAATCCATGCAGAAAGACACCTGAGCCCTCTGGAATAATCTGACCTGCAGACGGCAGCATGTGCCTCATGTGGAACAAAGAAGTATAAAAAGTTGGCCCACTCTGGTGGGCCACTGAGCACAAGCTGTGGAGGAGGCACCAAGGATTGAGGAATAGCCAGTGTGTGCGGACAGATGCAGTTGTTGGACGTGAGGAAAGGAGGAGAAAGGGGACTGGTTGCTATATGGCATCAAAATTCATGTGCAGGAGTTTGGAGGAAAGTGAAGGTTGGACCTTTACTAAGAGAGAGAACTAGCTGGCAATGTAGAATGTGCACACAGCCATACTGTCCATGATTTAACAGTGTCTCCCAATGTCCATGTGTTATAAACTTGACCCCAATGCCACACCGTTGAGAGGTGTGTCCTAAGGGCTCTGCCTTCACGAATGGACTAAAGCCATCATGGAGGGACTGGGTTCATGATCACAGAGTAGGTTTGGTACACATGTGCGTTCATCCCTCTCTTTCTCTCTCCTTCCCTTGCACTTGCTTTCTTGCCCTTCTGCCTTCTGCCATGGGATAACACAGCACACAGGCCCTCCCCAGAGGTGGCACCTTGACCTTGCACTTCAAGCCCCTAGAACTCTGAGAAAGGAATCTAAGTCCTTTATAGTTACCCAGTTTCTTCTATTATGGTAACACAAAATAAACTGAGCTATTTCCCAACAGTCCATATTTATGGATGGAGTTTCTTGTGATTCAGGGAAGCTGATCCCAGCCTCTGAACTAGATGGAGCTCATGACTTAGGTCAAGCCCGTCACCCAGAACCTTCTGTTCATTTCCTTTTACTCTTCCCCACAAGGATGGATTCTGAGGGAGGCATGGTTCCAAGATGGTTTAATGAGTTAATCTCAAGTCTTTGGTTTAGGGTTCTGGGAAAAAGACATTCCCTCTTCTTCTAGATGGTGTGAGTGTGTAAAGCCTGGAATTGGTGGGAGCAGTCATCTGCTACTCTGAGGGAAGCCAGCCTGAGGCAACATCATCACATCCAGCAAAGCAAAGGTGGGGGAATTTGGGAGAAACATATTTGGACCTCAGAGAACACCAGGCACCCTTGACTTGAACTGTGACTGAAGCTTATATGACTGTAAAATATTTTAGCTATGTGGGCAATAAATCCCTTTATTGCTTAAGCCCCTCAGTTGGCCTTTAAAAAACCTCTGGCTTTTTCCACACTCAGAGATCTGATTTGTCAGCCACTGAGGGAAGATCCATCGACTTTAGCCAGTCTCAAAGAACTGGTATCTTTCTCCATAGCAATTGCTTATGCAATGCCCAGTTGTAATGAGATCACTGGATGCATCTGGGGTCAGAGCCAGGGGAGTTGTTTGTATGAATTGTTTAATGAATTGGATATTCAGTAATATTTAGACACATCTTGAAGTATTCAGTTTTTAACTCCTTAAATGAGATGGAGTCCTAATGACAGATGGACTCCTTAGGTGAGGGAGCTCTCTCCTAGAGAGCATGGATACTGTACCAGTCAGGATCAGCAAGGTTATGCTGCAATAACCAACTACCTCCCCAACCTCAGTACCTAAAAGCAACAAACCTGTATTTCTCCCTCTGCTGCATATCCATTGCAGGTTGATTGAAGGCTCTTCTCTGAGATTTCTTTATTCTAGGACCCTGGATGATGAAGTTGACACTCTATGGAATGTTTTTGGTGACTATAATAGAAGAAAAGAGATCTCTCTAGAGACTAGTTAAATCCTCAAGGCTAGAAGTGACACATTATTTGTGTTCACAACTTATTGACTGGTACTAGTTAAATAGCTCTACTCCGACCACGGGAGGGTCAGGAGATGCAATTTTACCATGTGCCTAGAAGGAGAGAGGTAGAATTATTTGGTGATCAGAACCTGTGACTGTTACCAATCTCTGTGGACCATCTTTTGTCCCTGCCGTTTGGCTACACAAGTCTCTGTCTTCCTGGCTTTTTTTTTTTTCCTTTTGGGTACTGGGAATTGAACTCTGGGAATGTTTAATCCTTGAGCCACATCCCAAGCTCTTTTTATTACTAGTTTTATTTTGCAACAGGATAGATTCTGCCAGGTTACAGTGCAACAATGAAGTCCTCGGAGGCCCTTTGCCTTTGTCAGATGATTTTGCATATCTCTGTTCTGATTCATCATTACACACACAATAATGTCATCCCCCAAATTCTTCAAAGATGAGCTTATTGTTGGTTAGGTCATTCAGCCCTTCACTTTTCTAAGACTGTGCAATCAGTCTTTCTCCTTCTATCCCATCTTTATGAGATAGAAAACTTTATTCCTCAGAAGTGGAGTTATCTTTGAATAAATTTTTCTCACATTCCAGATGAAAGTATTGTGAAAAACTCTACACTCTCACATAAAATTACAGCTGGTTGGTCATAGTCATCAATGTTATAATATGATATGATTTGAAGCATATAATAGAGAGGGATTTTTTAAAAATTGAACATCATTGGTATAAAATACAGAAAGCAAGTGATATAACTTCAAGAAAGTCAGAGATGTCACTGCCTACCCATCAGTGTGGCTCAAGGAGAGGGGTTTATTTTCTACCACTTTCCACCATAGGTACATTTCCAAGGCTGAGTGCTGACTCACCTTGAGCAGAGGGCCCTCCTAGGGAAAGTCAAACCAGGTGGTCAGGTGGACAGTCACTAAGTTTTCTTCCAGTACATCAGAACACATGAGTTCTGATGTGGTCTGGGAAGCTATACTTTACTTTGATGCCGCAGTCTGTCTCGGCAGAATTTCAGGAGCCACTTGTCAAGCAGAAACAAACTTTATTTTTAGAACACACGCTACACCGCAGGAGCTCTTTAGGAATTCCTTCAGAGCCCAACTGCCACCACAGGCTTCCTCGAACCTCTCAACCCCCATTCCTCCTGCTCTTGAGGCCGATTGGCTGGGTCACATGGGCGGAGCCAAAAGAGTCCCCCAATGAGCAGCTCCGTGGTCTGAAAGGGCAGGGAAACAGCCCAATGAGCATCAGCACAGAGGAGCCAATCAGCTGGAAGTTTGCTGGGGCCTCTGTGAGCCAATCAGCTGGAAGTTTGCTGGGGCCCCTTTGGCTGTGGCTCTCAACACTTTGAGACATAGGTTTTACTTCCAGCAATAGATTGGAAGCTTCTAAAAGCCAGAATGAAATCTTCCACGATTTCATAGCACTTAGAGGCAAAGTCCCACTAAAGAGAAGAAGCCGGCCACAAATGCAGAGCCAGCCTTCCCTGCCAGACCTCGGCGGAGTTTATCTTTGTTTTTAATAAATTTCATTTTTTAGCAGTTTTTTTTTTTTTCATAGCAAAATTGAGTGGAAGGTACAGAGATTTCCCACAAATGCCTCACCCTGACCCATGCATCACCACCACCAACACCCCACAGCAGAGTGGTGTGAGTGTCACAATCCATGTCCCTGCACTGGCACAATGTGGTTACCAAAGCCCGTAGTTTACATTAAGGCTCACTCTTGGTGTTGTACATGCTGTGGATTTTGACAAATGTATACTGGAGGAGGACATGTATCCAACCTCGAGTATCCTGTAGAATAGACTCACTTCCCTGAATAGCCTCTGTGTCCTTCCTACTCCCTCCTCCCTCCCACAACTCCTGGTAACCACTGATCTTTTTATTGTCTCTATGATTTTGCCTTTTCAAGAATGTCTCATGCTTATAGTCATTCAGTATGTAATCTTTTCAGATTGACTTATTTCACTTAGTAAAATGCATTTAAGGTACCTCTGTTCCTTTTCATGGCATGGTGGTAGTTTGTTTGTTTTTGGATGGAATGTATGACAATTTCATCTAGTCACCTACTGACTGCTTCCTAGTTTCAGAAATTATGTTTTAAATTTTCTTTTTTTTCTTAACTGTACTGGACATTGATCCCAGGAGCACTCTATCCCTGAGCTATATCTCCAACCCTTTTTTTTATTTTTACTTTGAGACAGGGTCTCATTAAGTTGCCCAGGCTGGCCTCAAACTTTGTGATCCTCCTGCCTCAGACTTGTAATTTGCTGGTATTGAAGGTGCCACAGTCTGGCTGGGCACAAATCAGGAGCCACTGAAGCAGGAACAAACTTTATTTCCGAACTCCCGCAAACACCACGCACTCGGCCTTCTCCAGGGACACACCACCCACCAACTGGAAATCCCTCCTCTGGAAATCCCTCCTCCAGCACTTCCCCAACCAATGCAAACTCCCCAGCAATCCCCGTGAGAACTCCAAAGTAGCAGGCCCAGGCGGACAGCAGGGGTCTAATATACAATTGAATACACAGCTTAACATAACCATCGTCATCTCAATGGCTTGCTGGTGTCACCTCTCAACCACTCCATTCTGGCAAAA
This sequence comes from Marmota flaviventris, assembly GCF_047511675.1. Lineage (NCBI taxonomy): Eukaryota > Metazoa > Chordata > Mammalia > Rodentia > Sciuridae > Marmota > Marmota flaviventris. Next base: position 12,610,921 of record NC_092501.1, read on the forward strand.
ATGTCATGAGTCATCCCGACTTGGTTGTGGCCCTCAACAGAAGGTGTGTAGCACCATGCCCAGCAAGTTTTAGAAATTTTAAATAAAGCTGTCATAAACGTCCAAGTGTAAATGTTTGTGTGAATATTAGTTTTTGGTTCACTTAGGTCAGTACCTAGAAGTGCAATTTCCTGATCATATGGGAAGAGTATGTTTAGCTTTATAAGAAACTTACCAAACCATTCCAAAGTAGCTGTGCCATCTTGGATTTCCAACAGCAATGGATTCCCTTTCTTCCACAACTTCATCGAGATTTAGTGTTGCCAGTGTTTGGGATTTTGACCATCCTGTTAAGAATGTAATAAGATCTCATCTTAATTTGCAGTTTCCTAATAACATATGATGTTGAACATCTTTTCATGTGTTTATTTGCATCTGTATATTTTCCTTACTGAGATATCTATTCAGATCTTTAGCCCATTTTTAATAAACCTGTTTTTTTGTTGAATTTTGAGTTTGTATATTTTGGATAACAGTCATTATCAGATATGTCTTTTGCAAATATTTTTTCTAATTTTTGGCTTTTCTCTTTACTCTCTTTATCTTGTCTTTCACAAAGCAGAAGTTTTTCATTTTAAAGAAGTTCAATTTATTGATTATTTCTTTCACAGATGGGGTCTGGGGAATGATATCTGGAAAGTCATCACCATAACCAAGGTCTTCTAGATTTTCTCCTATTATATTTTAAAAATTTAATATTTTTGCATTGTACATTTTGGTCTATGATGCATTTTGACTTAAATTTTGCAAAAAGTATAAGCTCTATGTTTTAACTTTTTGCATGTAGATGTCCAATTATTCCAGTACGTTCCGGAGAGACTTCTCTCTGTTCCTTTGTCAATGATCATCTGACAATATCCACATGAGTTTCTTCTGGGCTCTCTATTGTTTTACTGATATGGCTTTTCCTTCACCAAGACCACACTGTCTTGATTATTTTAGCTTTATACTAGTTCTTGAAGTCAGGTAATCACAGTCCTCCAACTTTCTCTTATTCAACATTTGTTAGATAGATATTCTAGGTCTTTTGCCTCTCTATGTAGATTTTAGAATCGGTTTGTTGATATCTACAAAAATAACTTGCTGGAATTCTCACTGAGATTGTGCTGCATCTGGACATAAATTTTGGAAGAATTAACATCTTAACACTAACAAGTTTCCCTATCCTTAAACATGGAATAACTCCATTTAGTTAGTCCTTTGGTTTTTTTCATCATAGTTTTATGATTTTATTCACTCAGATTTTATACATGGTTTGCTAGGCTTTTACCTATGCATTTTATTGCTTTGGGTAATAATGTGAATGATTATTTCTTCTTAATTTCAACCTTTATTGTCATTGCTGGTATATAGAAAGGCAAAAGATGCTTGTATATTAACCTTATATCCTGTAGCCTTGCAATAATCACTTATTAATTTTAATAGATTATTTATGTATTTATTGGTCAATTATTTTAGTTATTCTATGTACACAATTTGGTCATCTGTGACACTGGGTAAATTCTGAAGCTTTGTGGAGTGATTGAACAGAAAAATCATTCTCAAAACTTCTAAAGAACGAAATTAATCTGCAGTCTTTTAGGGCAGAGCACCCATGCTCTCCATCCAAAGCCTAGGGGTGTTATACCTGAGAAATAGAAATGAATCAGGTTGTTTTTTTTTTTTTTTTTTTTGGAACTCAGGGCACTCAATCACTGAGCCATCTCCCCAGCCCTGTTTTGTATTTTATTTAGAGACAGAGTCTCACTGAGTTGCTTAGTACCTCACTTCTGCTGAGGCTGGCTTTGAACTCCTGATCCTCCTTTCTCAGCCTCCTGAGCTGCTGGGATGTTTTTTTTGTTTGTTTGTTTATTTGTTTTTTTGGTACTAAGGGCTGAATCCAGGGGTTCTCTACCACTGAGCTACATCCCCAGCTCCTTTTAAAATATTTTATTGTGAGACAGGATTTTGCTAAGTTGCCAAGACTGGCCTCCAACTTGCACTCCTCCTGCCTCAGCCTCTTGAATCACTGGGATTACAGGTGTGCACCACCACACTCAGCAAACTGAATCATATGTTACTGAAATATCAACTGAGTCCTGCCTGAGTTCAATCCCTGATTGGGATTCCGTGAACAGCCCCTCCATTTATCTATTTGCCAGAGGAAAGAAGACACCATCACTGGTGAAAGACCTAATGTGAAGCCTCCATGATTCTTTATACACATTATCAATTGTGCACCAATAAGACTAGACTTGCAAAGAGACAGAGGAATATGATCAATAGCAAAGGTGATAGAGCAAAAAAGCAAGTAGAAAAAGACGCACAAATGATTGAAACTTCAGACTCAATAGTCAAGAGGTTTAAATGTAGGTGCTTCACAGACAACAAAAGAAAAAATAGACAAATTGGACTTAGAGATTCCTGTGAATCTATCTATGATGATCTCAAAATAAGCAGATAATTTAAAAAGTGTCCAGAGTAGCTGTTAAAATAATAATGCTATATATGTAAAATTACCAAGCTAATAGAGGGTATATTCCCAGAATGAAATTCTATGGAGCAGTGAAAAGTATCAAACTACTGAAAGAAGCTAAGACAACACATTGCCCTAGTAAAAGAAGCCTTATATGGAAGTGCATATGCTATACAATTCCATTGATTCTGCATTAAGAATAGACACAACTAACCCATGGCAGGAGCAAAGTTAGAATTGCAGCTTGCTCTGGAAATGTTGGAGGGAGATTTATACAGAAATGGGACTGGAGGGAATGTGCTGGTGATCATACTTTCTTCTCATTCGATCACATGGTTGCATGTGTCTGTCATAGGATGGTATATTTGAGACTTCTTCATGGCACTGAACATATATTTTATCTTAAGAAACTATTGAGGGATTCTACCTCTTGGGTCCCCTTCTTCCTCCGGGAGAAGTCTTTTCTGCTGTCCTTTAATAAACTTCTAATTTCTACTCTGAAAAAAAAAAAAGAAACTATTGAAAAATATTGAATTCTCATAATTTTGCACATCCTTAAGTGATGAGGGGTAAAGTGTGTTGGCACCCTTCTTAGTTTCTAGAAATAACCCAAAATTGCCCTTTCCTCCCCATTTTTTTTGGGGGGGGGGATCATTGGAATTGAAGGCAATGGTTTAAATGCCTCTGCTCACTTTTTCATCCTTCTGGTGACCTATACCTAATCTTAAATGCCATTAGTTTGTTTATTTTTTTCATGTAGGAAGTGTTTACTGAGTGGTTAGTGTACATTGGCCCTATGCTTCTCTCTTCAGATAAATACATGAACAAGACACACAACTCTTCCCGGATGTAGCTCACAAGCTGCAGATTCATTGTATTCTTTCTCCAGGACCTTAGACGAACTCATTGCACATGGCAGACAATCGACTCGACCTTTATAATGAAGTACGCGGTCTTGTGTAAGTTACTCTTTGTCCTTCCAGGCAGGTCAAACTGTACTCAGAGCACACCCATCTCAGCACCTGCCGCGCGCTCCATTTCGATCCCATTCTCTGGGCCAGTGAGTAGAATTCTTCAGTGGTTTGATGCCAACATTTCTGGATGCCTATGTTTTTCATTTCTCTTAAAGCCCACTGAGCTTTGGCGCACAGTGCACCCAAAGAAAACACCAGAAGACACGTTCCATCCACTCGATGTCTCAATGTGGCAGTTTAATGATCTTTTGTCACAAAGATACTCTAAGTGACAGAAGTGGCACAGGTGATGAAAGTGACACATCCACAATATTAACAATGAAAATCCAGGGAAGACAGCAGACTCTGAACCAGCAGATTCAGTTCCATTTAGCCAGGCTGCTTCTTACAGATTTTCCCACTGAGCTCTTGAATCCTGCCTTGGAAGTGCTGTCGGGTAGAAATCGTGCTGATTGTACTTTAACCTTGGCTCATTTGGGTGACAAACTTGGAGGAAAATGACCTGCTCATAATATTGGATTCTGCCGACATAATTCTTCTAGAGCTCTTTTTTGTTTGCCTTGTGTTTTCTTGTGCTTCTTAATTTCACTAAGCCAGGATTGGGGCTGAAGTAGGTGATGTTTCTGGAAGAAACAGACCACTTATTGGTCCCAGGTGGCACCGAAGCTTTTGATCCTAATACAACCATTTTTTAAGCAATGCCTGGGACTTGTAAAATTGGTCATTTTATTGCAGAAATACATTATACTTTCGGTTAGAAAATGCCCTCATTGGGAGCTGCCACCTGACTGGTGGACGACACAGTCAAGTTTTTCAGTCACTTCCCAATCAAATAATGCATTAGCTCTTAAAACATTTTGGCCTGTGCATTTCAGGGAGGGGAAGCCATTCTTCTAGTGAGATATATCTCAGCACACTTGGACAAGAGGATTATTAAAGCCACACTTTGTTTTAAATGACATTGAAGCAGAAATTTGCTAGTTCATACATTATTACCAACAATCCTACCGATGCTTTGCAATTATCCCTCATTTATTATCTCACTGTCTTGTTTGATCCTAATGACAGCCATATGCGAAAGGGAGGTCCAGAGGTACCATGTCTGCCTGCTGGTCAGATGAAGAACAGGAGGTTTATGGAGCAGAAAAGATGAAGCTTCTTTTGGCTGGAACAGAGCTGGTCTAGAATTGGCGACTTTCCTTCCAGTGATCTTTCTGGGCTGTTTGTTCAGGGTTCTTCCCCATCCCAGTGACTATGCATCTACAAATCTCTTGGGAGGAGTCCCTTGGTCCCAGGGTTTGTGGGTGAGTTGAGCTGTTCCCTTCTGGGGTGGGGATGTAGGCAACATGGACGAGGAGAAGACCCTTTCATTCTTTGCTTTGCTGGCTGACAAGAGAGTGGTGAAACTTGAAGACCACCAGAAACTCCCTCTCATCTGTTATTGTGCTCATAAAGGTCGGATACATATTAGCGGCCAAAGCCACTCCATCACCATCTTTCCAGTGGAAATAGTTGGGTTAAGAGCTGTCCTCCTCTGTGAGTGTACCTTTCTTTATGGAGCAGACCAGAGGGAAAAGTAATTGAATTTAATAAAAGCTGTTCCCAATATAAAGCCACAGGGAAATACAGTTAACTTCAAAGCCAAGATGCATGGTTCCTAAATATAATTAATTGCCTGGCTGTTTCTTCCATCAAATCTCAATTTGACAGTGAAGAAGTGAATTCCTTGGCATTTTTATTTTATAGTAACATGAAGTCTCCACTGATAATTATGGCTAGATTGATAAAAAAGTCATTCTCAAAAATGTCATTCTTTAGATTTACCAAAGTTTGCCGCAGCTGTAACTTCTTACCCCTTCTGCTTAGGGGAGCTAGGAATTGTATTGGGTCATCTTAACCAAGTTGTCAAAAGTGAAACTTTTGTGAACAGTGCTCTCTTGCCCCTTGTCCACCTCCTATCCCCCTTTTTTATACTTTTCTCGAAGGAAAAAAAAATCTTCAGGGAAAAATTTTCTCTAAGCAACCCACTTTGAGAACACATGGATTTATTAATTTTTCGTCCATTCGTTCATGGTAGTGCATCTTCTTTTCAAGTGTCTGTTGCTTTTCTTACCAACAATTCTAAATGCAAGTGATTTAGTATAAAGCTGCTTCCTGGTGAAAACCCCTTTTAATGACTTATGAGGCTAAAGATGTGGAGACGGACTCAGCATCCGGGCTGCATGTGCTCTTGTTTGGTGCTTGTCTGTGAGTGCCAAGGGTTAGATAAATACAGTTTTGAAAGTTACAAAGCATGCTCTTCAGTGTCGGATCCCGCAATGCAGTGAGCACTTCTAACTCAGTAAGATTAAGAAAATGCCCATGTAGTTTGTCCCAGGCACCTTGGTCTCAATGTTTGGGCCCCTCCCAGATTCATAGTTCCCAACCTAACCCCAAGGTGATCGTATTGGAAGGTGGGGTCTTTGGGAAGAGATGAGGGCAGAGTCTTCATGAGTGGGATTAGTGACCCTATAAAACACACCTTTGGGAGCTTCATGGTCCCTTCCGCTATGTGAGGACACAGCAAGAAGGTGCCATCTGGGAGCCAGGAAATGAATGTCCTTACCAGAAGTGAATCTACCGGACTTCCAGCCATGATCTTGGACTTCCAGCCTCCACAACTATAAGAAAAAAATGTCCATTGTTTACAAACTGCCCAGTCCATGGCATCTCCTTATAGGTTTCTGACAGACCTGAGACACTAAGGTATGCAGAGCCCACAGGCCGTGCCCGCTGAAAGGACTTCTGACTTGTGTGTCATGCTGCTCCTCTCTGTTTGGAGCTCCCTTCCAGATGGCCGGTCATTGTTGACTAAGGACAGGCCCCTTCCTGCTCTCTCCCTCCCAAAGGAGGCTTGCATTTTTCTTTCTATGAAGCTACATAAAAAAAGATAAGGTGCATATAAGAGAGAGATGTTGTTGCATTAACTGGAATAGAATAGGACCCTTCCCCCAGAGCCTCTCACGCAAGGGAAAAGCCCAGGACGTTCCAGATGAGCTAAGGGGAAGTTTGCTGAGTCAACATCTGTATCTTTGGCATCATAAGTCATTAAGAGAAAGTGTTTCACCAGGAAGCAGCTGTATAATAAATCACCTGCATTTAGAAGTGTCTCTAAGAAAAGTAATGGACCGTTGAAAAAGACCTAATGCTACCAAGAACAAATGTCTTCAAAATTAATAATATCAAGCTTCTTACAAATTGTGAAAAAGGTGATAGGCATGAAAATATTGATGACAGGTCCCTTCATGATGGTAAAATACTAAAATCATAAATGTACAAAAGAAAGGCATTGCTTTGATAAGTTATTGTATATTTGGTTAGGAGTATAATAATATCATTAATAAAATGTTAACTATAAAGGCTGGGAAGAATGTGGAAAAGAGTTCACGATGCAATATAAAATTTAAAAACACAAGTATGAGCAGATATGACTAGAACTAGGTAAAAGTGTTTAAAGGCAAAGACTATAAGTAACTCTATACAGAAAAAAATATTAATGTTGAGGTAGCGAAGTTATAGGTGGTTTAAAATTTTCTTCTATATTTTTTTCATGACATGATTTTATATAGCATGCATATTATATTATATAATAAATGATAGAGTAGAAAATTGAAGCTACTATTAAGCATTTATTAGCATCGCTTCATCAGATATGTTCAGCTTGGGGTCCTTTCATTAGCAGTTGCCTGTTGGAGTTTAGCCAAAGCCCAGAGACCAGAGGGTCTAAGTATGATTGGAAAAGCATTACTTACTTTCTCCAGCTGCCTGGAGGGCCAGACAATCCCTTAATTTCCCTCTGTTCACGGCTTGGCATTCTAGGATTATCTAATCCCCAGCTGGCCAGATGGATCAAGAATTGGGCTGGGCTTCCACTGGATTTTACGCAGAGCAAAACTGTTTGATGGCCTGATCCTATTGGAAGCTTTCCTACTACCCAGCTTCCCTAAGTGGGAGATTAGGAGTTTGAGGGACTTCTAGTTATTGGATTGCCAGTGACGTATCTGGACTAACATAGGGTCCTTTCCCACTGTGGGTATTCTAACAGAGCCCCAAAGGGATTGTCTCCACCAGACTGGGAGCCAGCCTTCTGGCCAGACTGGCCAGTGCACCCACCCTGAGTCTGAACAACAGAGCCCAAGTCACCTGCAAGAGCAGGAGGAGAAGGCTAATATGGTCTTTAGACTCCTATGCCAGGCGGGCAGTCCTGTGCTTTCTGGAAGGGAATGGCACCTGCTCCCTCTCTGGCCTTGCTCAGTTTACCTAACACATAGCTGCTGTCCCATCTCGAGGCATCTGTAGCTCTTTCTGATTCTGGGGAGACCCTTTCCCTCTCTCTTTTCCATGCCATCTTCTTCTCACCTTTCCTAACCTAAGGGGTTCTAGCCCCCTATTTAAAGTGAGATGTTCTCCATTTTGAATATTCTCTATTTCAACCTCTTGATTTTTCTTTTCATGTCCTTGGTCGCAGAAAATATACTTTTTTTTTTGTACTGGAGATTGAAACCAGGGGAACTTAACCACTAAGGCACATCCCCAGCCCTTTTAAATATTTTATTTAGAGACAGGGTCTCACTGAGTTGCTTAAGGACTCACTAAATTGCTAAGGCTGGCTTTGAACTCATAATCCTCAGCCTCCCAAGCCATTGGGATTATAGGCAAGTGACACCGCACCTGGCAGAAAATATACTTTTTATTTAGTGGCTTGCTTATGTGCTTTTTGTATGTCTCCCAGGGACTGTGATGGTCTTGTTTACTATTACACATCACCCACCAGAGCAGTGCACAGTGCATAGCAGGGGCTTAAAAGACACTTGCTGAGTGCGTGAGCAAGGGAATATGTGGATGGGAGATGGGCCACTAGTGCATGTTCTGAATCGAGGTGCATCTTAGAGAGCCTGGCCTTGCCACACCCCAGCACAAAGCTTGCCATTTGCTGTTGATGGCTACTACTGTGGCTTCTGGGTGGATTTGATGTCCTCTGAGTTAGAGATGGTCCAAGACACCTGAGACACCTGCTCCATCCCTGGACCACAGAAAGGGGTGGTGGAGACTGAGGAAAATCCTTCATCTTCGGCCTGTTGTTCAGCAGGTGGCTGTGGAATAAGTCATCCTAGGGTCCCCTGCCAATGTGGAAGGTGAGGTGGAAATTGGAAGCTGATCAGGCAGCTGGAAGACTTGATAGTCATTGCTACATAATGTCAATATTCTTGAGCTTCAAAGGGTGTCCAAACAAAGCATGCCTGTGCAGCAGGGGCTCCCATTTTAGCCCCAAGGGACACTTGAAGCAACAAAGCTGCAGGGACTTCTAGGTGTATGTGGAGGATAGGCCCTGAGAGCTACTGCTTGACCCGCTAGTGCCCTGGGAGGGGGAAAGGGAAGGGCCCCCCACTGATGTGACCTCTTATACTCCTACAACCTCCATCCTGGTGGCCACTGTATTTCTTGCTTAAAACTCTTGGTTCAAAGCCTAGTTTCTTTGCTGTGTAAGCTTTTTCAAGAAAGTTTTTTAAAAGTGTCTGCCAGCAATAACTCATATTTGCAGAAAATGTGAGATTTACATTACTTGCCTTGTTATCATGTGGCTAGAGATCTAGAGAGAATTTTAATTAAAATGAATATCTCTGGTCAATAAAAGAACCCAAACTACAAGAGGAATCCCACCTCCCAATTGCTAGACTAGTCTGCCTCCTGAGTGGTATTTTGGAAGGTGGGAGATTCATGAGTTTCCTCACTTTCTATTCTTACAAACCAGTAGCCAAGGACTCTTGGTAGGAAATGATCACACATTATTTATTGAGCCATTTCCACACTGGAACATCTGGCTGCTAATTTTCCTTTTTCTCCTATAAAGCACACTGTTGTGCATATCTTTGTACATATGTCTTTGTGTCTTCTGTCTATTTTTATTCTCCTAAAAAACTCAGCTCTCAAGCACCAAATAGAATGGGAAGCATTAAAGCATTTTATTATAAAATATTGCTCGCACATGAGTGTATATTACACATGAAGCCTTCTCTTCTTTGTTGGGAGTTGACCCAGCTCCAAAGACTAACTTCCCCATCTCCAGAGAAGAGCCGTCCAATGGTGAGCCCTGCTGGCTCACATGATCCTTACCCACCAATCAGACTAGCCCTGATGGCTCACTTGATCCTTAACCACCAATCAGAAAGCACCCCATGCCAACTGTCAAACCCCTCAACCACTAAACTGTCCTGTCAAACCACCCCCGGCTCTATGAATATGCAGAGCTGTTCCTCAATAAATGGGCATTTTCTCCAACGACAAGCTTTGTTCGTTCTTTCATTCTTCACAGTGCAGCCATATTTGACCACTGACCTTGTCCTGGCCTCTCCCTCCAGGGACAATCACTACCCTAAATTTCGTGTCTGATATCACTTTACTGACAGTTTAATCACCTAGGTATGCATTCTCTAAAATATGCAGAGACACCTATTTTACTTTTGCATGTTTTGACTTGCATATAACTAGAATCACAATGGATATATTCTTTTATTCACTTGATATTCTATCTCTAATATTTATACATATGGATGAGTTATTAATCATCATTGCTACATACTACTCCTTTGAATAACTGCCACAGTTTGTCAATCTGTGGGACCTCGTTTGTTTCTAATTTTTGATACACAAATGATTCTGCTGTGAACCTTATGTCTAGTCTCCCGGAAATCTCATGCCACTGTTTATCTGGGAGTTATGCTCATGCTTTGTGTGTTTAAATGTAATAGATCCTTTCACCCATGTGTTCTACACCGAAACATGGGCATTTTTTTAAAGTAGCCAAAGGAAAGTTTCAGGAGTCCCTGTCACCCAAGATGGGGTGAACCACACAGTTAACATGTAAATATGTGGTACCCCTAATCCCTCCTCTGGGACATTAGCTGCCTACTCATCCGTAAGAGAATAATAGTCTTTTGTGGGCTTGGTGGGAGCCATGGAAAGTCCAGCATTTCCTTGGTTGGGGGGAGTGGGACATCTCCATACCTACTTACAAACAAGAACGTTTCAGGGTAAGAGAGTGTGACTTCCTACTTAGTGAGCCACCTTTGTTAGTGGGGGAAGGGAACACGTTCACTGGAAACCTCGACTGTGTAAGAGCTGTCTGGATCATCACAGCTCTCCTTCGACACAGACACGTTGGATCCCATTTAGCAGGTGGGCTAATTGAGGCTCTTATAGGTTGAGTAGTTTTTCAAAAGTCACTGTCAGTAGTTGGTGAAGGTGGGATTCCAAACCGGCCTCAACATCTCCTCTCATAGGTAATGGTGCTTGGTCCCTGGTTGGCACTCCATAAATATCTGTGAATGCATGAAGAAAGAAAAGAAGGCCAGGAGTGGGAGTTGGTGTTTAAAACCCAAATCAAGGCAAACCAAAACTGAAATGGATACGACTCTGTTGGACTGCAGCGTCTGGTTGTGATTCTCTGAGGGCCGCCTTGTACATGGGACCCTGACACGACCCACGTGGTGGAGCTAAGATCCAGGTAGAAAATGGCCCAGGTATTCCTGCAGGAAGCAAACAGAGCACCACGCAGCCTCCAGGCTCTGGGGACTCATCCTGCTCCCTGGCCTTCAGAACACCCAAACAGGAAGCAGCAGCTGGCAGGGCAGGTGTGGCTCTCCCCATGGGGACAGACCCCTGGCTGCTCTGTACCTCTTCAGGAGGCCTCCAGGGGCCGGGCCTACCCCTGCTTTTCATGCAGGGTTCAGACGCTTACCAAGAGGCCTCCCTAGTCTTCCCAACCCTGAGGGAGATGGTGTTATCTTGGGGTTGGGTGGGAAAGGGCAGGTTTGTCGAGGACGTCATGAACCGTGGAGTTGGGTGGCCAAAGCAGCTGAGAAACCACCATTCTGAGAGCCCAAAATGTGGGCCCAGTGTTCCCCATGACCCCGGGCAAGGTGAAGCTGCGTCTTTCCTGAAGTCATTGGGAGCCTGAGGATGAGGGCCAGGTCCTGAGTTCCAGCTCTCCTCCCCCTGTGGTCCCTGCCAATCTGTCCCCAAAGGTTCCACGTCATTCCTCAGGGCTCAATGCCCATCCCCCATAGCCAATTAGGAAAAATCAAGGAAACAGAGCAGGACTGTTGTGACGAGCTTGTGCCAAGAGGGAAAGGAGTGGGATGTCCTCTGAGCGACATCAACTGATCCTAAAGCACGATCTACAGGCAAGGACCCCAACTGCTAGAAAGATTCATCTGCTAGAAAGAACGTGAGCATTTAATAATAATAGAGATGCAGGTGTGTGGAGTATGTTATTTCGAGTTTCAGGCCTTTATTCTTGACAGAGGTGAATTCTAGCTGCGAACCCCTGGGTTAGCAGGTGCTCTGTTCTCATTCCTTCCGTATGTTAATGGTACTCAAATTATTATACTCTATATTTTATATGGTATATAAATGTATAGTTCAATAATTACCTATAAAACTTACATAAAGTATATTATAAAAATATATATAATTATGATTTATTAAACATATATAGTTTTTATACAAGTATATTAATATAATCTTAAATAGTTTATATATTTATACTCCCTTAAATATATATACATAACATCAAATCTATTTAAATGTGTGATATAAATTAATATAACTTGGCACAGAAATCGTGGGCAGTCAGTCCCAAGGTAGTTGACATGGGGACAAAGCTGGGTGATTGGACTGGAGGAGGGACAGGTCTGGGCAGTGAGGCGACTGTCCAGAGCTGACCAGGGATCGCCTCTGAGCCCTCCTCCTGTGCGCTTCAGCCTTAGGAGTCTTGTGAAGCTGCAGGCTTGTTACTCTAGAAGGCCGTGCAGATGGACTAACTGAAGCTTCAGTCATTATACTTAATTGGGCGAGTGGCCCTCTGAGCTGTCTATAAACTGTGTGTTCACAGTGAGGTAATTAATAACGCCACTTCCTTTCGAGAGACATATCATTAGCCATTATTTCTAGAAACATGACATTGATCTCTTTATTCAGAGAGGTAATTGCAGGTTTCTGAAAAGAGTGTATGGTTTACCCAACAATTCCCCACAAATGACATCATCTCTGAAAAGTAAAACCCACAAAATCTGTCATTTTTGAAGCCGTAGTTGGAATTTTGTTTGCTAGGTGGGAAAAGAAGATGCAGGGGGAAAACAGAATAATGCATTATTTTGGAATGGAAATGAGAGTGGAAAAGATAAGATTTGTTTTTTAGATATTAGCAATTTCTTGAACAGCTGTTTGTGGGGGCTGAGTTTGTGCTTGTCAGGATTATAGCAAGAAGCGAAATAAAATAATGATTAAAATATATATTTTTGAAAGGTTTAAAGCTGCCTCTTGATAGTTTTCGTATTGTGTCTTATAACATGTTCACAAATGAATTCAATTCCATCATTAACATGTGAAAAATCAAATCCTTAACCTTACAAAAGAAGCAGGGCATTTAATAACACAGGACTTGACATGGACTTGATTCCACACTGCAAAGTAAGAATTAAGCGAGAATTTCAGAATAATTTTTGCTAAAACCTCCAGCTGACTTACTATCCACAGTTTTACTTTCAGTGTTCACATTAAATTAAAAAAAAAAATCTAACCACTACATTTCACTTTTTTAAAAAGGGACTTTATAAGGTAATGGGAGGATTAAAGAGAAACAAGACCTTTATTCATTTGGATTATTTTCTTGCCAGATTCAAATCCTTGCCTGGTTTTTAGAACAACATGAGTCCATTTGAGAGAGGAGCAATTTAACAATCAGAGCGAGGTAACTTGCTCAAATCAACTGCAAGATAATCTGCTTCCAAACACTTTTGTAAATTTTAGGCTGTGAACCTTTCAAGTGCAGATGAATTTTCAAGTCATGATTCTCCTAAGCATCTTTCTTCTTATAAACTTGCTTGGTACTAGGTTCCCTGCTTTTGAGGGTAGAGTTCTACATGGAGATAACAGAACCTCTAAACTCGCCGTAAACCAGCACATCTCAGGTACATCAGAGGGGACTCTAACACTGCAAGATGCTGCAAATCAATTTGGAACACAACAAGTTTTCTGTTCTCTTGGAGACTGCCTGGGCACATAGGTGCATTGAAGGATCTGAGAAGTCCTGCAGGGAAGACATGTGTTTAGCTTTGTTTCCCTGGAGATTTGTCGGTTGATTTAAAGCTGTTTACTCTTTCAACTTTTCTGTATATCTCTTAAATGTTTATAAATGGGTTAAAGCCAAACAATGTAACTTTTTTTTTCATAATCTCTATAAACATCCTGCAGTTAACATGTCTCAAAACCCCATAGGAAACATGAAGTGACCCCATTTTGCCATCTATCAAGTTTTTCTTCAGACAAATAGGAGAATCATTTGAATATGGACTTACAGATTCAATCTGAAACTTCATGGTTGGGAACTATTGAACATCACAGGTGTGAATTCATTTCTTAGACACAAATTAATTTTCATTATTAGTCAAAGCTGGTGAGATGATATTAACAAGACTGGATTTGCATTCAGCACGTAAAGAGAAAGGAAAAGATGTTTTTCATTAAACATCAGCAATACATTTAGATTCATGAAAATAAATTCAAAAATTTAAGAGAAACTTGCTGAAAGAAAAGGTCTCATTTAAAATTTAGGCTCAAATAAGTGATGGATTTAAAAATGGTGTTCAAATGCCTAATTTTTAAAAAAGATAATATTGAAAAGTTATGTAATGCTTTTATACCATATGAGTAGATATTGGGTTGGATATTTTGACATTTTAGGGCTTTGAAACTTGGAGAGTGTATTTATGGTTTACGGCTTTTAAAACCATAATCTTGTAATGAATTTGGCTAACATTATTAAAAGCCACATCTTACGCATCTATGCTTTTACAAAATATGTCAAATTTATTAGTAGAGTTGTCTGTTGGATTTTGTTTTTAACCTGGCGGGAGCACATACATTCTAGCCAACCTTTAAATGCTCAATTGTATCTCCAAATGCTTTACTTAGTTAATTATGCCGACATATTTTGCTAATGCAGCAAACAACTTTATCTAAGATATACATTTGATGCCTAATTATCTGCAAAAATGAAAAATCCTTTGATTAAAAAAAAAATCACTCCTGTTAAGAATCAAAACCTCCATTTTTCACTCCCAAATAAAACCCCTGGGTGTCCTTGGGTAATGCAGGTGGGTGGGGGGAATAGCACCCCAGGAGAGGCCTGAGCAGTGCTGGGGGACAGCACTGCAGAGGTTTCTCTCAAGGACAGGCTCCTGGGGTTTATTAGTTTAAGGGATATTAAAATATATCAATGGATCTGACGTTTTCCTAATGTCTTGTATTATTCTATGTGTGGCAAATAAACAATGGACGTCTTCTAAGGGGTGTTTAAGTTAAACAAATAAATTCTGGCTACGTCAAGTTAGTGGATCAAGATGGTTTTCGTCTTTCTTTTCCTGCCTTGGCGGGTCTGATAAAATCAGAAACTTTTCTACCCTTTGGATTTTTAAGTAGGAAAGAAAGACCAGATTAAGGTCTGGCTGCCTGTCCCTGGGCCCACTGAACCCGAACCAAGTGGCTGTGGGCTGCAAGAACAACGGTCCCTTTGTCGTCTTCATTAATCAAACCCACCAAACCAGATGAATGGGGAGCATTTTTTAAAGTAAAATAATTCACTAGAATTTGGATGTGTTTCTCTTTAATTAGTTTGATGAGCCCCAAGTCGGAGGACTTGTCAAACACCTGGTATTATCGCTCACTACTGACCTAGGGGGAGAAGCCCAGGAGAAGCCAGGGGAGAGGCAGGTGGAATTAGCTGAATGAGAGCCCCTTTCTGTGCAGCCTGTGCTCCAGATGAAAAGAATCATTACCACAATGATACTTCTAATTATACTGTCATTAGGATACGTCTTCGGTTTGCCATGGTGCAGGGGGCCTGGCTCTCAGACAGCATGATCTAGGAGCAAGTGAAAGTGAGAGGCCTGGGGGACGTTTAACCCTTTCACCAGACACAGCCAAGTCCTCCAAGTTGAGCTCAAGAATTTGAAATGTGCTTTGCGGCATTCTGGCCACGTTGCAAGTAAAAGGTGTCAACACAAATGGTGTGAACGTTGCCACTGGAACTCTTGGCGGCAAGGGACTATGCGCACACACCATCCCGTGGAAGATGGCATTTACAGATTCCACGTTCAGAGTTGTGCTCAGTTTCCTGTGGAAGGTGTTGTTTTAACTCCTTTATACCACTGGGGAATGCATGGTCAAACATCAATACTCAATATTATTTCCTAATTCTAATGTGAGTTTCCAGGAGCAAAATTGGGTACTGCAAAGTTAAGGATGTAAGGCGAGGTGCTCACAGAGTGGTGTAGCCAATTGGGTTGAAGTAGAGTTTTGGCATCTGACGGCCTGTTTTGGAATCAGCCTCATAACTTTCTAGATTTGTGATTTGGACTAGAAGTTTCTAAGCCGTGTTTTCCTCATCCGTAAAATGTACTATATGTACTCCCTGTAAAATGACAGCATCTGCCTCACAGAACTGTTAGGAGGGAAAAAATGAGATGATTCTCTCACAGGGATGAACATCACTTGGAAAACACATAGAAGACACTTGGTGATGGTTATGAAGTGGAGTCTCTAAAAGTCTTAAAGAGAATATCTACATTCCCCAAATTACAAGCCCATCAGAAGGCCGCTGCCTGCACTATGCTGAAGAACTCGGGCTGGAGTCAGATGCTCATCACTTTCTGTAGATTCCAGTAACAATGTGTCTCAAAGGCTGGGTCAGCAACTAAATTCTTCATCTTCTAAGTCTGTCCGTATGCCTTAGAGCAACACAAGCCCCTCAAAACTGTTTTGGCATAAACCCCAATGAGACACATTTTTCTACTAAAAATAGTATGTTTTATGTTGATGACATTTGCAGAGTGAGAATGACAGTGTTAGAATCCCTGGATGTTTTCAGGACTTTATTCTTTGGAACAATGAACCATGATGCCCCAAATTGGGTCTTGGATTTTAGCATGAATAAATCCAATCCTGTAGACATCTTCTAAAAACTGTACGTGCCCCAAACTTCAATTTGTACTGAGGTTTTAAAAAATATTTTATATATATATATATATATATATATATATATATATATATACATATACATATATATATATATATATATGTATATATATATACATATATATATATATACATATATATATATATATATATATATATACATATATATATATGTCTATGTTGAAAAATAGTCTAGAGAAGCCACAATTTAAACTGTTGCAAAATAAGTCAGTCTTGAATTTCACACTTAAAGGGTGTGGATTTTTCATGAAGCATAATGAAAAGCACATATTGGGAGGATTTATTTTTGCTGACAAATGCCAATGAAGATCTACCATAGTGATGTTTTGGGCAAGTCCAAAATGAACATGGAAGGAGTGGGTGTTATCAGAGGCTTCACACACACACACACACACACACACACACGTATGTGTAGACACACATTTATACAAATTTTATGCAAAATACATATATACCCACATATGTCTATGGCCGTATCTCAGACAGTGGGAGAGGTATGTACCTATCCCAGACAATCATTGACACCTGAAAAAATAGTAAGCCATTGTTGGTCCTATATGTTTCCAACGCAGTGACAGGGATTTTCATTAGGTGAAATTATTATCTTTTTTATTTTTAAATCCTTCCTATGATAATTTTAAGACTCCTTATTTTATAGCTTTTAGTATCATGCTCAAGTCAAATTATTATGAACTCTGAAGGGTAGCCAAATCCATGAACTAGTTAATTTCTATGACCACTGTAAAGATGACATTGTATTGCTATGAATTTTAATTAAAATAACAGACTTTGTTTAATCCTTTTATTAAAAAAGCTCCCTACAATGCAAGTAAAAAGTTTATGTAAGAAAGCAGTTAATTTTTGAAATGTTTGAATATCTTTTCTGTTCAAATTTCATAAACGTAGCCTTCCATCAATCTTTTTTGTTCCCCCTTAGAAGGCAGTTTTCCACCTTTTCTGTATAAAAAGCAGAGCCTGAAATTTGCTTTAAGTGTAATTAGGGCCCTAAAATGTATGGTTGTTCTCTGAAAACTCTATCTTAGAGCTCTTTTGCAATACAAGTTAATTAACTGGATTTAGATATTTGCAAGATGATATAGTTAATGGGATTACTGCTCATATAATGTTCTCAGTGACTGATTTGCAATCTAAGCTCACGGAACCGAGTGCTGAATTTCCAGCTCTTTGAGAGTTAATGTTGTGTTAAGGAAAAGTACAATTTGAACCTCATTGTTCATGAATAGGTGAGTTATTCCCGTGAAATGGAGCCGGGCCCTGCATGGGCTGCGGCAGGCAGATGCGTGAGCAAGAGCCCACAAACCATCACATTCCACCAACGGCCCCAGGTAGCTGGATCCCACACCTGAGCTCCTGACAGGTTCAAGGCAATTGTGTGTCTCGTCAAAATATAATGGCCTATTATTCACAGTCTGTCTCCCAAGTGGGATCAATTAGATGCTTCTGCTGCACAGGCTTAAAGATAAACATGCATGTTTCGGTTGGTTGAGAGTTGAAAGCCATTCTGCACCCCCAGAACTGGCCATTGTAAGCGCTGAATGTTCTAAATCCATTTTTCAATGCGGGCATTCAAAATATTTGTGGTTATTCTATCAGACTAGGTGGAAAGGTAAGTAATGATTTGTTTGGAGGGAAAACTTGTCAGTAGAAAAATGACAACCTTCAAAGAAAGAAAATCCCTTCCTATTCACGCCTGCCTTTGTCTCACAAGTTTTCTTTTTTTTTTTTGGTTAAGCAAATATACTTCTGCCTGTCAGTCGGATTCACTCTAATGTTATGACTTCAGTCAGTGAACATGCCACCACTAATGAACATAATTTAAATCTTTCTGATCAGGGGACTGCTGTAAAAATAACATTTTAACTAAAATGTTAAAACTCCTATTAAATGTATAAATATTAGCTCAGTCAAATCACTACTAAGAGAAAATTTAAATTCTCCCTCAGTTGGGAGGCTATATAATGGTACATCCAATTTCCCATTTTCATCAGAACTTAGTGAAATATATCTTTGTACTTGACCTAACAAAACAACTTGCAGGGATGCAGCACCTTGTAGGTTTGCTTCCAGATCACTGTGGAAGCCCCTAGGGGAAAAGAATAGCTTTAGAGGAAACTTCCTTGTAACATGAATGGCCATTTCTCCTGGTCTTCAGCGAGGTACTCACAAAGGTGAGCAGCTAGGCAAAAGGTGAAGCTGAACACAGGTGTCATACGTCAGCAGGATCACTGAACCCAAGGGCTGCGGCAGCTGCGAGGTCATATGGTCTAAATCTACACTCTGGAGGAGAAGTTGCTGCTCAAGGAGGTGAGGAGGCTTGCTGGGCGGGGGCAGGGGGGGGGACAGCAATGGCCTGGGTTTCATCCTGAGCCCCCTGGGCTGACAGCCAGGCTGGGGAAGGAGAGGAACCTGACGTTTCCTCTTCTTCCTTCCCCAATGCTCTGATGCTCTGCTCTTCAAAGTCAGAAGCCCCTGGCAGGCTGCCCCGAAAGGTCCCCCGCCTGCTGAATACACCTGTCTGTGGGAAACCTTTGCCAGAAGTGGCCAGGGCTTTGGAGATTGCTGCCTACCTCAGCAGCCCTGCAGAGATTCCCAGACTAGCTCTGAGGGCTCCTGACTTATTGGCTCCTCCTCAGCTCCTCTCTTGCTACCCCCTGCCCTCCTAATTTACCCAGCGGCTTAGTTCTAGGTCCCTGTAGACTTCTTTCCCAGCCCACCTTAGCCATCACGGCTGGTCTGCAGCTTCGTGTGTGTTTGGCTCTGGAAGTTCATGGAAGGAACTATTTTCCTACCTTATTGAACTTTTCCTAAGTCACGAGAATTGGATTGAACCTCCTGCCCTTTTCACCTCATTAACCTCCAGCCTCCTTTTAGATCTTGGCTCGGTTTCCAGCGCTCCCTGACCTGCGTGACCAGGTCAAACCCTGCTTCAGAGGCCTTCAGAGCATGGTGGATCTCTTCCATGGCACATCCCCCAAATTGTCGTTTATGTGTATTTCTGTGCTATTTCCAATTACGACTTTTTATCTTGAAATAGATAAGACTCACCAGAAGTTGCAACGTCAGTACTGAGAATGCGGGTGGCTCCTTCTCCTGGTTTCCTGCAGGGTTGGAATTGGTGGCAATCACAGCCTGTCTTCAAAAGCAGGAATTGTTGGTACATACTATTAATTCAGACAGAAACCATACTCAGATTCTAGCAGTTTGTACATAAATGTGTGTCTATTGTTTTATGAGATTTTAGATTCTGGTATCTGTTACTGCAATTGTTACTGCAATCAGGTTATGAAACTGCCCCTTCAAAACAAAGAAACTTCCTCGCTTGACCCCTTCATGGCTTCACCTTTCCCCAGCAGCCTCTTATCTGTTCTCCATCACGATGATTTTGTCACTTTGAGAATGTTATAGAAATGGAGTCATAAACTGTGTAACTCTTGGCAAGGGCTTTTTGCATTCAGCACAATTCCCTTGAGACCCATCCAAGTTGTTCTCGTGAATCAATAATTTGCTCCCTTTCATTGCTGAGCAGGATTCCTGGGTATGGATGTACCGCGATTTGCTTACCCAGTCACTTGTTGAAGGACATTTGGGTTCTTTCCAGTTGGAAAATACAACTGCTATCAACATTCGTGTACTGGGTTATATGAATGTGCTTTTTTTTTCTCAGATAATAGCAAGGAGCAGAAATGCGAGGTTATGTAATAGGTATGTGCTTATGAGAAGCTGCCCCACTGTTCTTAGCATGACAACGGTACCATCCTGCGTTCCCATCAGTAACATAAGACAGGCCTGGCTGCTCCACATCCTCAGCACATCCACTTAGTTTTGCCCGTGATGTTTTTTTATTGGAGCAATTCTGAGATGTGTCTCTCTGCCTTTGATTTACACATCCTCACGGCCTGATGGTGCTGAACACGCGTCTATGTTCTTATTTGCCATCTATCTGTTCTCTGGCGACGAGTCTGTTGAAGTCTTGCCTGCTTTTATTGGGTTGTTTGTTTTCTTGCTGCTGAATTGAGAGTATCCTGTCCTGAATGGATTTATATTCTTCATTTTTCTCACCATCAGATCCTCAGCATCTAGTGCAGTGTCAAAAACATGATTAAGTGTTCAGGTGTTTGCAGAAAGACTAGCCAATTGAGTTAATAATATAAAAGCATTTGAAAAATGTCGAGAGATGTGTATATCCACTATTGTCCCTGTGTTAGCTGGGATTTTTAAAGAAACATAGATTGGAGCGAATCATGTGTCTTTATTTCTCAGTATGTGCAGTGATAGCTCAATATAATTCATTTTATAAAAATTTCTCTTTGCGGGAATTTTTTTTACTAGTCTAACTTAGGGTTATTTTATGACAACATCTGACAACTTTTGGAGTAGACCCCAGGGCTGGACTTACACATAAAACTATTCTCAGTTCACTGCCAGTTCTGTACAACAGTTAACAAAGAACATTTTATTGATTTTTACAAGTTACTTATAACCACAGTGTAAAATATACATTCTCCACCTAATACATCCTTAAAAACCAGGTTCCAGTGAAATAGATTAAATTTTCAATAGGAAGGGGGAACAATGAAAGAAAATAGATATTGCTTATAAAACACATTACAATGTCATAGTGTGTGTCTCCATCCACATATGCCATATTGGATTAATGGCAATGGTGATTTCAATTTGGTTCTGGTCTCCCAACTAAGAAAAACAGAAACTCATAAACCTTTTATTAAACACCAGACAAAGAAAGGAAGACGGGTGCTCGAAGGAAAAGCTGACTAAATTGGAACTGGTAAAAACAAATCCCCATTTCCCTAGCACGTTAGAATTTATATCGCACCTTTATTTCTAGGTTGAAAGCCATGCATTCACATCAGGATGGGTTAAAATAGATTAACAAGAACAAGAACAACCAAGAGAAACAACTTAAGGTGCTCCAAACCTTTGCAGAGCAGTTCATGATAGATGTTGAGTCTGGCGTTGGCTTCCAAAGAGGGATGTTGTATATAATAATATAACAACTTCAGATCCATTGATAAATGATATTGGGGATGTTTGAGATTGGAGTGTGCTGAGGTTTTGTACACTGTCTGGCTCATTCACTACACATCTTGGTGAGTGAATGCAGATTGACTTACTCAATTAAGTATCACAGCATAGTATTGCGCTCAGCACTTCATGTGAATCATGGCAAGGAAGAGGAAAGAACTAACCATCATTAGAGAGCCTGCCACGTGCCTTAAAACACACAAGGCGATTTCCATGCAAACTCTCACTTACTGTAAGTGACAACTCTTAAGATAGGGGTATTTGCAATTTATTAGTGGAGGAGCTAAGGTTCAGAGAGGCTGAGTGACTTCCTCGGGGTCATGATTTGAGTCCATGTCTGTTGATCTCAAAGCTCATTCTTTTCTGCTTCATCACACCACTCATAATCAGGGCTCCATCACGCATCTGCCCTGTTACCTTTCTCTCCTCTTCCGCCATGCCCAACTTTTCTTATTAAGTACTTTTGGGGATGGCTAGGGTGAAGACTTCAGACAGCGGATGTTGAAGAAACTGCCAGGTTATTCTGATTCAATTTGAGTCTCAACCGGTGGGTTAGGCGAGGGTCCCTCCACATGCTACTACCTATGATTCTAGAATTTGGGTTCAAAAGTGGCACTAACAGCTCCTTAGTTCAATGCCACAGAGAATGCCTACCAAGTTCAAAGTATTGCCAGGCTGCAAAGATGACATTGGCTTTGTGTTTTGCAAATGCATAATTAGTAGGGGTGGCATCTCCACTCGATAAATGGCTATAATAAGGGGGATAAATAAGGAGCTGTATAGACAAAGTGGGGAAAGGTCCAATCTGTGAGGAAAGCCAGGGAGACTCCATGACTGGTGGGATTTGAGAATGGTCAGAAAGATTTCAGCAGGCAGAAGCTAGGGCCGAGAGGAGACTTCTGGTGGGAAGGGTGCTGAAAACAAAACCCCTGTTTGAAACAAGAAGAAGGGTCCAGTATTAGAGAGGAAGAGGAGGAGAAGATGAATGGAAAGTGGTTTGGGACTGTGTTAAAAAGCTGTGGATTCTTTGTAGCTAGTTTTCTAGGAATAGATGGAATCTACTGAATACATTAAGTCAGAGAATGAACTAGACCTGACTCTCGACTTGAGACTGTGTAGCTGGCAAGGCGTATGAGGTGGATCTTGGATTGAGGCAGGGAGAAGAAGCTGGATACCACAAGAGCCCAGGCAAGAAACCTTCCTCACTGCTTAGGAGGGACGGGTACTGACTCAGTCCAATTTCATATGAAGGAGGAAGAATTATAAATAGGGGTTGGGAATCAAATGTTCCTAATAATTATTTAAATGAATGAAGGATGTGTTTCTTGAAATAGGCTTTTATTTGTTCAAAATACTGGTTATCCACACAAGGTTTTAAGCAACAAGAAAAATGCTGCATGCATTAAATGACATTTATTTTTGCTTCGCAAAACATATAACCCCGAATGGTTTACACTGAATCCAAATAGAGGTTGGCTCACCAACTAAACTCATGTTTGCACCAATCATATAATAGCCTCAAAGAATTTTAAGTGGAGCTAACTCTACTATCTCCTGTTTCCCCAAATCAGGATAACACTCTGTCTCTCAAATTTGAAGGAGTCTGTACTTGGGTTGAGGCCGAATTCTATGTAGAGAAAGGTGGGCTTGGTGTGTGCTGTAAAGGGTGCATCTCCTCTGGTGGTCTTAGCAAAGGGAATAATTGTCTTGGGAATGTCGGCATACTCACAGGAAGTACAGTCTAAGTCAAGGCTGTTGAAGCCAGGATCATTTTTATGACATGGAATCTTAAGAAGTTATTGAAATTTAAAGGCAGCATTCTGAATTTGGTTTCTCAGAGAACAAAAATGCAAGAGAGTAAGGTGGGAGGCAGGAAGTGGGAGAGGAAAAAGAAGAGAGAGAGAAGGATGGCATGAGGGAGGGAGAGAGAGAGGTGGGGGGCTCAGCCCAGCCCAGCCCAGCTGTTGGGCTCTTGTGTTCACCATGAGCTGTATCTGTTCTCCACCAGTGCTCATGAGCTTAGAGATGGCTTTAATAACAGATAGATAATGACTCATCTTGTCTCCTGTGGAAGTAGCAGAGCGGTTCTCACCCTCCGCCCAGAGGGAGGCTGACACAATTGAGCACGTGAGAAGACCAGTGCCTGAACCCCTTGACTTCGCCCATTCATAATTCAAGCAAACTCCTTATCATAATCCCAAAGAACCTCAGCTATCGATTCCCATATGACTATCCCTAAGTGTTACACCCCAGAGCCTTCCCTGCTATTAGAAAGGTGCCAACCCTCAATCTTGTCAGAGACGAAGATTACCAGTCTTATTTTTCAAGGAGCAAGAGAGAGGAAGCCACGATAGGACCTTGAGAAAATCGGCATCTGAGAACAAAATAACCCATTAAAATTCAACACAATGCCCTGAATTCCTGTTAGTCATTTTTGAAAAGAGAAACAGGCATTGGTTACACAAAGATAAGGCCAAGATGCTTAACAGCGGGTAATTGAGAGGCTCCTCTGCAAGTGGAAGGAGGAAATGGGGCCCAGCCAAGGTGGCTTTAGACTCTGCCAGGGGAAACATGTAGGGTGCATCTGGCATGCATTCTAGGTTGTCCCTCCGTCGCCACCAACTTAAACAAACTCTTTAGTGTTCTTGTGAATTTGCCTCATGTGATGTCAGGAAAGAATAGTCCTCTAGTGTATTCACGAGCAAGTGGCCAGGTCACCTCTGCAAACAAATACTTCACAAAATAATGCTCCCCTGGCCCTGCCTCTGCCCCAGAGCAGGCGCACGTTGACTCCTTCCGAGTGGGGCCTGAAAAGCGTACATTCAGGACACATTAATCTGAAAACAAGTGTACTTTGTGTCTGGGGAGGATTCTTTTCATTGCCATCAATTTAGTACATCGATAGACTGAGATTCTAGCTTCACTATCAGGTTGCCCTCCAAGCCGAGACCCCTCTGCAGGCTGCAGGACTTAATTTAGACTAATCTGAAGCTGAATGAAACTGTGTATCCGCTCTGATTCCTGTCTACCACCAGGACACTTTTATTGCCTTCCCCTTGGTGGCCCACCCTGAGTTTCTAAAAGTGACCTCCAGGCAGTACCAATTCAGCCCTGTTGATGGCAAGTTAGCTGAAGGTGAAGGAGACACATGGGCACAAGCGTGCACCCTGTGCTTACACACGCACATGTGCATACACCCAGGAAAACAAAGGTATGCATCCTCTTAGGCACATCCTGACACACTGTAACAGGCTTAGGCATTCTGAGGCTGACGAGTGGGCACCTGATAGTCTATAACGCTTTTCCAGCCTTTCGTGAGATTTCTGAAGATGCTACACTGCTTTGAGCTAAAGCCTAATGAAATTGAGGGAAGAAAGTTTTTTAATTTTTGTTTTTTCAATGTGTCCTCTTTGGGTGCTTAGAACCTGCGTGAACATCTGGGACTGACTGTTTTTTTAGAAAAATGTTTTGTGTTTAAATTTTGTTTTGTTTTTATACCTTTTTATTCTTCGTAATTAACAAAGTTAGAAGTATCTACAAAAGAAATTTCTTTATTCACATGATCCTATTGTTTTATTGTTAATAATAATAATAAAATCATAATTCTAACCAAATAATAATAAAATCATAATTCTAACCAATCAACCCATCCATGAGCCAGTGCAGGGTTAGGCACTCCTCCTGCCTCAGTCCTACACACATGTGCACCCAACTTGTCAGAAGTAAAGAGAGGAGAAAGCAGGGAGGTTCTGTGACCTGCTCAGGGTGACAGCTCAATGGCCATGAACGCGGCTCCACATCTTTCTCCAAGATGTCATTTCCCAAAATTCACTTGGAAAACAGCAAAGCTTCATCATCCAGGTGGCCTTCAAGCCCATGATTCAAAAAGAAGGAGCCAAAGTGATTTGCTTCCATTCCATTGTGTTTTTTTTTTTTTTTTTTAACTAAAAGAAAAGAATAACAAAGAGGTGGCGAGGTCATCAGGGTGGGGTTCCCATGGATGGTGTTGGCTCCCTTGTACCAGGGGTTCTAGAGCTCTCTCACCTTCCTCCCACTGGGTCCCTGTCTGCAGCCTGGAAGAGAACTCTCACCTGCCTCTGCCCGTGCTGACCCTGATCTTGGACTGTGAGAAATTCATCCTGTTGTTGGTAAGAAGTTCAGCCAACGATGCCCCAGCTCATGAAAAAGGCAGAAAGCCTTCCTGAGCAGGTGACAGGTACATGTGTGAACCTGCTCATGAGTGCTAAGGAACTGACCACATCCCCTCATATTAGAAAGGCAGAAAAAATCATTTGGATGGGGCAGGGCACAGAGTGGACCCTTCCCTGATACTATGATGGATCCCAGGGCTGGAGGGGAGTGTGTATGTGAAAATGTAAGTGTACCACCTCCTTCCTTCAGCTGCCTTTGAAAATCAAAATCGGGTGTTCAAGGAGGGATGGGGGAGTAAGTCAAAGAACCAGAGCGATGAAGGAATAAGTGGCCAATACTCTGAGAGATGCTTTATGGAACACGTGAGGGTAATGAGCTTGCCCCACTTCTCCTGTTACATCCCCAGCACTTAGCACAGTGCCTGGAACCTGGAAGTCATTCTGCAAATATTTATTAAGTGAACAAATGAATGGAAGTCCAAGAAGTCCTGAGCACTGATGGGAGGGAATTCATCCTTCCAGATATTTCTCCACCTGCCAGAGGCTCAGGTACAGCACTTGGCAGGGGCCAGCAGTTCAAAGAGAAGAGGGAGGTTCTATTAGAGCAGAGGGCCCAGCGCTCCCCCAGCCTCCTGCCCATGAGCCTTCCATTCTTCAGCACGGAGAGAGGGAAATGCTTGCCTGAGAGCCTCTGAGTCAGGGGCCAAGCCCCAGGGAGCCCAGGAAGTCATTTAAACTTCCGCTTCCTGGTTTCCTCACTCAAGGAGTAAAATGAGCCCCGGTCCCAGTTATTACGGAGATTAACGAAGCAAGACTTACGAAGGCTTTACATTCCATTTTCAGACCTGAGAAGGTGAGCCACTGAGCTGGGGAGAGGCCGTGCTTGCTACCTGGGGGCAGTGGACTCACCTGGGGCCTTCTGATGAGGCAGCTGCCAAGAGTACTTCAGTTTCAAGGCAGGGGCTAGGAAGGGTCAGACAGAAGACATCAGGGACCAGAGGGACAGAGGGAGACAGAGGCCTTGTGTCTGCGGTCCCCATAAGGGGTGGACTAGGGATGGAGAAGGAGACAGGATGCCCAGGTCCAGGTCCTAGCTTTGACTCTGACTCAGTCATTGACCTTGAACCCCAGCTCCCATGGGAGCAGGGTGGGAGGGGGGAAGTGACTGGACTAGATACCGTGTCCATTGATGGCACTGACGTCTTCCAAAAGTAAAAGGGAATCGTTTTGAGCCATACCACCATCTAAATTGATAATCTCATCTTTGATTGGATAATTTGAGTTTTCCGGAACTAGAATATTGAAAAATGAATATAGAAAGTAAATGAGCAAAACAAAGACCTGGGACTAACTACGTAGTTCCTTTCAAACTTGCTGAAAAAAACCAGACACCAACATAATGGGAACAAATAACTTTACTCCCTCCTTTTGAATCACACAGAGAAGGCTACCAGGGTGATGAAGCTTTACTAAGCTTTCCAAGTCACCTTCAGGAAATGACATGCCCTGGAGAAGGACACGGAGCCGCGTCCGTGGCCATCATGAGCTGTGTCACCCTGAGCAGGTCATAGAACCTCCCTGCCTCTCCCTCTTTTCACTTCTGACAAGTTGGCTGAGGGCCAAGGCAGGTGGAGCGCCTAGCCCTGTACTGGCTCCTGGGACGGGTTGATTCATTAATATTATTATTTGAGTATCATTATTAACAGTAATAAAAGGAGCAGCAAAGATTTCTTAAGAGAGATTTTTTTAAGAATGCCTGGAAATGAACCAGAAATGGCCGTCGCAGTTTCTCCATCTGGACTGAGAAGAAAAGGACTCAGCTGATGTCCCTGATGAAGACTGGGAATCAGGGCATCCACCCCTCAAGGTCCTGACATGGTAATAACAGAACTTCCAGGCAGCTTGGCCTGCAAGTTGACCTGCTGCTGGGTTTGTTGCAACTTGTAGAATGACGAGGACACAATGGTGGCAATTTATCCCAAGCACCTTCCCAATGGTTCCATGACACACCGACTAATGCAAACTGTCGCTCTGTCTCATGTTTATGGTGAAGCTGCGCATGGGTTTCCCTGCTAATTCACTACCACATAAATCATGATAATTTTAGGCCCAGTTTAATGTTAATTATGACTTGCGAGAGAACAGCTAAAAGTTTGCAGTGTCAAATGGGGCTCAGAGGCCGGCTTTCCTTTGAAGTCAGCACCAGTGATAACTTAAGTCAGTTTCTCTGGCAAGTCTAATTGGGGATATATATTCTACAGAGGGTGCATTTAAAAAATAACTTCTCCTCTATATAAAGGCTTAATAGTTTTCTCTAGTCATTAGACTCAGTCTTCAAAATGCAATTTTAAACCCAGTAATAACTTTAATAAGGTTCATATTAGAAATCAATTGTTTTCCTCTATGTGCACATGAACTCTCATAAACCAGGAGATATTATGTTTCAAACCCTTTCCCAGCTTCATCATTTTGTTGGAGAGAGAGAGTGGGGATTAGCTATCCTACTCCAGTCAACTTTCACTGAGAACCGGCTCTGTGCCCAGGGCAGGACAGGAAGATGAAGAATGCAGGGGAGCTGCCTTCTGGTGACTCCAGGAAGAGTCTGGCAGGTGGGCTGCAGTGACCCCGCCCAGGTCAGGGGAAGAGCAAGAAGGGAGGTCACTCATTTCCCAGTGTTTGTGTCCTGATCAGCCAGGCAGCTGTGCGTGGCGTTGTGTCCAGGTGGGACTCTGGTTCAGACAGGCATTCCCTGTGCCACATTCCATTTTCAGACCTGAGAAGGTGGGCCACTGAGCTGGGGAGAGGCCATGCTTGCCACCTGGGGGCAGTGGGCTCACATGGGGCCTTTGCTGATGAGACAGCTGCCAAGAGTACTTCAGTTTCCCTCCAGTCCTGGGATACATAGTCGTATTAGAGAAGGGTCCACTCGGTACCCCTGCCCCATCCCAGTTTCAAGGCAGCAGCTAGTAAGACATCAGGGACCAGAGGGACAGAGGGAGGCAGAGGCCTTGTGTCTGTGGTCCCCATAAGGGGTGGTCCTAGGGATTGAGAAGGAGACAGGATGCCCAGGTCCAGGTCCTAGCTTTGACTCTGACTCAGTCATTGACCTTGAACCTCAGCTCCCATGGGAGCAGGGTGGGAGGGGGGAAGTGACTGGACTAGATACTGTGTCCATTGATGGCACTGACGTCTTCCAAAAGTAAAAGAGAATCGTTTTGAGCCATGCCACCTCCTAAATTGATAATCTCATCTTTGATTGGATAATTTTAGAAGTGGGGCTGCTCATTAGACCAATGTCATATGTGTCAGCCTGAGGCCTGATGAGTAACTGGACGTGAAGCATCCAGTGCACAAAAGACAGCCCCTGGGCTTTAGCCACAGTTGCTGCTCTGATCAGAACCTGCACACACTAAAACCAAGGCAAGGAGTCCTGAAAAGGACGAAAGTGAAAAATGACAGCTGTCTGCACTTCTGCTGTCCTGAGAGAACTGCCTTTCCTATTCAGTGACCATATATCAATTCATCGTTTATTGAAGATAAATGTGCCCAGAAATATAATTTCATATAAGTGAATATTATTGTATATTTTTCTTTTTTGAAATTGATAAAAAAATTTTTGGACACCCTTACTTTTGGTTTACTTCTTTCTCTTTGCCTAGCTCTCATCCACCTTTGCACCCAGGTCATTGACGCCAACAATCTGGAGCACATCCTTGCACATCTTTCTCCATGCCCTGAAATCTCTTCAAACATATAGAGCAAGTCTTGTGAGACTCATTCTTTGATAAAGCATAGTCATATTTTCCTCCATTTCTCTGAGTGTTATAGTGTAGCTTTTATTTCCCCTTAGTTAAAAACATAAATCAGAAATCCCCACAAATTAATTTATAATAAATCTAAATCACTCTTTTTAGTGAGTATTTAATATTCCACGGTTCTATTCTTCATTGACCACTCTGCCATTGATTGACACTTGTTTTGTTTCCATGTAGGTAAGTCTGTGCAAACAATCCCACAATAAGAACCAAGAAGCCCTCATTTCTAAGGTTACTTTCCCAGAAATGAAATTGCGAGTTAATGTGTATATTTTTTAAATTGGGGGAGAATTTGAGGAGGTGATTTAGGGGCTTTGGAAAAATAGTCAAAGGCACAGGCTTATCCCAGGAAGGAATGAGATCACCCATCTGGCATTCCAAGTCTACAAATATTGGCATAGGCCTACATAGGAGAAGTGACTTGCTTTGAGTCACACAACCAATGAATGGCAAATCTAGGATCCCTGGCTCACAGGCCACTGCTCTTTCTCTCCTTCCAGATGGACAGAGGATGTGGCATTTGAACTCAGTCTTGAAGGGTGACCAAATAGAGATAGTAGAGAAGGGAACAATGGCATCTCAGGGAGAGCAGCCACTTGGATGAAGGCAGTAGAGTACAAGTTCATGGCATTTGAAGGAACAGTCAGTTTCCTTCTGGTTTGAGTCCAGGGCTCCAGCAGGGAGTTTAAGATAGTGCTACCAGGGGAGGCCAGATGGGCCAGAGGCAGGGGCCATGTTCGGGAGTTTAGATATTGTCACAGTGGCTATGAGAAAACTTCAGATTTTAGGCTAATTTTATCACATGAGAGGGAGACCACTCAGGTGGCAGGTGGGAGCTGGGACGTTTAACTCACTAGAGAAACTGAAGGTGCAGATCAAGAAGACCAGGCAGGAACTTGAAGGTGGAGACATGCGGACTCCCCAGGATAAAAGCCACAGGCCTTGCTGATCATACGCTGGAGACATTGACCACCTGGAGCACATGGTAGGTTCTCAGTAAATAGAGAAGAAAGGAACCTTCTTTCTATAGGAAGGAAGTGGGGAGGGTCTGGTCAAGCATGAACCCCGATGAGTCTGGCCAAGCTGCTGAGCTACTGCTTGAAGCAATCACAGAAAGATACCACAGTGGCTCTCAGCTCCACCATTTTGAAAGCATCTCCCCAAATTCTAAAGGATTACCCTGATCTCACATTTATGAAGTAGGATCTGTTACATGAGGGACTATCTTTTATAGCTCTGTGCTCTTGGCAATGAACAAACATCTCAGATTCCCAGGAAGAAAGCCACGGTTCTATTATGAAATTAATTTTCCACTGACCCAGGTCCAGAAGGCTGTTTGAAAGATAAGTGTTGACTGATGTATGAAGATTTCCATCCAGCTTTTAAAGTATGAGATCTGCAAATCCGTAAGTAGAAATAGAGTCTTTCTGGCAAATTTCTCAATACAGGACTGTGGCGTTACTGGGTGATTGCTTTTCAACACCTGGGAAGACTTTTAAATGAACAATTCCTATTTATATCTTCCCCCAAATAGCACTGGAACTCCCAGGCATCTTATAAAATTTGGAACAGGCCTGCATTGCCCAGTCATAACTTGATTAATCATACAGAAAACGCAAGCCCAGGCACATTACAATTACAGAGGGATCATGTCGCAAATGATCCAGGCACCTGACCTGAGTGAAGGTCTGCATCCCAGGAGGGGTCCTGAAACCAAAAATAAAACCAAGGAATGAACCCAGAGGACAGAGCTAAAATCTGTCACAGGGTGTGAGTTTAGGAAAGGATTGGGGGAAAGGAAGGAAAAGAACAGGATGATAGAGACAGGACCCCAAGATGTGTTTCCATGGTGACAGGCAAGTGGGAGAAGTAGTAAGACCAGGGCAGAGCACAGAGGTGCACAGGGCACATGCTCTGGATGGAGGGAAACCAGAGGAGGTCTTGGAGATACAGAGAAAATCCTTCCTTCATAAAGGAGAAAACCCAGAATTGTTTCACAAAGTCAATGAAAGACCTCTTCCCAACATCTGCCTTCATTTCACAGGGCTGCACTTCCTGAGGCCCCAGCCTGATTGTCTCCATGCATGTGCCCATGGCGGGCACTAGATGTGTGTGAATTCTGTTTTTCCACTTTCCCCCAAGCATTGACACAAGACTACAGCTTCTGTGAAATACTGAGGCATAGCTACTGGCTTAAGGAAAGAACTACACCTTTTGAGACAGATGCAGGGGCTTTGGACTTGCTTTTGTTTGGGTTTTCTATAAACTAGCTTGGGAAGACAAAGACTATGAGCATGTACAACCTCACAGCGATGGGCAAAGTAACAGCCACGTCCCAAAGATATCTGTATCCTAATCCTCACTACCTTCGAATACGTTATCTTACATGGGAAAAGGAAGGCACATACTGGGGGACTGAGTTTTTTCATGACCTGGTGAGCTGGAAATATTCGTATGCCATGTTATTGAACATATACCACTTTTGGAAGCTCCAGGTTGGCAAAACCAAGTCCTGTGTGGTTTGCAAGAGAATGACTGTTCTCAGAATTGATCCTTAAAGGAATTAACGGTGTGATTTGAATCTCCATTCCCTCTCTTCCTATCTGAGCATTTTTTTTTCACCTCTTTGAACTTGGCTTTCTCATCTATAACATGCTGATAGCAACATTCTTGCATGAAAAAATATACTAGTTCTGCCACTGAACTTAAATGCCCCAATGCAAAGCTCTCAGTACTGGGTTGACACATATTTTGTGCTTGATAAATGGCAGTTAGTATATTTCTTATAGAAAAATACCATTGAGAGGGGCATAGTCTTTGAAGCCCGGGTCCCTTTTTTTCTTTTTTATTCTAATTTGTTGTATATGATAGCAGAATATATTACTATTCACATTACACATATAGGCCACATTTTTTCATATCTCTGGTTGTATACAAAGTATATTCGCACCATTCGTGTTTTCACACATATACTTAGGGTAATGATGTCCATCTCATTCCACCATCTGTTTTTAATTTTTGTAAATATTTGTTATTCTAATGTGTTATATATGATAGCAGAATGCATGACAATTCATATTATACATATAGAGCACAATTTTTCATACTGGGTCCCTTTTTGATGTGCAGAATAGATTTAAATGAAGGATGTTGGCCCTTTGTGTGCTGGGAAGACATTTGGCCGACTCTGCTAACTTTCAGCATGGCTACTGAACCTCTTGTGGGGTGAAAATAACTTAAAAAAGGGAGCAAGTATACTGAGCTACACAGAGGTCAGAGGTTCTTTTCTGTCTCAAAAACTAACTCTTTTGCTACAGGGACAAATTCAGGCACATGATCCAACCTGAGTTGCATGTTGCTGCTCTCTTGAATTCTGTTTCCTATGGCTCTTATTATTTCTGAAGGAGGAGCTATGTGTCTGAGCATGTATTGGCCGTGTCCAGGAAAGGGATGGGCAGAGCCAGGTCACAAGGACGTTCTCCCAGCTCATCTAGCTATCTAGAGGAACACATAGTGACGTACAGGAACCAAAGGGGGATTCTGGGGGAGGGAGTGGTCTCTGAGCACAGAATAGCTATTCAGCAGGTCTTCCATTTCTTGATAGACATCCCTGTCATCTCCTACCTCTAAGTAGACCTTCAAGACCTTCAGGGTTGTGACATTTTCTTTTTTAGACTGATAGCAATAAGGAAAGTCCTGGAAACTTTGGAACCAAATGTTTGCCCTGCACATTTCAGTGGTCTGAGCCTGATTACACGAGGACAGCCACACCTCACAAATGCCTCTGGGATCACATCATTCTATTATGAAATCAGGCTTTTAGAGAGCTGGAGGCAAGTGGCAAAGTCGGTGGCTGTCAACAGCTTGAGTCAAGACCCGAGTGCGTGTAGCTTACTGGGTAAGGTTGCTTAGCAAGTCCTAAATGGGCCATCTGTAATGGGGGGAGGAGAACCGGGATGAGGAAGGAGCCAGCACCGGGGATGCTGCAAAAGCCACCCATCCTGTCTTCCTAGTGCCAACCCAGACATCTCCGTCTCCCTCTCATTCCCTGAGCCTCTGACCTGGTCACCAGCTGTGTCCTCATGGTGGGTCTCTTCCTTGTGCTCCTGTCTGGAGTTATGCTCCTCATCCTGGGGGCGGAGGGAAGAGGTCAACAAACTTAGGTGTAGGAGGTCCTCAAGAACCACAGGGCAGACATGAAAGAACTGTCCTATCCCGTCAGCTCTGAGAGTGGGTATTGCCCAAGATCACGCAGCCCTATAAATGATGAAAACTGACATTGCCGAACTTGTTTTGTTTCTTATATACCATCCTGACCTTCCATTCAGAAAGGAGAAAGCCTGAGAATTCTTGGGGGAGGCGTCATAGGGGGTTTAAGGTTTGGTGGGTGTGTGCCTGTGTTAGGGACAGACAGAGAGAAGCAGGAGAGGAAACTGCTGGAAAGATGAATGAGGAAGAAACTGAGGAGGGCCTCAAGGTCAGGTGAAGGAGCTTGAATCCCACTCTAAATGAGGTGGTTACCCAGGGGGAGGTGCCCAAGGCTTGTGAGGGGAGGAGGGACCTTCATTTCAGATGAGCTCACTGTTTAGCATATGGGGATGGGCTGGGGTGGTGACAAGAGTCACCAGGGTATACACCCACCAAGTTCCTTAGGCGCTGCTTGTTTTTTGACCTTTATTTTATCAGCCAATACTCTGATTGCCCTGTGTTGGTTTCCAACCTCCATCAGGATTGTTGATTCCTGAATGGCAAACACTGCCTTGCAGTTTTTTGAATTCCCTATGAAACCTGGGATGAAGCTGAGCACATAGCACGAGTCCCACCAACCCCTGTCAACATTATGCATGAGCTAATTGTTCTTTCCTTTCGAATGACTCCTAAGCTGTTGTCCTGCATGTACGTTACATATGAATTCTGAGAGAAAAATGCCGTAAATCTTTTTACAAGGAAAAATTTCCCTCTCTGCATGTAAATCCTTTACCAAATGTAAATCCTTTAGCAAATGTGCCCTAAAGATGGTTTGGAAATGTCCCAGTCCTCAAAATAAGAAATAAGAAGTTTTCCTGTTAAATCTTGTTTGGCTTTGTTTAAAAGTTGTTTTATTTTTCTGTTTAGTACTATTTGAAGATCTTCAATAAAATGCCATAAAAACTCAGTGAGATCTTGGCTCCCTACCCCAATGTTGTTGGTTTTAGTTGGATTTTATGTCAAACACATGGATGAATTCATGCATAAGTGTCAAACTCTAGATTATGGTTATTATACCCCACGGGTTTGCTTTTTTTCTGGTCACAACATAAAAAGGCAAAAGAGGCATTTCCTTGGCTCCACCCTTCCTTCCGATTGGAGGGATTACTGGTATCCCAGGGCCCCACACACGCCGTGGGCAACTAGCCATCAGATCCCACCAGCCCTTCACGACCCGCAGGCTGAGCACTAGGGATGAGGTTTAAACACTGGGGTTTAACTTCTGAACGACTTTTTACATTTGTTAATGTAATTCAACTTACTTACATCCCAAATTGCCCATCAAGGATTTGAGAGCTTATGCCCCAAACACACAGAACAAAGTGGTAGCCTAAAAATCAAATAAAAAAATTGGAACCAGAGAAAACAGAAGTTTTAAAAGGAAGTTAAATGATGGGAGGAAAACTTGAAAGAAAATATTGCAAAATGGCAGCCATTGAGACCGACAGAGCTGAAGTTTCATTTTCTTTGGTCCACACAATGTGTAAAAGGAGTTTTTTGGCAGGTTTCACAAATTATGGAACGTGAGGCGTAAATTATAGAACAAAAGAGATTCAAGAGCTGTCACTACCAAATACAATGTGTGGACTTGGTTTAAAATCAACTTTGGTTTGGATTCAGAAAATTTAAATATAGATTAAGAATTGAAAATATTAAGGGATTACTATTAAGGGATGACTATTAATTTTTAAGTGTGATAATGGCATATATGCCAATAAAGCAGCAAATTAGATTTACTTTAAAACAGATAAGCAAAATTTTTCAAAAAGTCAAGTGAAACAAGTAAATAAGATTAGCAAAATGTTGATTTTTGTATACGAATGAGGGATGTATGAAAGTTCATCATACCCCTATATTTTTTGTGTATGATTGAAATTTTCCATAATGAATTTATTTTTAAAATTTTTTGAGGTGAATGCCATGAGATGAGTTATGTGCTTTCAAGTTTGACGTAGCCTGAACCTCTGACCCTTCTCACCTCCTCACATTCCCTGGCCAAAGCCAAACTCTCAGTTACCTGCCTGGCCTCCATTATTACGCCGGCTAAGATTCCTAGTGTCAAGTAGAAATGGTGACACCATCAGTGAGAAGAGGAATACACATAGTAGTTCCTCAACTGGGAAGGATTTAACCAGCCCTTAACCTACATGTCTCCCAAGGAGCTCCATTGGGACAAATGTAATGTGGACAGTGTCCTTTACAGCCACCAGCATTGGTGGGGAAACAGCCTCCCACATACATCTTTGGGGACCAACAGGCACGCAGCTTGAGGACAGGCATCATTTATAGGCCACATGTGAAGTAACACACCACTATAGTGTCAAGGTCAGGGAGAGTTGACCAGCATTTACCAGGATAGCACTTCTATGTGGACCCAAATCAGTAAGATCTGGAAGGCAGCTTTTTCATGGTCTGACTGAATCTAAAGGCAAAACGTGGAACATGAGAGACTGAAGAAGAAAGGATGAAGACGCTTCTTCAAACAATCCTCCATGACATTACTCAGTGTTGTGGCCCCAAAGTCATGTTCATGGGATGTTATATGGAAACAGGGTTTTTGCAGATGTATCAAGTCAAGAGGAGGTTTGTGGTACAAAATTTCAGGTGTCAACTTGACTGGGCCATGGGATGCCCAGATATCAGATCAAACATTAGTTCTGGGTGTTTCTGTGAGGGACTTTCTGGAACAGATTAACATTTGAATTGGCAGACTGAGAACAGAAGGCTCCTCTCTAAAATGGGTGGGCACCATCAGACCCGCTGAGGGCCTGAACAGTACAAAAGACAGAGGAAGGATGAATTCTCTCTCCTGGCCTGGAGGAGCTGAACAATTGGTCTCCTCGGTCCTTAGATTTGGACTTAACCTGTAGTCCCCTTGGACCTCAGGCCTGCAGATTCAGACTGGAACTCACTTCTATATGCCCTGGGTTTATAGTTTATTCACTACAGACTTGGAACTTCACAGCCATCTTGTAAATCTTGTCAGCAGGTTATTTCATGTTTTATGTGTATATTTATGTGTACATATGTGTATGTGTGTGTGTGTGTGTGTGTGTGTGTGGGTATGTATAAATATTTCTCATTCTGCAGTAGACCTTTCACAACTTACTCCCCAAACAATCATGGCTCTATCTTCTATCTATCTGTCTATCTATCTTATTCATCTTGATGCTTGCGTATATACGTGTCATAGATACACACATATATGGGGAGTCTATGTGGCAAGGATTGCCAACAACCAGCAGCAGCTACAAAAAAGGCAGGGCCAGCCTCTCCCTCTGAGCCTTTCAAAGAGAACCAACCCAGCTAACACTTAGGTTTTAGACTTCTGGCCCCCAGAACTCTGATAGAATAAATTTTCTGTTGCTTAAAGTCACAGTTTGTAGTCATTTGTTATGGTAGATCTAGAAATTAATGAGTTCATCTCAATCAGGCTTTGAGTAAGTTTGGATCACAAGCAATTCTTGCATAAGGCCAGTTCTAGCAGACAGGTGTCCTGCTGGAGGGCAGCCCATTGCTGGTTGGGAGAGTGGGTAGATGTAGGCCGAGTCCCATCAGGGGACTGGAGGTGGCCCACCACCTCCAGTGTTGTGGCCCCCCAAAGCATATTATCAATCTGTTAGCAAAGGCTAGTGAGCAATCTGTCTGCAGGTGACTCCTGCAGCTCAAAGCTACAATTGCTACTGGCGTAGGTTGCAAAGGGCCCAACTGTAGAATGCGAAGACTATGGTGAGGAGGAGAGGCCTCTGGGAACGCTGCCACAGTGCGTGGACATCAAGGTACATGAGAGCAGCCTGGAAGGTTTTCACAATTCAGATTCTTGGGCTCTGAAGCTTGGAGTAGGACCCAAGAATCTGCAGTTTTCCGAAAGCTTCAGGTGATGCTGATGATGGTGGCTTGCGGGAAATGACCTTCTCGAACACAGAGCCAGGGAGGCTGTTTGAGCCAGAAGCACTTGTTCCTGGAGCAGATGGGCTGGCATCACCTTTTAAAGAGACGGCTTCATTTTTTTCGTGGACAGAATGAGTAGAAGGAAATGTACACCATGATAAGGGTTCTATTTTAATTCTCTGAAAAACATGGCAGTTATGCATTTTATTTTTTAAGAACTCAAAACATCGATGGCAGGAGCACAGGAGGGAGGCAGGCACTGAGGGACTGAGTTTTTGTTGTTTTTTTTAAATAATCTGTCAGTTAGCAGCAACATATGTATGGCTGACAGTTGGAGTAATCTTTTGAGTTGGCAACATCGAATTGTTAGGAAGTTTAAATTTGTGTTTTATCATTGTTAGCGGTGTTTTAACAAATCATGTAAGGTACAATATGTGCATTCTGCTGTTTTGGAAAGGAGACATTTAAAGTCAGAAATATTTGACTGTAAACATATTTTGCACTGAACCCTATTTTCCTTCCACATAGACGAGAAACCAAAGCTTACCTAAGCACAGTCAGAAACCCAGCTAATCACCGCTATAGGATTAAGGGGGATATGTTCTTCAAAAATAGTTTATGAAAGTTTTAATTACACACACACAATCATAAAGTGCTCAGTAATTGCTGCATATTGATTCCGGGCTTTTTTTTTTTTTCTGGAAATGCTAAAACTATTTCAATATACACAGAATCAATAAACATAATTAAAATATGAGCTCATCAAAACAGTAATTAAATGTACTTAACAGCTTTTGTGGCTTTTCCCCATATGGTTACTGTGGGAGTGTGAATCTGGCACGCTAGATAAATGTAACAAAATAAAGTGAAAGCCACAGAAAAGATTACTGTCGTATCATAACACAATAAAACCCGGCTCTGCAGCAAGTTGCACTAAATCAAAAAGTTGACAAAGGGAGTGGTGTATGCAATTATTATACATTTTGGGGCTGTTTTCTATTTATATGAGATTAACACTATCATGGTGTGCATTCAGAGGGAACAGAAAAATCCTCCAACATGAAAGGAATTTGGGGAAAGCACCCTGAATTCTTAATATGACAATTCCCCTTTTAAGATCTTGCCGGCAAAGCGTTTGATTCTCAATCCCCAGTCCTAGCCCAGGTTTGTCTTTCAGGGGGGTCAGGCCACATGACTTTGGAGACCCAGACCACATGCTCCTCAGCGTTAGGATGTGTGAAGATGGTTTCTCTCTCTTTTTAATTCAGCAGGCCCAGTCGGTGGAAAAGCAAATTGTATACGAACCTTGTGGCCTGTGCTTCCTGGAGGTGGTGTTGAATCCCAAAGTGAGGACACGAGGTCTGTCGCAGGTTGGTTCCCTTCAGAAGTGACCCTGAGGCAAGGGGGTGACGTAGGTGTTTGTATGGAAACTGTCCTAGGAAGCATGGCCAGGGATGGGGAAGGGAGACAGGGAAGGAATAAATGTGCACCACCCAGCAAGCTACCATGGTGGCCCCCAGAGCCCAGTCCCATTGGAGAACTCGGAGACAGTGTGGAATGTTCCCCAGAGTTGTCCCAGCTAAGGAGTAAGGGATTTGGGATCTTGGTCTTCCAGTTCCCATCTGGCTTTATCTGAAGGGTATTCTCTCAGACCTCAAATCTCTGGTCCTCTGACCTGGCCTGGGACAGGAGAGAGAGAGAGAGAGAGAGAGAGAGAGAGAGAGAGAGAGAGAGAGGAGAGAGAGAGAGAGAGAGAATTCCACGGGGAGTCCTACACACACACACACACAGGAGGCACCCCTGGGATGCATGGGATGGTGAGGGTCCTAGGTGGGATCCCACAGCTTCTCCCCTAGGGTCTGGGTAGGTTGAATAATGCCCTTCAAAAGATGTCCTCATCCCAATCTCCAGGACTCCAATGTCACCTTATGTGGCTCAAACTTTGCCAATGGGACTAGATTCATTCTCAAAATAGGAATATGATCCTGCATTTTCTGGGGGAGAACTAAATGCAATCACAAACATCTTGACAGAGAGAGGCAGAGGAAGAGTTCAGCAAAAAGGGCGGAAGTTGGCGTGATGTGGTCACAAGCCAAAGAATGCTCACAGCCACCCGAAGCTGGAGGAGGCAACAAATGGGCTCTTCCCTGGAGCCTCCAAGGGGGCGTGGCCCTCCTGACATCTGGTTCCTACCCGATAAGTTTGATTTTGGACTTCCAGGCCCCAGAACCAAGAGAGAATGCCTTTCTGTTGTTTCTAGCCGCCAAGTTTGTGCTCATTTATTACAGCAGCTACAGGAAACTGACACAGGGTCCTAGGAAGAAAGATCCTTTCAACAAGGAAGGAGAATGGGAGGCAGAGAAGAACAAAGCCATGGAGCATGTGTGTCATCTCAGCTGAAACTGAGACCTATTTCAACATCATTCCAACTTCGTGCTTTCTTCTCTCCCGTGAGCCTGTTTTCTGCATCCCATTAGATTTTTCTTTTCTCGGCAGGTACATCTACATTTGAAGAGCGGGCCTTGTTCCTTCTTTAGCTAAAATGTCCACAGGGCAGCCATTCTTACGTTTTGCGGTGTCTTGTTAGACACACGAGCTGCCTGCCTTTCTCTGGATTCTCTGGGGGCTTGCTGTTGGCCCCTGTGGAGCACATTTGTGTTCTCGTCCATCCCTGACCTGAGCACACCTGCTACAGAACTCTACCTGGCTTATAACTGAGTGGGATCACCCAACTTTGAACCCACATATAAGATTTCCCCAGACGGCAGAGAGAGCATCCTGTGTGTCGTGTCGCCTCTAAAGAGCCAGTAACTAGATTTGGCTCTGAAAGTTAAAGAAAAACCTCATCTATGGAAACTAAAGAAGACTAAGGAGGGAAAATGCATGGAAAAAAAAACTTGAAAATCTCTTGATTATTTTGGACTTGGGACACAGATGGGAGTCCCTCTTGTGCCAAAATATCCATTGAACAGCACCAGCTGCGGGGTAAAAAAAAAATTTGAAAGAATCACACATTGCTGTTCACGGGAGGAGTTGTACGAAGGAGGGAGGGAAAAGTCTTGCAGATCAGTTGGTTTCTCGGTGCATCCTGTGGCCAGATGAAAAGCCCAAGACCACATCTGCAGGCGTAGTGCACTAGTATTAATATTCATGCAGAGACTATCTAGAAAGCTGTTTCCTCTGAATTTTTAGCAGTATGGTGGGTCTGGAGGAAAAACATTTCTTTTGTGTTAAGGAGTTTGTGTTGCATTACTTTTGAGCTTTATGGGGATTAATTTTAAAAGAGCATTGGGAGTGAAAATATTAGGCCTTATGTGGTGGTAATATTCCAAATATTATATAATCAGCAAGGCCAGAACTGCCCAATCAGAATCAGTGCTGCCCTGGAGCCCCCACAGTGCCAGGTGTTAACCTTTCACTTGCTGGATCCTGGAGAGGTCTGGGGATTTGGGGGTGGGTGTTGGGTTTGGGTGTTAGGGGTGCTGGAGGTATCCAGGGGTTTAGGGAAGCAACTATTCCAGTGTGTAGCAGCTAATTGGAGCCCTTACCAGATGATATATAAAAATGCTACTCTTATCTCTTCTGAACAAGGGGAAGTCAGAACATGAGATAGAGTCCACTTACTTGATGCTGGTATTTGTATCTACAGTGTGCCATGTGGTGGCCTATGGAGACGTTGTCAGCATAAGAGCCCATGGGGGCTGGGGATGTGGCTCAAGCGGTAACGCGCTCGCCTGGCATGCGCGGGGCTCTGGGTTCGATCCTCAGCACCACATAAAATAAAATAAAGATGTTGTGTCCACCGATAACTGAAAAATAAATATTAAAAAATTCTTTCTATCTTTAAAAAAAATCTTAAAAAAAAAAGAAGAAGAGCACATAGGTGTGCATCATTGTCATTATCAGAGATACCAAAGCTCTCGTCCTATTTGGGCGGCTTCATCATTGCAAATGATGAAATGTCTAAGGCGGGTTGCTTTAAGAAAAATAGAAAAAGGGAAGAGAACTTAATTGGCTCAAATGTCAGAAAGGTTTAGGGGCGGATGCTGCCAGGCCCAGGGGACTATGCGGGTGCACATGTGTCTGTTTTCCCTCAGTCCTTTTTTGGCTGGTGCTCCATTTGGGTTTCCTGAAGCAGAATCTTGACAAGGACTTTAGTGCGGGCAGTTCATTTGGTGGTGGTGGGACGGGGCAGGAGGCAGATGTGAGGGAGGGGGCCATGGGCAGAGAAGAGAGAGTGACCAGCATTCACTGTAGTTAGTAAACGCTGCTATGGGCCTACGGGGCTCAGTTCTGCTGGGAGACCTAAAGCAACCGTGGAGACTCAGAATTTCTAGAGAATCTCCCAAAATGGAGGTGGGGGGAGAGACTAGGATATTTATTTAGCCACAAATCTTTGTCTCCTGTTGGTTGAGAATTTCTCTAGGACCGTTAAGTGCCCCATACTTCAGAGCTGTGCCTGTCCGTGCCTGGGTGGCCTGCCCTGCACACTGGTCATGGGACTGCACCACAGGCAGCTGAAGGTCCATTCCACGTGGTATGATGCATCATAAGTACCCATCAAGCTGCGCTTTCCCTGGGCTTAGCTCCAGTCCCAGGCTGCACACGGTGGGCAGCACCCTCCTATGACATGATACCAACCACCAGCAGGCTGGGCGGGAGCTGGAGCCCCCTGGGTGGGTGAGAAGCTCAGCTGCACCAGCCTCCTCCTCTCTGGGTCCACAGAGTTCCTTAGAGTAGAATCTAAATTCTGTACTCTACTCAATTTCAGAATACTGCCCAGATGTTGGATAGAGTCACCTATCAGCCAAGTTCCAGGCTTGTTTCACTCTATTTTAACCATGGGCAGAATGCCACAGGCCTTTACTGATGGCACACCAGGTCCCCTGAGAGCCTGGTAGGCACTTTGAGAGCCGGGTGGTGATTCCCCCAAACTCTGAACACAGCAAATGCTGGGCTGGAGGAGTTGTGGCCAGGATTTCTCTCTGTCGTTAGGTGGCCGTAGATGGACCTGACCCTCAATTCCAAACTTGACCCTTGTAGTGGTCCCTTCTGAAAAATCCTTGCTGTTCCGCATTTGTGTTCCCATCATGCTGTATTGCAAAGTTTAAATGTCATGCTATATGGGAACATTTGCTCTATGCTGGAAAAGAATGAAGTGAAAATTGCTGGGGTTTGCCTCTCACCGAAGCATCATTAGCTAGTTGGGGTCACCTGCCTGGCTGCCGGGCATAACGTGACTCTTCCAGCCTGCTTCAATTTTAATGTCAACCTAACTCACAGAGAAGGTCCCAGTGGGGTCTCAGCCACCTCCACCAGGGTCCATCCCAACCCACTCAGCACAGCAGCTCTTGTGACCTTTAGATCCCTGGATCTGATACACAGAGGTGTTTCTGGTGAGGTCAACGGACGCAGTTGGTGTGAATTACTCTGGTCGATACTTTTTTCTTTATGGGAAAGTTTTCATTTGGGGGGAGCGAGGGAGGGGCTGCTGGTCAGAGTTCGGGGAGGGGTGTTGCATGGGGCTGCAGCGATCTTGGCAGTGCCTCCACTCTCCCCGCGCTTGGTCTCTGTTGACAAAACCTGCTGATGTTCTTAAGGCCTTTAAGGTCAAAATAGTTGCTTTCTGCTTCTTACCTCGTGAGCTTGATTGAGTTTGAAAAATCGATTTTCCAGATGGACCGCAGGCTGCAGAGCCTCATGGCGGTGGGAGGGACCTAAAGCTGGGTTCTGCCTGCTGCCAACAGCCCATAAAGGAGCGAGGCTTCCTGGGGTGGGGTGGGGCGGGTGGGGATTGGGGGGTGCAGGCCTCCCATGCTCAGGCTGACTCCGCATCCTGAGGCCTGTGGGGGGAGACTCCTCTCCCTGCAGTCAATCACGTGGAGGGTACTTCCTCCGAAACCTCCTGAGTTAATCTCTTGGTACCAATACCTTTTCAAATTCATTTCTGGAATTTTATTAAGTTTTACTTCAAACACAATAGTGGAAGGGCTATGAAAACCCACAGAGAAACTTGAGTGAACACCTACTATATCTTGGGGTGGCTGTGATTTACATCCTGTGAGGAACGGGCTGTGAAGTGCATATTCGCCTCCTTGCCTGCCTTGGCTTTGGGCTGATCTAATTCTTTATCACCATTTAGCTTATGAAACACCTATGGGTGCAGCCCGAGTTGACCTTCTACATTCCTGCTGACAGTCGAGAGATAGACAGACATAAATTAGGATACGGAGTTCTCCTTTTTGAAAACCAGTGGCTTTTAACCCTTCTGAGGGTTAAGTAAGCAACTAAAAGATACAATCTTTCTTTCCATTTTTTCCTGCAGCCCAGGTGTGACAGGGGCGTTTCAGGTGGTACTTTCTATACAATCTGATACTGGCCGGCACTTTATCTTCCGGTGATAGTAGATGGAACTGCTGACCTGGTGATCATTGTCTCATCATGGGTACCAATGGGCCCAAGGAGAATCGCTGACAAACATCTGACGCCATTCATTTACAGTGGTTAATAGTTCCCAATCTGAAGTCACATGCCCGCTTTTGAATCCCAATGGCTCTACTGACTCTGCAT
The DNA here is from genome assembly GCF_047511675.1 of Marmota flaviventris. Classification (NCBI taxonomy): domain Eukaryota; kingdom Metazoa; phylum Chordata; class Mammalia; order Rodentia; family Sciuridae; genus Marmota; species Marmota flaviventris. The sequence continues at coordinate 12,655,223 of NC_092501.1, forward strand.
GTGACTTTGAACCTGTTCCTTAGCTCCTTTGAGTCTCACTTTCCTCATTTATGAATATAAAAGCTAACACACCTGGCCAGTGGTCGGGGGATGTAGCTCAGTGGAAGAGCATTTGCCTAGCGTATGTGAGGCTCTGGGTTCAATCTTCCACACTGAAAAATAAATAGATAGATAGATAGATAGATAAAACCTATCCTACAGAGTTGTTATTATAAATAATGATAACACATACCAAGAGCTGAGAACAGTGTCTGGCACATAGTAAGTGCTAAACAAATTTCAACTGTTCTTGCTATTTCCAAATTATTGTTCTGGCATGTCACATGTTGTTTAAGGCACCAGGGATACAATGGTAAGCAAGACAAGACCTTATTAATGAAATATATTTCAAGCCCTAACCTAGGACCTAAGCTCTGGGGACACTGTAGTGAGCCAGAGAGAGTCCCTCTTCCTCCTGCAATCTAGCAGGGTACATAGAGAATAAACAAATTAGCCAACAACAACCAAAAAGATGATAAAGCTGAGAATAAAGAAGAGGATCAGGACAGAGAGGGAAAAGTGGGAATCGTGACAGCTTTGACATGGTGACTGTGAGGGCTTGGGTGGGTTTGTCCCCAAGGGTCCACGTACTAGGATCCTGACCCCCAAGGTGGTGGTGTGGGGTTCTGTGGAGCCTTTATGAAGGGGGCCTAGTGGAGATCCTTAGTCCTCGCGGGCACTATCCTTGGAAGGAAGTACTGGTACCCTAGAGTGAGCTCCTATGAGAGTGAGTTGTTACAAAAGCCCCAGCCTGACCCTGAGTGTCTCTCTGGCTTCCTACTTCAGGATGTGATCACCAATGGCTCCTGCCATAGCCCCCCACCATGATGGGACGCAGCCAGGAGGACTCTCCCCAAAACCAAGTCAGTGCCAGTGTCATGCCCTAGAACCAACAAAATGTAGGCTAAACTTCTTTTCTTCATAAGCCGCCTGCTTCGAGTATTTGTTATAGTGACAAAAAACTGACTTTGAGCAGAAGGAATTGGGGGAAAGAGTTTTCTGGATGGAGAGGACAAGGACAGCAAAAGCCCTGAACAGCAAGCTGAGCCAAGGACCTGGAGCACAGTGACTGGGGGCAGAGGGCTGGAGATGGAGGCAGGGAGGCACAGGAAGTCATGAGTTTGCAGACTCTGACTCTGAGTAGGTGGAGCCGTGGGCAGGGGGAAGATCTGTGAACAGAGGCGGCCAGGTCTAACTCTCACCTTTAAAGGGTTCCCATGTACGCTGTAAAAACAGAGCTAGGAAGTGGTGAGCACAACTGTTTGGGTGAGGGAAGGCATCAGCTGGGGCTTGGATGAGGCCCGGGTGGGGACAGACACGTCTACCCACAGGGGACATTTAAAAGTGGATCCAATGAATTTGCTGACACGAATGTGGAGATCAAATTCTAGTGGAATGTGCCAAACACTAAAATGTGCCAAAATTAAAAAAGAAGAAGGAGGAGGAGGAGGAGGAGGAGGAGGAGGAAGGAAGAAGGAAGAAGAAGAAGAAGAAGAAGAAGAAGAAGAAGAAGAAGAAGAAGAAGAAGAAGAAGAAGAAACCACTCATAAACAAGATCATTCAGACAGTAACAAGTGCTGCACAGAAGATGAGAGAAGGTAACGGGGAATGCATTCAAGAGGAATTTCTTAGCAGAGAAAACATTTGAAATGAGACTTTAGTGGAAGCCGGGAGATTCCATCAACTCCTATCACACCACGGTGGGGGGGGGGGAGGGATTCCCATCCCAGGGTTAGGAGGCTGACCGTCACAGGGCCCTGGACAGATAATATAGACCACAGTTTTTTAGTCACATGTACTTGCAGCCTGGGAGAGAGATACCACGTGCCAAGTACTTGAGGTTTGTACTTGAGAACAGAGTGACATCAGGGGCTGTGAGAGGCTGGCTTTGCAGAATCAAGAGGGCAGGGTGCCCCCTGGTCCCCACAGGGAAATGAAATTGGTTGGTTTGACTAATTCTGCAGCTGGTAGAGAACAGAAACCTGGTACCCAGGGATAAGCAGGGCTTGGATGAGGCCCAGGTGTCTTGGATGAGGAGGGCTGTCTGGACAGGAGATCTTATCTGCAGGAGCAGAGCAGGGAAGAGAATTTGCAGTTGGGCCATTTCAACATTTCCAGTTTCACCAGATGTCAAGGCAGCACAGATACTGGACCTTCACCTCAGGCCTCACACCAGGCCAGGTAAGAAATGACACTGACCTGGACCCGAGGGAGAGCAAAGCTGTGAGAGAGGTGGGCATTTTAGAGGCAGTTCTGGAGAACTGAATCCTGAATGACACTGGTTATAAGGGAAACTAATCGAGGATGTCATCTAGATTTTTCTTCCTTGAGTAACTCGAGATGTTAGTTATCCACTGGGCAAGACATGGAATGGTGAATAGATCTTCTGACTTGCAGTAATCAAAGTTATCTTCCTCTCTCTCTCTCTCTCTCTCTCTCTCTCTCTCTCTCTCTCTCTCTCTCTCTCTCTTTCTTTCTTTTTTCTGGTGCTGGGGATTGAACCCAGGGCTTTGTGATGTGAGGCAAGCACTCTACCGACAGCTGTATCCCCAGCCCTCAAAGTTTATTTTCTATGTTACACTGGAGATACTTTTATTGGAATCAATGCACATATCAAGTAGGACGATGAATGGATCTAGAGCTCAGGGGAGATGAGGAGTACAGGAGATAAAGGTAGAAACCATCAGTGTATAGATTGTACTTAAATTCAGTGGATTACATGAAGTCAACATAGGACATAGAAGTTAGATTTTGGTCTTTCAACCTTGAGAGATTGAGCTGAAGTCACGGGAAGAGATGAGGTGGGTTCACTGAGATGCAAGAAAAACCTGGAAAATAAGATGCCGTGTAGCAGTAGATAAGAAAGCATTTCACAAAGTAATGTGCAGTCAAAGGTGTCAATTGTGTGCTCCTGAGAGGTGAGGAAAGATGAGAACAGAAGTGCATTGGAATGGGAAAGATGGTGGCCATTAGTGCCCTTGATGAGAAGTGGAATGTGAGAAGACTGATAAAGAAGTGGAGAGCAAATTGGGACAACTTATTGGAGCAGCTTAGCTACAAAAGAAGAAATAACATAAAGAATGAAATTTATGAACATCAGTGTAAGCTAATGACACCAAGAAAGAGGTGAATTGGTGATGCTAGGGAGACCAGAGTGTATACTAGGAAGCACCGAGGAGAGCTGATTGGTACTTAACAGAGAGGTCAGATTCTCCGCTGAACATCTTCAGTCTGAGAATGTGAGTTGGTACTAAAGGCAGTATTGGTGAAACTGAGGATCATCTTGGCTACAGATAGTCCCAAAGACACTGGTGATGCTGTACTCCAGGCTCCAAATAGAAAGATAGCAACGTATTATCCTGCACATATAGGACAGGGGGATAAAGCAAAGCCCACTATTTTTTAATAACTAATGATTTTAAGACTCAGAGAAATGAGATGTCATGAGATTTTATAGGGCAAAGTCGTCTTGCACTATGTAATAAATAATTTTTAAAGTGCCTTCTTTGTGTCCTTTCACATCCTTCTTTAATCATCAACCCCATGGCCCTAATGAAGGTTGCTAGGGTGGATCTTTAGAGTAGTGCCTTAGAGTCAGAACTTAGATCTGGGTGGAAACCTGGGTCCACCAAATAGTAACTGAAGGTCTTGGCCACTTCACAGGACCTCAGTTTACCCATGTGGACTATGAAGTACCATTTTTGGCTTCTAGTGTGGGACTAACTAGAAAAGAACCAGATGACCTGTTGGTCATTCATCTGTACTGGGCCAGGAGAGAAGGAATCACAGTTACCCAAGGTCAGGTCGGGAGAGAGCAGGTAGAGGAGATCTGTGGCTCACCTGTTCCTGCTGCACCCCAGGCAGCAAGACTGAAAGCAGCCAGTCTTTTGCTTTAGATGGGAGTTCCTGTGACCTCCTGGTCAGAACAGATCAGGCTGCTTCCCCAGTAGGACCTTCTGGCTGATGCCCCAAATACAATGCATGCTCACCGTCAGATTCAGTACCAAGATGCACGGTTTCCTTCCCGACTAGTTGCAATGGCTGAGAGTCAGCCACGCAGGTTCCCAAATTTATTCATGCTGGTTATGCTAATATTATATGCTCATTATTCACATACTCTAACGTAAACTGATGAAAGATTTAACAATGATTAATTACTCAATAAATTACTATCAAATCAAGTGTGTGTGAAACACACATTAAAAACTGGGAGAAGACGAGAAATGTAGAGAAATTACTTTATAAGTGTCTTCAAGGGCTCATCAGGTCTTAAAGAAACCCAAACGGGGACTTCTGGATGATGCATTATGGGTGGCTTTGAAGGCAAGACTGCTTGGAACTCAGATCAGCAGACCCCGGCTCAAAGAAAGGGTCTTGGCTCGACATCAAAAGAGTGGCAAGTCCGCGAACATCCATATGTTCCAAGTTAAAATTAAATCTTTAAGGTATGTATGTATCACATTTTATGATTCACTGCTTTAATTAACTTTTCCAGCAGACTCGCCAACTGCCAGTCCCAACTTCACTGGATAACAGTGAAACTGTGTTTATTTTTCAGTTATTATAAATGTGTACCCATTGCTAAACACTGTAAAAATTCTAAATGCATGAAGAAGAAAATGAAAACTCCTAAGACAAGCACAGGAAATAATTGAATGGAGCTCCATCCCAGTCATTTTGTTTTTATTTTATATATATAATTTTTTTGTAGTTGTAGATGGACAGAATGCCTTTATTTTATTTTTTTATTTTCATGTGGTGCTGAGGATTGAACCCACTGCCTCACCCATGCTATGCAAGCGCTCTGCCACTGAGCTACAGCCCCAGCCTTATAAATATATTTTTAAAAAGTAAAATTATGACCCCTTTATTTTGTCTTCTGCTTTATTCTTGTTATATCATAAACATATCTCACTAATCTTTATCTACAACACTATTTTGTTGGCTTTTAAAAAAAATTGGAATAATAATGACTTTTAATAAAAGTAATAATTGTTTGCTATTCACTTCAAGTCAAAACCAAAATATGCAAAGGAAAGGATAGATGACCCTGAAGTCAACTACCCAGAAATAGCAAGTGTTCCTTTTCAATAAGTATAATCCTAGATTTATTCCTCACAAAGATGCAAATGAAAGGTTAGATGGATTTGATTCATAATATTTTTAGAAAACTCTTTATATTGGAATTATTTTAGATTTACTGAAAAGTTGCAAATACGGTACATAATGTTTCCATCTACTCCTCACCCAGACGGCTAATATTAACATCTATGTTACCATGGTACTTACAGCTAAGAAATCAACACTGGTACGTTACCATTAACCACACTCCAGATTTTATTTGACTTTTATTAGCTTTTCCACTAATGTCCTTTTTTTTATATTCCCTGATCCAATCCAGGATCTCTCATTACATTTAGCAGACTATTTTAAAAGAGATGAATTTTACTTGTTCTTAATATCATAAAAAAAGCGAGTCAACATAGAGAACAATTAAACCACAAATCAAAGTTTCTCTCTCCTAAGGGAGATTGCTTCCTAAATGATCATTATAAATTTTAAAATAAATATAAAAAATGTTACAAAGTTAAGTCATAGTTTTTTTTTTTTTTTTACTAGTGGAATTTATGAGGAATGTGCATCTCTAATGAAGGTGAGATGAGTTCTTTTATGTTTATTCTCCTCTCCCTCCCCAGTCCTTCTAATTTTATTAGTTATATTACTTTATAGACTTTTCCAGGTTTGTAATGTGTATATTCTATTGCACAAATTCTCACTTTTGAGTTTAGTCTAGATTGCTTGGGTTCATCATTGTCACACATATTTTAAATTTCAATGTCTCTAGCCCTCAATTCTATATTTGCTTCATCTCTTGACTGGCTGCCTCACTCTGCTGAAAATTCTTTCAAAAAATAGTGCATGGATGCAGATTTCACTGATCTCCCCGCCGTGTTTGAGAATGCCTGTCCATGGCCTTTAGAGTCAAACAGTGAATGTCTTGATATAACATTTTAACAAATCATTTCCTTTTCCTCAGAACTTTGTAAAAAGGGCCTATCATATTTTGACATTGAACATTACAGTCCCTTTGCTGGTGGCTTATTTTTACTGATAGTTTGAAGAATTCTTTATTCTTGAGTTTATTATTTCCACCAGGACACAGCTCTACATGGGCTCATCCATCATTTTTTTTTTCCTTCAGAACTTAGTGTACCTTCTTGATCTGCAGATCGAGTTCTTTTGTTTCATAGATTTTTGTCCTTCATTAGAATTAAAACACTCAAAACTAGCCGGTGTGGTGGCACATGGCTGTAACCCCGGCTAGTTCCCAGTGGTTTAGTTATCGTTCTAGTCTTTTTTTCCTTCTCATTCTGTTATGTTATTTTTCTCACTTTTCTCCTCTGCTTACTGACTCTATGTTGTTAGTAAGTTCCTCTGTGGCATGAAGCACTTAATTACTTGGAAGGATTTTTCTTCTGTTTAACTTGAAGTTGTTTTCTTCCAGAGTGGGTCTCTCATCTATGTTCTATTCCAATCTTCTCTGTAAACTCTCTCTTTAGGACATTTGCATGGTCGTCCATACCTTCTATTTGCCACAATATGGTGTGGGTAACTCTTCTTTTATAGCCTTCTCACTATAACTGGTTCCTCTTCATGTTCTTCTCTGAGTTTGAGGACAGAGTGCTACCTAACTGGTATCTCATCTGTCTTTGTCCATTTTGTGCTGCTATATCAGAATACCTGAGATGGGCAATTTATTTATTTAGAGAGAGAGAGAGAGAGAGAGATTTCTTACAATTCTAGAAGCTGCAAAGTCCAAGGTCAAGGTGTTTGCAACTGGCCAAGGACTTCTTGACATCATCCTGTGGCACAAAGTGGGAAGAGAAGAGAAGAAGGACAAAAGGGCTATAAACTCATCCTTTCATCCATCTAAGAAAGAGGTACATGTCCAGGTGGAACTGTGAGATACCACGGATGAGAATGTCTGGGGGCCAAAAAAGGCATGGAAATTGCAATCAGTGAGGCCCTAAGGGACAAGGTCTGCAACCTGGTGGGCATAAGATGGATTCCCAGTCATTTTGTTGGGGTTCAGGATCAGAATCACGAAGGAGGAAATGGGAGGGGCTAAAAAACACTTTAGATTTACAGCATGTTAATTTAGTCTTTAAAAAGTGCTTAAAGATAACACTCTTCTCGTTCTCATTTTAATTCCCACTATCTGCTATGCTTTTCAGCGTCTGCCGCAACAATGAAACAGTTTATTTTTACTCATTTTTCTCTCCCATAAAGAGAAATCAACAATGTATTATCATGTTTCTTAAATACGACTGAACTCATCTTATTAGGGAAAGCGAAGAAGGATGTGTCATGTTATGAGAAATGACATGATGTATATACAGCCATATGTTTTCAAAGGGTTTTCTGTCAGTGTTAATCAAAACTCTTCCAAATTTATGAACCTACGGAGCAGCATGTCAAGCATATGGGAAATATCTCCCCTTCAATATTGAGAATTTGAATTAATAATAAACATTACTTAGTGAACCTAAATGAGAAAAACATATCAATGTTGAATCTAAGAAAAGTAGAAACTTATAACAAAAATTCCCCTGGGTGTTAATTTTTTTAGCATACTGTTTAATACGTCTCTCACACTGCTCTATCTTTATTTTGACTCTGCCTGCTCATTTACTGCCTGTAGAAGTGGCCTGCTAAAATGTCAAATAATCAGTGTTCCATACTTTCCCTTTTGCTTTGTATTATATTGGAAAATCGTTGAAATTTAGGGTCTGAAAAGGAACCAGTGTTTTTCCTGCTGCTTAGTGACTGGTGTTCAGTGAGACCTCTCTGAATCTCCATCCATGGCCTTCCTGCAGAAAATTACTAACATCTCTCTTGTTTAACCGTCACCATCAGCCTCTTCATGATCTCAGGAGTTAACATTATTTCAGGATCTGTGTCATTAAACTTAGATTTATTTCTAGCATCAGCTGGATGGGGTCTCATCAGGCAAGTGAGTTCTTAGTTGGAGAAAACATCTTTGATTGTGGTACATGGATCTTAAACAGAACTTTCACAAGACTGGAGGGGGGATCATAATTAGAAACAGGCTGAATATGAGCCAGAAGTGTGCAGCAGTTAACCATAAACCCAATGCCATGGGCAGGGTATAGAAGCAGGGAAGAGGGCCTAATCTTTCCTAATGGAACCCTCTCATCATTCAGAGGTGATTTGATTAAAGATGATGATAGTGATAATAATGATAGTGTCTAGTTTCATCATTATAATATTAAGAAAATATGCAAAATCTACTATTTTTGATGACCAAAAGATATCTCAGATAAGCTAAAAACCTACCCCTGCATATTCTCCTCCCTTTGAGTGTGGGTTGACCTGCAATTGACATCTAGTCCATAGAATGTGGCAAAAGTGACGGGAATCTTCAGATGTAATTAAGGTTCCATATCAGTTGATTTTGAATTAGTGAGACGAGAGATTATCTGGGTGAGCCTGACTTAATCAGATGACAGCTTTAAAAAGACATTTCCCTTGTGGTCTAGAAGTTATCTGCTACCCTGTGGGAGGGTCTATGAAGAATCTGTGATACTGTGATATAAGAACATATATATTTTGTCTTTATCCCAGTTCCTGGCACAGATCAACAAAAGCCCCTGAAGCCAGGCATGGTGGCACATGCCTGAAATCCCAGGAACTTGTTAGGCCCAGGAAGGAGGATTTCAAGTTCAAGATCAGCCTCAGCAAATTAGTGAGGTCTCAAGGACTTAGTGAGGCCCTAAGGACTTAGTGAGACCCTGTCTCAAAGTAAAAAAATACATAAAAAAAAGACTGAGAAAAATGAGAAATTATACCCCATTTGATTCAAATGCATGAATTGTCAAGATCATTGTACAGTCATGTGTAGCTAGTAAAAAAAAAAAAAAAAAGACTGGGGATATGGTTTAATGGTTAAGTGCCCCTGGGTTCAATCCCTGATACCAACAAATAAGTAAGTGAATAAATGAATGAAAAAATAAATAAAACCTTTAATTTTCTGAGTGATGGGGGTGAGAGGAGTAGCTTCCATTATGGTGTTGGATCATAGTCCCTGGTTCCAGACATAAGACCCTTGGACTCTGCTGAGTGATGGGAGGGTCTTTTGCTATTCACTAGCCCCTCCACCTCCACCCCCACCCCCTCACGCCCCCATCACACCTGAGTTCATGCTAATGAGGTAGCTTAGAGGAGGATCCTCCTTAGACTCAGGATGGGGCCAATCATCAGAAGACCAACCAACTACAGGGTTGGAATGTTTGTCCTGCCAGGTGACCTCAGGGAAGGGACTTGGTGCTGGGATTAAGCTTTAGAAAACTTCTAACAAGACACCTTGGGCTTCTGGAAGGTGAGTGTGCCATGTGCTGGGAGGTGGGGCTTCCCAACTTCAGGGGGTGGAGCTTCCTGGGCTTGGGGCTCTGCCAGGCCTCACCTGGCTGCTCATCTGTATCCTTTATAACTAACCCTAAGAGTCCATAAAGCACTTTCCTGAGTTTTGTGAGCCATTCCAGCAAACTGGTGAAGCCGAGTAAGGGAAGACAGGAGCCCACTGACTTGTGGCCTGACAGTGAGAAGTCCCAGGGCCTAGGACTCACAGTTGGCCCCTGAATTGGGACAGTCTGGTGGGACTGTGCTTCCCACTTGCAGAACCTCCTGTTAGTCCAGGTAGGTCATGTCAGAATGGAGTTGAACTATTGCACACCTTGTCAGCCTCAGGGGAGTGGAGAACTAGTCAGGGTGAGGGAAATACCACACATTTGCTCTCAGGAGTGTATATGTAAAAGCGGTTCTAGGGCTGCATGGCCGGGGTGGCAGGCACAGAGCAGCCCCCAGCTGAGAACTAGCAAAACATGAGGACCTCAGCCGTCCAGCCCAAGGGATCCAGGCCTGCCAACAAATGCACAAACCTGGAGGGCACTCAGCTCCACGAAGCAAAACAGCTCGAGGTCAATGGCCTTCTTTTGAGACCCTGAACACGGGTTCATCTAAGTTGGGCTAGGCTCCTGACCCCTAGAGACTGAGATACTCAGTGTACATTGTTTTAAGATGCTAAATGGAGGTTATTTGCTACTCAGAAAAAGATATAGAATGCGAAGGACAACCAACACCATAGAGAGATTAGAGGTTGAGTCCAGGCGTTTGGTAATTAGTCTGGGATTTCTTATTAGAGACAAAGTGAAGGCATAATCCTTTCTTCAACTTTACTTGTAAATGTGAGAAGTTTCTAGGAAGAAAATTGTCTTCCACTATTTTTTTCCAAAACTACAGGTGGCCAAAGGAGTGTTTCCACTAATTCTTTTTCAGAGATTTTTCATCCCCAGAGACTGTGACCTCATGGATTTGGGTGGTACCAGGGTTTCAGGATGTTTCAGGTTGCCCAGGAGGCTCTCACGTGTGGCCCAGGGTTGACACTTACTGTGGCCCTTCCTGGGAAGAAGGATGCCCTCTCAGTCTATTGTCAATACTGCTAGAACCTGTTCTCGGCAGGCTGAGGTCTTCAAAGTGGACTTTAGATATGCCAGGGTCATGACCTTGAGAATGGGGCAGATCTGGAGGCATTAACCAAATGGAAGATGTACAGGCAGGTGAAAGGAAGCAGCCTAGAGAAATTCCCACAGCAGGCCCAGGGGCTGCGACTGAACAGGAAGGCCTGGTGCTCCTCAGCCCCTTTTTTATAAAACCTTCATTCCAGGTCCAGCTACTTTCCTCAAACCTACCCAAATCCCATCTAAGTAGCTAAAGCATTCTCTTCTTTCTCCTTCTCCGGTCCAGCATGTCTTATTATTGGCATTAATTATTTCTCCCCTGCATGCTTTCTGTCCACTAGAAAAAATGTGACTTAAGCCGGCAGCTGGAAATCTTCCTGGCTAAGGTAGAAATGTCTAGAGATTTAAAGTTTCAGTGTCTAGAAAAATATTTGGGAATCTTCTATGAATCCATAGATGTTTACAAGGAAGATCTTTAACTAATGGGGTAATGCTACTTTGGTCTAAGTCATTGGGATGCCGGGTTGGAAGGTCTATTCATAAAGAGTGAGTAACTGTCTATCCTAAAGGACAGTGTAAATATGCTACAGTAACAAACAGTCCTAACATCTCAACACAACGCAGAATCATTTTTAGCTAATGTTCCAAATTCAAGTTCCTTGGGCCAGGGCAGTTGAGGACTTGCCTCCATGTCATTTTTAGTCAGAGACTAGAAATGGAACCTCTGACCATGGATAGCTTTGACAGGGGAAGAACAAATCATGTATTTGGCTCTCAAAGGTTTCAGCCAGCAAATAGTGCATGTGACTTCTATTCCCATTTTATTGGCCACGGGAAGCCACATGGTTGCCTGTGACCCAAATGGTCAAGGAAATGTAATCCTACCTTTCACTAAGGAGGAAGAGAATCAGATATTTTTGGTAAACAGCACTAACCATCATTAAGAACGTGTCCAGTATCTCCGTGAGGCCATAGACTGCTTCAGGCCCCCAGCAGTCTTACAAGGGGTTCATCATCTGCAGTGGCTAACAGCATTGTCTACAGACCCCTCAAATTGCCATATATCGGGCAAATGCAATTTGTTTTGAAATAGCTGACTTTCAAATTATTATTGAACTCATAGTAGCTTTTATTCTTGATGTATTTCTTTTTAAAGACCCTGTATTAAAATTACAGCTGTTAGGCTAGGAGTGTAGCTCAGTGGTAGAGCACTTATCTAACATGCATAAGGCCCTTGGCTGTATCCCCAGCACCATTAAAAAAAAAAAAAGAAAAAGAAAAATTATAACATTATATGGGAGAAGGGTTTTGAAGTTTAACAAAGCATCCTTGTGTTTGAGAAGATTGGGAGTCACCAAGTTAACATTTTATCTGACTCAACACGATGGATCATTCAGGTATCTGTCTTAGGTGGTTTCCTTCATAAGCCAGCATCTAGGTTGTGATTGATAATCCTGAGACGAATGTCTCATGAGTGTGGAAGGCACTGGCTGAAATATACACTTGACCCAGGTACAGTATATTACTGCTGCCACCATACAAATTGCACATGACAGTTTTATTCATCAATTTCTGCATCTTTAGACTGCACCTGAGTATAGTTGCCTTGAAATGCATGTAACAACGGAACTAAAACTCCTTGTGATAAAAATATATGTAATTTCTCTTTATGTCCTTTCCATGAAATCACTTGTCATTAAATATCTACTATACCTAAATTTCTGTGGACTACCTAGTAAAAATTAATTTGAATTAGAAGTTATTATTTTCCAAATGTCCACCTGTTAACTTATGGTCTTTGCTTGGGAGGAGGGGGTGGAGATCTTTGTTCTTAAATCTTTTGAGAAATATTCTATCATGTTATTTTCCTTCTGCTTTTGAATTCACCCTGCATCCAGTTCTTTTCATTGGTGCTGGATGAAAAGATGTTGAATACACCAGTATGTTCTGAGGGGACACTCCCCCCTGCACCTGTTCTTTTCTTCTGGTAAAGACTAGTCACAAAAGAATCAAGTACGAAGAGGAGAATTCTCAGTTCTTTTCCCTACTTACCATTTCCTCAGTCTCTGGAATTTTCTTACACTATTGGTTATGCCATATGATATCCTGTAGAAGTCCTTCACCCACGGAAATTTTCCCTGGGCTCGGGACTCACCATCCACCTGCAGACTGTTTTAAAACCAGTCAGTGTTCCTCTTTTGGATAGCTATTTACGATTTTGAAAAATTCTGCCTGGGGTATAGAAAGAGAGAGAGAGAGAGAGAGAGAGAGAGAGAGAGAGAGAGAGAGAGAGAGAGAGAGCGCAAGCCCATGAAATTGGCATTTTTGAATAATTTCTGCATCAGACGAAAGCAAAGAATTTTCCAAATACAACTTCACATGCCACAGAGAGAAAAACAAACTGGAAAACAACTTAAGCCTCTGATGCAGGTGTGTTGGCAAAAATTTCCACACAACTTTCACGTGATTCCTGCTGCTAAAAAAAAATATTGTTCAGATTGAGAGCTCTTGAACTGAGAAGAGGGATCTTGAAGGATGTAAGAATGTTCTAACTCCTTTTAAAATTAAGCTTTTATTTCTATGACCCACAAGTTTTAAAAAGATTTAAAAGTCACTGAAAATAATAAATAAAAAAGAACATCCTTCCCCCAAGTAATTACATTACACAGAGATAGCTATCAACATTTTGCCATACATTATCCCAACACTGTTTCTATACAGAAAAGATATCTATTTTAATTAAATTGTATTATATTGAAAATTATATTTAATGTACAAGATTTATAACTATAGATTAAATATGAATTAGTTTATTATTCACGTACTCTATTTCTTTATAGATTTTTAAGGTACTTAATCAGACAAGAACCAGAGTGGTATGTTAAAAATACTCAATCCAGGGCCAGGGTTGTGGCTCAGTGGTAGAGCGCTTGCCTTGCATATGTGAGGCACTAGGTTAGATCCTTAGCACCACATAAAAATAAACAAAATAAAGATACTGTGTCCATCTTAAAAACAATCTTAAAAAATACTCAATCCAAATTTCTAATTGTATTTTAATAGGTTTCACTCTCCATATTTTAATTTTTACCATTAAAATTACATGACTGTTAAAATTGCATTCATAAAAAAAAATTTCATTCATCATTGTAAAGCAGAGCTCTAAAAATACCTTGAAACTATTTTACAAGATAGAAAGATTTTGAAATTATTAATTTTTTCTTGTCTACCAAGTAAAGGAAACTTGTTTGGAGAAAATATAAAAATAAGAAGTTATATTAAACATTGTTACTTTTACTGACATAGAATGACCTCTGTTGGCTCATTTATCTTTTGGGTTGAATTGTGCCTTCGACAAATATTTCATCCTTGCTTTATTTTATTTGATATTCGTTTGCTACATTTTGGCTTTTAGTTTTATTTTTAAATATATTGCAGTCTTCAAGGTGGTGGTGACATATGTCTCACAAAAGGAGGGAGCTGGATTTTGCCTTTTCACCCATTCGGAAGCGTTGCCTTTCACAGATGTGTTAGGCACGTTCATGTACTGATTGAAGTCCCACGGGTGACACCTGAACCATTCTGTTCATGGCTATGTTTTTCTTCTGTGAAGTTTTTTTTTTTTTTTGCTCTGACTGTTGCTGCCTAGATTCCCCTTTAGCTCATCTCTTTCCCACTAGCAAAATGTTCTTAATCTCAGTTCTCAGAGAAAAAAATGAATCTCAGGGCATCCAAAGATTCCCTGGAATGGTGCAAAGCTGCGTGTGTGTGTATGTCTGCACCAGCCTATCTGGCAGGAGGATGCACCCCTCCCTCTAGTGTCTCCCCTCAAACCTCCAACACGTAATCCACATCTTCACTTCTATCTGCTGAGGAAAGAGCGCAAGAAGAGAATTGCCACCCCTGTCCTTCCCAGCTGTCGGCCAACTTGACTGGTTTTAAGCTCCCAAGCCTGGAGATTGTAGGAGAGGACCCAGCCTCCCCTTAGAGGCCCTCAGGGGAGCCAGGCTGGAAGGTGGATGTTGGGAGGAGAGGCCAGGGCTGTGGAGGGTCCCAAGAAGGCAGACCTGGAGCGTCAGGGCTGGCAAGGGCCAGGTGGGTGTGGGGTGCTGTCAAGGGAGGGGTGGGCGTGGGGTGCTGACAGCCAGGAGGCAGTGCTTGGGTGTAGGGAAGCCAGGGAGTCCAGGCTCATGTTGCAAATGAGTAAACAGGTCTAAAAGCCAAGGGAGATCTGCTCCGGGGTTTCTAGGACAGACAGTGGTGACCTGGCTCAGGTGCTGGCATGGTGAGAGGGAGGGTTCTGACACAGCTCACTTTTTCTCTCCTGTCAAGGTGAGGAGGGGTGGTCTTTTTCTCTCCATGCAGGTGAGGAGGTCAAGGGAGGGGTGCTCTTCAAAATGTCTTTCTAAAATATGCAAAAACTGTCACCACAGCTTTACCATTTTGAGGGAGCTGGTTTCTTGGTTTGGAGAACCTGTCACAGATACACGTTTTGCATGTTACGGGTGGTACGCATGTTGTTCTATATTGACTGTTTGATATATTTCTGAGGCACTTTTTCCACACTTCCACATAGTTTCAGAAATGATCCTTGAATGGTTCCATGAAACCTCATGCTATGGATGGACCAAAATAAGTTCTGAAGCAGTTCCCCAAATGCTGGACACCTAGTTTGCCTCTATGTGTTTTGCAGAATGAGATGGAGTTGCTTGAACCCCACTGAGCACCCACCTTCACAGCAGGTCCCAAGAAGCAGCCTGGAGTGGGGAACCACACCACTGCCCGACTGCTGCCCATCCAGTGCTGCCTTTGCCCCAGGACCTGACCTGGCTCCATGACCAGCCTCTCCTATCTGCATGGATGTGTGGGGCATCCTACCTCGACTGCTCCATTTTCTGGGCTGCAGGAACCCAGGGCCAGGCTTGAGCTCCGTCTATAATGGAGATGGGGGTGGAAGCTAACATGTTTGGTTTCTGTTGAGGGAAGTAGGTTCCATGAAGCCAAGAATTTCTCAAACACAGTATGACTACTCCCAAGTGCCCAGCAGACAGGAACACGGCCAGGGCTGAGGAGAGGCTGGACCAGGCCATGATGCAGCCAGTAATGAAGGAGCACACAGCATAAATACAAGCTGGCCTGCATTTGGGTGACATCCTTTTAAAGATGAAAAGACTACCTTAGTAGAAAATGGCATTCTTTTCCTTAGTTACTTGAAAGGGAAACACTTATTCCCCTTTTCTTTTCCTTAGTTTTTATTTGGCCTTATGGAAATTCATTCATGCTTCATCATGGAATCCCTGGTGTCCAGTAAAATTCTCAGCACATACTAGATGCTTGACAGACATTTATTGGATTGATGGATTGATGTTCGTAGCGGCATTGATGGAGCTGGCAGAGCCTATCCCAACAGAGTTCCAGAGCTGTCTGTCCTGGGGGCTGGGCATGGGCTGCTGTGTCCCCACGGGCAGACAAACCTCACTGTGTACAGGTTCAGAACTCTCATCTCCCATATTAGCCCCAGCCTCTTCCTGCCTGGTCCCCAAGGCCCAAAAGATTGTAATAGCTTCCTGCTGGCCCCTCAGCTTCTAGCCTCTCCCTACCTCCCTTCCTCCCCTCTTCTAAGATACACAATATTTCTGTCCTAAAATCCTTGTTCTCCATCACCTGCAGGAAAGAACCCCAAATCCACAGTTTTTTCTTAACAGTCCTTTCAGAATTCATCATAAGATGTATTCCAAGCTTTAGGTGAGCCATGGTGGCACACATCTGTAATCCCAGCAGCTCAGGAGGCTGAGGCAGGAGGACTGCAAGTTCAAAGACAGTCCCAGCAAAAGCAAGGTATTAAGTAACTCAGCGCGACCCTGTCTCTAAATAAAATACAAAATAGGGCTGGGGATGCGGCTCAGTGGTTGAGTGCCCCTGAGTTTAATTCCTGGCACCACCCCCCACCCCGGCCCCGCCAAAAAAAGATATATTCCTTGCCAAAAAAAGATATATTCCTTGCTTTTATGATTATGTCAAAATTGATTCTACTGTCATGTATAACTAGAAAGAACCAATAAAAAAAAATAAAAAAAGAAAGAAAACAACTTAAAAAAATTCACCTTCACTTTCCTTCTCTTCTTCCTTATAAAATCGCTTCCCTGGTCCCCAAACCCTGAACTGTGCCCCATGCACCCCACACTCTAGTCAGTGCTTGGAAATACCCTCTGCTGCATGATTTTTGCTTTTCTCATGCATCCCATCTGCATGGGATATACCCACTTGCCATGTTACCAACTACTATCACACCTGTAAGACAAAGGTCTTCTTTTTTCTCCTCCTTAATTCCATCCTAGCCTCAACTCTTCAGAATCTACTTCTCATCCAAAGCCCCTGGGCCCTTATATGTGCTACTTCCTGTGTTCATAGTCAGTGCGTCTGTCTCAGAGCTCAGCAAGGGATAAGCAAATCATCTTTCCTCTCTGGAGCCTCACTCAGTGCCTGGCACACAGTCGGCTGTGTTTTGAGTGATTTTGTAGAACTGAGTGCCATCTCTTGGGTCGCAGCTATACCTGTACAAATACTCACGGGTCTTCCCCAGTGTCTAGATTCTCTTCCCCCACATTCCGAGACTGACTTGAAAAGCCACTGTGAAGGTAAATCTTTCTCACACATAAGGCCCAGGATTATACTTTCACAAAGAGAAAAACTTCCCTCGATTCTGTTTCTAAATGACAGATGACCTCTCCAGGAAAAAAAAAAAAAGGAAAAGAAAAATGCCATTGTGTGGCAGAAGTCAGGAAGGCTTCACGCTGTCTGAATGCCAACCAGGCGATCTGTGTTCCCAATCAGACCTGCGATCCCCACGCACAGGACAATGTTGGTTTGACCTCAGCAGAAATCAGATCTGCTCTACATGGCGATGATGACAGCAAACATATGGAATTGATTAAATGAATAAATAACCCTACTTAGTTTTGCATAAGAATATGTGGTACCCAGGTCAAAGATAATCCCTAATTTTTCTATGCATAATAGATTCCAAAGTGTAAACATCACCAGTAGCCTGAACCAAACTAGATGCTTTAAGTCAACAGTCAAAGGTGTGATTGTAAACTCGGAAATATTGACAGTGTTTGTGAATATCACTTCTCTAAATTAGGTGAGAGGTCCACAGCTGATGTGGGTGCCTAATTTATCTGATATCCCAGTGTCAGGCCTTGGCCAGCCCCAGAAATCGGATGCTAGCCTTCTTGCTACTTCTCAACTGTAGACCATTTCCTCTAGATTTTTGTCTGCCATCGTTTAATTTATAAATGCAGCACAATATCAAATAATCCATCAGAAACTTGCTATTCCCTGCTGAAACTTCCTGAGTTATTTCGTTCCTTTGAAGTCACAGGCATTAAACAAAATTTGTTAAGGCCTCAAGGTGATTTCTGTTGATGGCAATTTTACTTTACTTTTTCATTTCATGAGGTTTTAAGAGCTATTCCTCGGTGATCTCCGGCTCGTGTCATTGGTAGGCATCGCCCCTGTCTGATCCTGACTGCACCAGGGCACCAGGGCACCAGGACCCAGTACCCCGGGGCTGGACAGGCTGGGGAGAGCTGAGCAGCAAGCTGTGGGAGGAAAGGCAGAAGCCAGGGTGCAAGAAAAGAGGTCAAGGGCCTGGACCAGGGGCCGACACTAGGCAGATCCTCCGCAGCGAAACCCAACGAGACTGCGGTAGGCAGAATTGTCCCCCATCCCAGCCCCAGGATAAGTCCAAGTGCTACCCCAGGCCCTTGTGAAGGCTGCCTCCTTTGGACACAGGTTTTTGCAGACTTGTGATCCAGCAAAGGATCAGGAGATGAGCTCTTCCTGAATGGGGTGGGCCCTAAATTTGCTGCCTAGCACCTTTGAGAGAAAGGAGAAGGAGTTCAGAGGTGCAGAGATGCAGAGTCACGGAGGGGAAGCCTATGTGGGGACAGAGGTGACCCGGAAGTGATGTGTGGATGAGTCAAGGGACATTAAGGGTTGCTAGCAGCCGGCAGAAGCTAGAAGAGGACTGTGAAATGTTCCCCTCGCAGCTTCCAGAGGGGAAAACCCTGCTGGAACCTTGATTTTGGACCTCTGGCCTCCAAGACTACAAAAGGACAAAGTCACCAAGTTCTCAGGAACTTGTTACAGCAGCCCCAGTAAACGAATGCGCCCTTCCACGTAGGTACCCACTCTCCCGTGTGGATGTTCAGCAATCGCAAGCTTGGGGAGGGCAGCACCTGTGCCTTCTCCATTGCTCGGCTAGCCTAGCACAATGCCTGGCCTCTGTACTTTGGTGCCTGGCATCCGCTTTCATTATGAATGAAATCTGCTCTGCCTCCCACAAAGATGGACCAAAAACCCTAGTGAAAGGGTGATAGGTCTTTCCTTTCAGACTCTAGCAATATAAATCCCCGGAACTAACCAGCTCAAATATAAGAATCAGCACTTAGAGAAGGTGAGGTAAAGTTCTATAATGTTTACTCATGTAAACATGTAAAAGAAGAAAATAAAGAAGCTTATTCTGCTGCATTTCCACTCCGGTTCAATGTCGGTGGGACCAAGACAGATTGGTGACCTGCATAGGATAAGACATTCTCCTTTTTCTTCCAGTCCACAAATATTTCAAATGTTTCTTGAGCACTGTTAACAGTGGTAAGCGCTTTGTAGAACCTCGTGGAAGACGAAGCAGCAGTTAATCAAAGGACTGCAACTGTGCTAGCACATCATTCCAGACACAATAAGAGCATGAAAGGGAAATAAGTCTCTGGTCACTAGCAACTGACAGGTGTGTTCCGGGAACTCTCCTGTGAAGCCTATGATCAGGGACCATTTCTCTTTTTGTTTTCTTCTATTTTCTTAGTGTCTAGCTCACGTTATGATCCAGCTATACTGAACTGAATAATTAAATAAGTGTTATTCTTCTGTCATCTAGAATCTCAATGATACTTTTCTCCCCCTTTCTAACTGACTTTCACTGTAGGAAGAGCAGTGCATCCTTTCCCTGGATCGGAGAGGTTGGATGAGCTGGCATCCCAGCCGGCCAGAAATCAGGAAAGACCCAAGGGAAGCCTATTCTTAAGGATGTGGCACAGAGGTGGAGACAGGAGGCAGAATCACAGGGTCTGGATTCTTCTCTGTAAAAGGAAACTTCATCAGGGAAGCTGCCAGCATCCTGCCAGGCCATCTGCTTTGGCAGCCACGGGCACCTGTTAGAACATGTGGTGCCTAAACAGAGACTTTGTCTACACAGATAACCACTGCATGCTGGATGGCGTTTGCCAGTTGAAAGAAAAAAAAATCATCAAGACAAGGTTTTGATGAGCCACACTTCCCAAAATATTCGGTTTTTTTCTGCCTTTGCAATTTTAGTCAAAAAGTTTATGTGGGTAATTGCCAACCAACTGATGCCCTCATGAAGCACCTGTTGAATGCAGGGTCAGCACTGAGCCTTGGGGAGCTGGGATTTCTGTCCTCAGCTTATCACTGGGTGAGGAAGTGGGCATCCTGGGGACATCTGCATCTCTGCCAACAGCACCCTTTCTCTCTTCTCCCCATGTGGGGTGAACCCTTGCCCCATTCTTCAGTCCATCTGTTTCTGATGAATTTGAATCCCCCCTGGGCTCAGGATTGGAACACGTGGCTTAGATTAAGCCAATCAGTTCTTTGCATTGTTCTGTCCATGGTCAATGAGACTTTGTCTGGAATGTTGTTCCCAGATCTCCCCATCCCCTGTTGCATAGGAAGCTGGAAGGATGGAGCCCTGGGAGCTGATGGCAACCAACTTGTGCCCAGGTGGGGCCACAAAGTGATATCAGCACCAAAAGTATGGAACTGAGAGATGGAGAAAGGGAAATCGGACATTAGGCGAGCCAAGATTGGAACCCCGGATCAAGTCTTGCCTGAACTCAGAAACGCTCCTGGACTCTTCATTTGCAAGAATGAAAAAGTTCTCTTCTTTCTTTCCGGCTTACACCAGTTTGGTTTTCAATTTCTTCCACACCTGAACTGACATAGAGACACTATCAATAATCAATAATGGATTAAATGTAATAGATAACCAATAAAATTATCAATTTTATTGTGTATCAATAAATGCCCAAGGTCAAGAGAGTGGCCCGTAGGAGTTATACATACATAGAGTAAAAGAAAAGGCAGAAAGAGAATGTTCTGTCTCAGCCAAGTGTGCTCATGAGAGGAACAGCCGAGGAGGAACCCTGCAATCTTTTGAGCCAAAAAATGACCTGATGAGAAGGAAGTGGAGCCCCAGGGTTTTATCAATCAGCTCTCCACACAATTAGGAGAGAGAGCCAGGCTGGCTTGAAGGGCAAATGAATGTTTTGTTTGTTTAACCTTGCCTTTCAGAGGCTCTTAACTCATTAGAGGATATTAAATTATACTGGTTTTCTCTTTGGTAACAGAAAAACAAACACCACAGGAGCCCTCACCTTTCCCACTGATGACAAAGAGCCCGGTGAATGTGCCCTTGGCCTCCAAGGAAGATGGCGCAGCCGTCACAAGCCATCTGGGATGCCTTGGAGGATTTCAGATCTCAGGGTTAACCGTGATACTGACTAGATGAGTCTTGAAAGTGCATGTAAGACAAGGTGACATGGACCAGGTAAGGGATCCAAGTTGGAGTCCGTTAAGCCTAATAAGTCAAGATTCTTCAGAACACAGAGGTGTGTCATAGGCCTCTGTTGCTCAAACTCCCCTGATGGAAACTAGACCTTCAACTCATCTTCAGAATATTCCTGAGTGTGTCTACTATCACCACTAGCCCTGCTTATAAATTGGGGGCAGAAGTGAAAAAAAATCAAAAAGAATGTTTTCATCCCCTTCTAGTAGATCTAAAGACTCTCTGACCCCACCATTAGGAAAATTATTTTTCAACAGCGATTAATTCCAAAGTTTAACACATGAGCCAACAGTCCCTTTTCTGCACGGCCTTCATTGGAACATGCCATCTCAGACAGGGAGGAAAAAAGGTAAAATTCCCAAGGAGAAGGAAGTGATTTCAGAGGGACTGTCTAAAATTTTGTAGGGTTTTAACAATAACATGAGACTCACAGTGGTATTATGTGAAAAAATGCCGGAACATCTGTTATGTTAAGTATGACAACAACAAAACCAAAATAAATCTCTAGTGAAGAAAAAACTCGTAATAGATTAATGTGGAGCTTCTGCCTGATTTAAAGGGAAACTGGCAAAAAACAACAACAAAAAAAAAAAAAAAAAAAAAAAAAAAAACTCTGTGGAGGGAATAAGGGGACAAAAGTAATCATATGACCTGAATGAAGCAATGCCAACTTTCAGGGTCTGCTACTCAGCCCTCTCATGCTCGGCATATTTGTGAAAGGAGTCCCAAGTTACCAGAGCCAGCACCCAAGGAAACCAGCTGTCAGTCACATACAACTTTGTTCTTTGTGTTTTCTTCATTGTTTTCAATGTAAACATTTTTTTCTTAATAAGAAAAGTGTGATCTGATTGGTGACAAAAAAAAAAAAAGATACCCACACATTGTCAAGTCAATTTTCCTCCATTTATTTGAATGCAAAACCATGCCATTTGAGATGAAAAGATTTTTCTTCTAATCTGGCTAGATATTGAGAAATAAACAGACGAAATGCTAAAATCATAGCAAGTGTTCAAAATCCAGATTGGCTCAATCTGACGTATAAAGTACTTTTTGAATAATTTTCTAAATACAGCTAATTCAGGCAAAACTTCCGTATACCTAGGAAATAAAATGCCCCTCTTCTGGTCAGATCTGAGAAATTTTAGCAGCCTGTAAAGAGTGCATTTAGAAATTTTGTGCAAATTTTAAAGATTGGACTGGGGAGGTCCAAAGTGGTCTATACAGTAACAACTGGATGCATTCCTTACATCTTAGAAACAAAAACCTCTGGGCTGGGCTTGTCATGCATGCCTGTAATCTCAGCAACTCAGGAGGCTAAGGCAGGAGGATCACAAGTTTGAGGCCAGTCTCAGCAACTTAGTAAGATCCTCAGCAAGTTGGTGTCTCAAAATAAAATATAAAAAGGGCTGGGATGTGGCTCAGTGGTAAAGCACCCCTGGATTCAATCACCAGTAGCAAAAAATAAATACAGTAAAAAATAAAAAAAATCCAAAGTCTCTTGAATAAATGGTTAATGAGCCTCAAACATCTCTGAGTCAAGGTGGCAATGTGGCATTTTGCCCCTCTTCATGTAAAGAGAGCATATCCCTTTGGAACAGAGTAGCTGAAATCTCAGTAAATCTAAATAAGAGGAGATGCAAAAAGATCTCCCAAGAAACAGGCCACCTATTAGGAAAATAAAAAATTATATGGTTTTGTGTACCTGGCCTAGAATATTCTAATGATCTAATGCCTGCTGACCTCTCTAAATGCCTCTCAAGTCACCCGTCCCCTGGCTCACCACCCTTCGACACTTTGTCCTGCTACCACTTTCTCTTAGGAGTATTCCTTTCCACCAAACTTGTCACATGGCTGTCTTTTTAAAGAGCTCTGTCTTCTCTGAATTTCTCTCCATGTCTTTTAGTAGCAAAGTCCAAATTTTCCTTAGTAGGAACCATTCCAGCCCATCCCTTGTCAGTGAGAATTTTTGTTTTTAAATATTTGTTTTATTTGTAAGTGTACACAATAAACTTTATTTTATTTTTATGTGGTGTTGAGGATCAAACCCAGAGTGAGAATGGTAGTCGGTCCATTAAGCCTAATTTTACCCAGTGGTAAAAAATTTTACCACTGAGCCACAATCCCAGCCCCTGTCAGTGGGATTTTGAAGAGGCCAAAATCCTTTCCAGAAAGCCGACCTAGCTATAGCCACAGTGATTGGTTCCAAGATTGGTAAGTGACTTATGACTGACCAATGAGGATCAGCCCCTAAAGTCATTCTGGAACCAATGAGAAAGAGGTGAGACTGTTTTTGTCCCTCTTTCTTCCCCTACCTCCCCCTGACCACTTTTCCTTTAACTTGTTTGAATTTCCCTTTTGTCACTCGCAAATCGAAGAATGTGGACTGATGATCTTCTTCAAACAGTACCCGTCTGCCCACTCTATCCAGAGCAGCTGCTGCTTATTCTCTTGGCAGTCTGGGTTTGTAAAGAACACTAACCACGATTTGCAAGAATGTTGTGATTTGCATGTTTGTTGTCTATCTCCCCTCATAAGATAGAAACTGCATGAGTATCAAGTGCTAGATCAAGGAGAATATTTTATTCACTGGTACTAGTGTGCCCCAAAGGAATGCCAGGTAGTGGTCCAACGTTAACTCACTCAAAAAATAATATTACAAAAGCAATAAAAACATTAAGACCTGGCTAGAAGTCCTCGTGTGATCTAGTGGTCCGTATCAGCTGCTTCTATCATCATGGAAGACATTTATTAACTTAGTGAGAACCAAGGTTTCATCATGAGAGTCATTTGAAGGAGGTGTTGGCTGCGCCTTGAATGTCAAGTCTTCTCCTGGAGCACTGAGCGCAGTACCATGGGGAATGGCCTCAGGATGTAGATTACATTGTTTATTCCCACAGATGACCCTGAGTATTGCTGCACAAGGGACTTGCTCAAGGCTCTCTGCAGGCTTTATGCAGTTCAGGACTTAGTTAGGGAACTCACTGAGTGGGTCAGGAGAACGTGACGATTGCACCGAAATGGCCTGGAGTAGTTCATGTTATCAACTCAGGAACACTTAGGGAAGAGGTGGTGTTTCAGAAATTATTTAATTGACGTGTACATTGGGCCTCTCACAGGGTGCTGAGTGGGTCTGGGAAATTACAGACCCACAGAGCTGAATGGGCTCTGGACACTCTCTTGACACTCTCTCCCTACCTTATCACCACCAGTTGGATGGGTGAACTGAATAGGCTCCCTCTGTCTTTCTGAGTGGGACTTTAGTTCTGGGTTTTAAAACTTTAGTACATATCAGAACAACTTGGAGGCAAGGCCAGTGTCCTCTTAGAGGATCCTCTGCTTGGTGTAATGCTCTGCCATAACTGTCTGGACATTCTTAATCAATTCTAACAAGGAACTTCGAATCCTCATTTTGCATGGGGCCTCACAAATCGCATAGTTGGTCCTGCCTGAGGGAGTTTGTAACTGCAGATGACAGGCTGCTTCTGATTCAGAAGGTCTTACATGGGGCTTAGAATTATTTCTCCTCCTCCTCCTCCCCCTCCTCCCCCTCCCTCCTCTCCCTCCTCCTCTTTCTTCTTTTTGTGCCAGGGATTGAACCCAGGGTACTTTACCACTGAGTCACATCTTACCTGAATCTCAGAATCATTATTTCTGGCACACAGCAAGGCAATTCCTTTCCTAATCCCTTTTTAAAGAAATATATGCATTAATGCCAACTGAAGACTCATTATACACAGGGAGTTTAAAGAAGTTTTCCTTTAAAAAGCTGAAGTCTGAGACCATGGAAAAAAGCAGGTACCTGCATTTCCAAAAGACAGGCAAAACCTTGCTACAGATCCTCCTGGACATCAAATCTGACTCAGTCTATCATTTCTCTAATGATCACCACAATGTTTAACAATTCTTGGATTCCTGGACTTTTAAGAATTTCCTTTCAGAGAAACTCAGAAATGTCAGGATCCTTTTCCTCTGTGGTCCCCCCCTCCAAACAAACAAACAAACAAAAAACAGGAGAGACAGCTGAAGGGTGCCTAAGTTCTTGACTGAATCTCATGGTCACTAACAAGGAAAGTTGATACAAAGGAGCATCCCTCCCAGTCCTTTCCACAGCAGACATCACCAATCAAATTCCCAGACATCACTAATCAATCACTCATTTCCTCTGAGTCCAGGTCTGGCCCCAGATCCTGTCCCAATCCAGGCAGTGCCACGAATGAACTGGACCTGATAATGCAGGTGAAAACCATTTCCAGTTATCTCAACTGGGATGGGGGAGTGGGGGGCTGAGGCGAAGCAAGTGTAAAAAAGTTACTCTTTCTTCAGATAAGGTAGAAGCATTAAAAGGGTCACTCCTTTTAAGGATAAATTTACTTACCAGCTGCCTGTGCTGAAAATAAACAGAAACCCAACACATTCGGGGGAATGATATCATCACTGTCAGCTCCTTCCCATGGGATGGTTGCAACTCTGGGGCTCTTGAAGTAACTTGAACGCTTTTGATAGGAAAAGTACTGGGCAATTCTATTAGCATGTTTAGCTAGTGTAACCAATGATATGGGGCCCTCACTGAGTGGGAGGGAGGGGGACTCCTCCTCTTAGCCAAGTTCATTAACTTCCATGCTTTCAAAGGAAATCAAGGAATTTGCATTTTTAAATAGGAGGTAGCTACCACATTACCTCCGAGGTCAGGATCTCATTAAGAATCAACAGCACATCTTGAGCCTCGTCTCACCAAATTGACATTCCTCTGAACTTAGCTTTTGGCTCAAAAATGTCACACGTACTAAAATTCACTTGAAAGTATATTAAATTCCAAGATCCTGCTGTTGGTTAGAGAGGGGCGAGCATACGAGCTGAGCGATTCTGGGATCCAGAGCTCTGCTTCCAACCACAGAGTTATTGAGCACTTCATCAGGGCACCAGCGATTTCTCCCCAGCACAAGCCCTTCAGGCCGCTGTCTCACGTGTCGGTGGTGGGGGGAGGCAGGGCCTGCAGTCCATCCCGCCCTGCAGAGGCATCTTCAGGCCAGTGTGGGCGTTTGATGGAAAAGCAAACCCCCAAAACAGGCAACAACAATAAAAGCCCCTTTGACTCTTTCTTTAATGTTCTAAACCAATATAAAGACCTTGAATCAGGATGTGTGTTAAAAGCAAAGCTGGAGTGAGCAAAAGAGTTTACTAAATTCCAGGCAGGAAGTTACTCAAGCTGTGAAATCCATCACCTCAACAGTATTTATCCTTAGTAGAGAGCGAGACATGGTCCCCAGTCAGAGGCACCAAAAACCTGTGTGATATATACATATGCAAATATGCAGAGAAAGACCTGGAAAGAAACACAACACCCCCATTTCCTCCTCCAGGAAAAAACACAAATATAACAGTGGTCATCGTAGAGAGGTGCAGGCGATGAGGAAGGATGTTCAAAGAAGACTTGGGTCTTTTTCATATTTCTATTGTTCTGAAAGAAAATGGATTCACATATGAGTTTTGAAATGAAAAATCACTTTAAAAACATTTTTTTTGTAAATTTCAGATGGACATTTCATATCTAAACCTGCCCTTTGTGCAGTATCATCCTGGATTTTACAGGAAATAGTAGAGATGTTGTGCCTGCCAATGACAACGTGTGGCAGAGAGTCACGTAGGTAGGGAGTCGGCAGCTGTGGGTGGTAACGGCAGCTCGAAAACCAAGCAGACACGTGGGCTGGAGATCCTTAAATTATGTGGGACCCCAGCAGAGAAGGAAGAGTAGCTGATGAAGGCAGTGAGTGGCAGTGGGTGCTCTAGGAGCAGCCATGGTCAGAGGCTGGGGTCTGAGGAGCCACAGGACTGGGTGAGCACCTGGGCCAGGCGGCAGGATGAGATGGGGGAGAATGGATGGACCGGAGTGATGGGCCCGGAGTTGTCTGGGTGACATGGTTTGGATCTGGAATGTACCCCAGAGGTGTGGCTCATGTATTGAAGACTTAGTCTCCATGCCCGTGGGGCTTCAGGAAATGATTGAATCAAGAGGAGGGCTGTCATCTCAGTGGGTTAATCCATTTGATGGATTAATCATTTCAATGGGTTATTGGGAGGTGGGACCCAGCTGGAGGTAGTAGGGTACTGGGAGTGGACCCTAGAAGGGTTTCATTTGTCCTCGGTCCCTTCCACACACCGTCCCCACCCCTTACTTCCTGGTAGCCGTGAGCTAAGCAGCTCTCCTCCACCCCGATGTTTCTGCCTTGGAGCAGCTGGCCATACACGGAAACCTCTGAAACATGGGCCAACATAAATCTTTCCCCAAGTTGTTCATGTCAGACGTTTGGGTCACAGAGATGAAAAGCTGACTAACACACTAGATAAGACCCAAAGATGACACCCTGTTTTTCAGTCTAGGAGAACCGGAAAGCTGATAATTCCACTTCCACTGCCATTTTGGGAAGGGGAACCAGAGAAAGGGAAGTTGGGGAGAAGAGTAAACAGGAAGAGCTCAGAAGCCAGACAAAGCATTAGAACTGTGACAGACAGGAGCCTTGGAAGAAGAGATCATTGAGGGAGTTCACCAACAATGTTAAATTCTATGCAGAGGCTAGAGAGAAAAAATGGAAGGGCTTTGTGTTCAAATACCAAGGTCTAAACTCATGTTGCCTGGTGTGGCTGCCGAGTATGACGAGCGTTGACTTGATTTGTCCATTTTTCAATTCCCCAAAGCCAACATGGACTAGCCTTCTCAAAAGTATGGAGAACTTGCTCCATGAGCAGGGCTTCAGTGCTGGTAAGCTGTCAATTAGGTGGATGGGAATATAGTAGATATACACAGCATGCAAATGTCTACATAAACATATCTATTTTTAATCAACACTGTAGAGGTTAATGATATATAGCTACATAGCTGTGAAACAGTTACATATTCTCTTTTACTTGAAGAAAAAGTAAAGAATATAGCACCTATATAGCATTATCTTCAGATATACTCAAATGTCATTAGATGCCTTAGGAAAGGAAACTACGATGAGCCACATACGTGACATTTCTGCTTCCTCAATGAACAATAGAAGCATCTGAGGGCTCCTTCCAATATTTTCCTCTCATGCAATCAATTGAACTCATTTCTCAAACTGACATGTCAGCAGATTATGTCTGTGTTTAGGAGACTTATATATCTATCTATATTTTCATCAAGCCATCTGAAAAATTGGCTTCCTCAGCTGCATATCATTTGGGGACAGAGTCTTGGCTAAGAGCTGCCCGCCCCAAGTGAACTGGGAATATTCCCCCTATTTCCTCCTTTGCCCTCTCTCTACCCTAATCCCTACCAAGAAGTACATGTTTCTACAGAAAAAGTCTTGAGCATGCCAAGTATACAATCGTATGGATCTCTAAAGACAAATAGGAGCATGAAAGGAACACTCCCTTCTGAGGCCGTGGAAAAACTGCTGAAAAAGGATTACTCCTTCTCCTCCCTTGTTCAAGTAGAAATGCCTCCAGGAAGACAGTTCTGTTTTCATATATATTTATGGTTTGTAAGCCTTTGGTAAATACGATTTTATTTCACATAATTCACTACACGCTAGGCGACGGAAAGGATTGGCACCTATTCCATTCAGCCATCACTGCATTTAATACAAAGATTATAGCGATTCTGCAGAGCCACATGGTTGAGCAGGAGTGTATATATGCATTCAAGGTGAAAATTCAATGAAAATCCTCAAAAAGTTACAAGGCAAAATTTAAAAAGCTACCATATCTTCAGTGCCTACGATATGCCAGGTGCGGGTAGTTGGTAGTTTAGACTTGTCATCTCTTATTTTGCAGCTGTTTCTTGACATAAGTCAATCAAGTCTCCAAAGGGTCAACCGACCTTACTGGAGGTCACAGAGCTGGTGAATGCAAGAGGAGACGTTCAATTCCAGGCCATGCTTTCTTTGCTTATCTCCCTTCATCATGGACAGGAATTTCTCAAGCACTGGTAGGTTTGAGAGTCTGACATTTCCAGATGCTTCCAATGGAAGCATGCAAAGAACACATAGGTCACGTGATTTGGGGGCCAGACTCCCCCAAGTCCAACAAGGTGCCTTCCCCATGAAAATATTCTTAACTGTGAGCTGAATGAAGAGACCAAGTTATTCTCAGGAAAGGGAAGGCTCTCAGAGATGCTGTCCTCACAGCTGTTCACAGATGCTTTTGAGCCTCAGCCACTTCTGGAAGGCCATCATGTGGCCCCCATCGACAGGAACCGTCTCCCTTTCTCCACCGCAGAAGAACGAAAACATGTGCATTCCCAAATGGCACTCATTTTTTCTAGACTTGAGATTGTTGTTGGTAAAAACCATAGAACCATCCAGATAACCCTGGACCAAGAAAAATCTGTCATGCATTACACTGCAGTTAATACAAAGATTATAGTGATTCTGCAGAGCCACATAATTGAACAGGAGTGTATATATGCATTCAAGGTGAAAATACTAATGAAAATCCTCAAAAAGTTCCAAGGCAAAATTTAGTGATCAAGGGATTCCTAACTAGACATTTCTTCCTACATTGGTTGTTTCATTGGCTATGCAAAGCTCTCTTGCCAGGCCAGTCTTGAATATATTTACAAGGTTACCGATATCCATTATTCACTTAAATATAGATTAGGAATACTGAGAAGCACTTCCATTCCGAGTCTGATCATTTTCAGATTAATCTTCATAGCAGGACTTAACCTTACTCTACTTCCAACAACTTTCCTATACACATTCCCGCAAACCCAGAGTTTCATAAAAATGTTGTAAATAACCTTAAAGCCCTTTATGAATAATTATGAGTTTTTAAGTTTTTGTGAATCTGCATATTAATTCTGTTCCATAAATAAAACATGAAGCAAAAATCCACCGTGAGCGTCAGGGGGATAGAAGAAGAGAAGGAAGGATAATTATCAGTTTAATGTGGGAACATGCTTAACCTGAAAGATTACCTCCAAAATTGGTGACATCCTAAGTATATATAATTTACGAGGATGTTTTCATTTAAATAAAAGGGGGAAAGATTTATATTGAGTCTGCCATTTTCACAGATCTCTCCGCAGCCCACAGCTGAAAAAGCGATTGTCGGAATTTTTATTTGCTGGGAATTAGTCCTCTTCGAATATTTAGTTCCTTTCTTCCCCAAGCCTTGTGTGCTTTGGTGCCACCTGAGTCACATTTTCATATTTGGTGTGTGCTGTTTGGCTATCTGGCTATAACTACAAGTTTTCTTAAAGGAAGGAATTCGTGTCAGGCCACTAGTGACCTTAGGCATAGGGAGGGCAAGAGGAAGCAGAGCTGGTGCCCAAATGGTCCGTGTCACTCCTGCTTGAAGTTCCTGGGGTGGCCAGCACATGACCAGCATCAGAAAAAGTGGAGTGGGGAGGGGTCTGTGGAATTCTCAAGACTGTGATGCCCCAGCGCCCCATGGTCCTACCATTAGCCAGTTTGCACATAAGACAGACCAGGACTCACCCCAGGCTCCATGGACCCACTGAGCCTGTTGGACCACTAACATCCATCCAACGAGGGCTCCCACCTCCAAAAGCATTTTCCAGTGACTGTGAAGACCACCATGTTTATAATCGTCATCCCAGATGAGGAGGAAGTCCTCCATGACTGGTGCTAATCACGCTTGCCCCGTGCCCAGGACTGCTTTGCCAGGCAAGCCCACACTGCCAGCATCTCACAGGGACTGTGACCTGTCTTCTCCAGGACATCTCCAGGATCTCCAGAGCCATGTAGTTAGAAATGGGTTTTGTGCAGCACATTCCCTTGCTTAATTGGTGAAAAATACGTCAAGGGCTTTTGGAAAGCATTAAACAAGACCAGCAATTAATGATAATGGTACTTTAGATTCCCATATTTATGAAAATATTCTTTCCTAGTAGTAGCATTTCTACTTAATATGTCATTTTCTCTACTTCTTGACAGCCACAGACTGGTTGAGGCAGGTGCTAAGAAAGTCTTATAGCTGGGTACATGGAGGCAGCCTTTTCCAAGGAATAGAATTTGATATAATTTCAAGGGCTCCAATGACCTCAAGCAAAGGTGAACAATTATTGATAAATTATCACTAGCTACTTTTTTTTTCTTTCAGATTTCTTCCTCTCATTCTTCCTATTTTTTTTTTTCTTGCCCAATTATGAGTAGCCAGGACAATTAAGTTTGTGACAGGATAATTTAAAATAGCACACATACCAGTGACTCAGTTTCACCAACTTGGTCTGTTTTCAGCAGTAAGACTTGCATTTATTCAGTTATATAGCCAATACAGGATCAATGTAGAAATTGATACTCATCGGGAGATTGAACAAGAAACAAACAAACAAACAAAAAATGGTGAGTTAATGATGAAGCTCAGCAGAACACACTTGGGTTTGGTAAAAGGAGGATGGGATTTGACATCGTTTCAAAAGTGGGTTCTGGTCCCACCCACTATGCCATATTACCTGAAGAGGATGGACACGGTGGTGGACATATCACTCAAGTTCAGTTTCCTGAACCGTAAAATGGGAAGACCTTGAGGGACATGATAGGGATGAGAGATAGTGGTGGCCTCTCTGTGGCCACTTCTCTGGAAGGTTCTCAGTTATGTTTACTTAAGCCATAGTTTTCCGGTATGAGACCAGGCTTCTTCAAAAGAGAAGGCTAGCTGAATTATTCAATGCATGTCTTTTTGAAGATTTTTCTATTCCTGGCACTGTGCTTGGTATGAGAAGCTCAAATAAAATGAGTCGAGTCTTATGTCCTCTTTGAGCTTAAAACGTAGCCACTGAGACAGAAGAGACTCATCACAAATCGGGGCACTAGGAGTTTCAACCCAGTGACAGATGAGAGAGAGAGAGACGTTGGCAACACCAGATCTCTTCGGGGGTGAGCTGCCATTCGAACTGAATTATAAGAAGGAAAGTATTTTTAATGCTCAAAAGTATAATTGAGGAGGGGCTTCCCCACCTAGTGTAAGGGGAGGACAGCCTGGTAGCCAATAAAAAAGTATTCATCTCAATAGAAACTTTTTAACACTCTTGTTTTGGTTTTTAAAATCTATCACTTAACTACCATCTTGCAATGGATGGCAGACTTCCTCATTTGAGCTACGTTATTGACCTCATAGAAAAATCCTCTCTTAATTGAATCAGCATTTTATTGACAGCATACAAATCATATTTAAGCTGGTTTTTCTACTTGTATTCTATGATAAATCTTAGATGATGAAACCTTGGTTCTTCTGCAGCCAACACATTAAACTACAATAAATTGCAAAGACTGTTGTCAGGCCAAAAGAAAGAAAAGAAAAAGCAACATTTTAGTAATATGCATGTCATTGTCATAGTAAACAAAATCCAGAATGCATTACATAACTTAACACAATCCACAAATATCCTGCTCCATTTGGAAGGGCCCAGAGCTATGCCCCACCATCACCATTTTCATCTAGACCTTGTGGTTAACAGCGCAAGTTAATTCTGCCATGCACAGACATCCATAAATGCATAGATTTTTATATTACAAACTCAGCTGCAGTTTAAATTATTGAGCAAACTCTTTTCATGGAGCTCCAACACTGTCAAAATCCACAACAAAAATAGTAGGCCAGCTGCCCAGGCTAGGAGGAGACCCTCATTACATGTCATTTGCATTCCATTAACCACCAGGCAGTGGGTCAGTCATTGCCTGTCAGACGTTCAACTCATTCTTTTTGTGTTAATTAGCAGAGAAATAAGGAGTTAATGAAGATCTTCTGATCTGTGATGACTCATCTGGTTGCTCCAGCCCAATCGCCACTCTGAACCACTTAGTGCACCCTGCTTGGGTGCTGGGAGCAGGAGAGGGAGGCGGGAACCCCGACGGGGCGTTCTCAGGGGCCTTCCGGCATGGTGGGCTTTGTTAGCTCAAGATTAGAAGGAGTTAATTGCTTCAAGATTGCTGGGAGATTAGGTTACTGGGTGGGATGTATCTATGTAAGCATATGTCAGCGCTAGTTAGAAGATAGGAGACGCTTATTTTAATAAACTTATGAAAAGAAGAATTAATTTGTCATTACATTGGAAATCTTATTTTATTAACTTAATTTGAAAATGTAAAGCTGCCTGAAACGCTGGTTTTTCACTCACTTTCCTCCTGAATATGTATGAATCACAGATTAGTTGATGTGCTACACTGTTCATTCAGGGCTTTTTTTTTTTGGACATTTCCCCCTAGGTCCATTTGCTGATGGGGCCTGGCTCCAGTGGAGCAGGCTGGCTACAGTGAGCTCTCGGTTCTCTTCCTGATGTGGGAAACATGGCTTCTGGGAGACCAAGGACAGTCCTGCCAAGAAAAAGCAATCTATTTGCTTCTCTCCCGCTTCTTCCCCTTAGAG
Source organism: Marmota flaviventris (assembly GCF_047511675.1). Taxonomy (NCBI): domain Eukaryota; kingdom Metazoa; phylum Chordata; class Mammalia; order Rodentia; family Sciuridae; genus Marmota; species Marmota flaviventris. The sequence goes on from NC_092501.1 coordinate 12,688,796, forward strand.
TGCAATTTATATTTGGAGCCCAAGAAATGGAGTAGGAAAGGGAGTACAGGAGAATGCCAAGGACCCTTCCCCAAACCCAAGCCATCAGTGTCTGCTAAATTCTCAGCTTATATTTTTGGTTAAGGCAAATGACTTAGCAAGGCAAGCTGTTTGAGGACAAGATCTGAATTGTCCTTGTCTTCTATGCTTGGGAGCAGGCCCTGTTCATTTAGCACTTATTATGTGCCAGAAACGGTTCTATGCACTTTGTTCTGTTTACTTCTTTCAATCTTTTATGACAAACCTATGTGACAAGGACAATTAACATCTGCATTTTGCAGGTAAAGAAACTGAGGTACAAAGAGATGTCGTAACTTGCTGAAGGGAATACGTGAGAAGTGCTGGCTATCCACCCCAGGGCTCTGCCTTCCCATGACAGCCCTACACCCTCTGTGAGATAATCAGGGGAGTTTGACCATGTGACAGGAGGGGTGAGGGTAGTGCTAACCTCTAGAGCCCCCTCCCTGCCCTGTATGGTCAGCCAACAAAGGGGACTCAGCATTGCAAAAACTTCTGGGCTTTAGTTCAATTCTACCAAAAAGATTGGAAACTCAGAGTTTTAAATAAAATCTTATGATTTTAAATTATTTGTTCAAGAATTTATTACTATGCAAATCAAACAAAAATTATCATTGGAAAACTACTTGTGATCCTTAAGGATGGCAGAGATTTTTAGATGAGTTTCTTCCCACAGTGCCTCATATGCCCGTCCTGGGTGAATCATTGAGTAGATCAGTGACTCCAGAGGTGGGTCTCAGCCTTGACACATGATGGCGCTGGTATGGAAAGCTGTCATTCACTACCTGTGCTCCTTGAAGTAGGGTCCTTTCATCAAATCAGCAAAATACCTCATCTCTGTGCTGACTTTTCTAGGGGAAGGAAGTGCATTAGAAGTATGGGGATTATCATTTGAACCCTCTTTCTGACAGCTCAATGGTTCCCCTTTCCTGACTGTGATTAATATGAAATGGCTCCAAAATAATCTTCCCAATATTTAACAATCTGACCAATGTCTGGCTCCACAGGGCCCCTGAGAGCCTGACACCATTCTGCAGACTTTCTCCCTGGCTGGCAATCTGCCTCTAGTTAAATATTTTCAATTCCAGCTCAGAAAAACAGGTCTCCAAGCCAGAAAAGGAAAGAGATAGAAAAGGAAGGAAGGAAGGAAGGAAGGAAGGAAGGAAGGAAGGAAGGAAACATAATGATGATTCTAGAGTCCTCTACCATCATTAATATAAAATATTAAGTCCAATTTCTGAGTTCCCTGCAATAAGTATTTATATGCATTGTTGAAGGTTGTGTAAAGTGGATATTATTATTTTATTATTAGCATCTCATTTTTCAGATGAGGGGACTGGATTGCGTCTCAAGATGATACAGGGGTATGTGATGCAGTTGAGATCAAACCAGCCTTGCTGCCTCCACAGTCCAAGCCCTGTGCACAGGCCCAAGAGTTATAACTTTTTCTGCAAAGCGCTAGATGGTAGATAGCTTCATCTTTGCCAGCTAGCACCTCTATTGAACGTCACCACTCTGCTGTAGTAGCACAGAACAGCTATGAACAATATGTAAACAAATGGGCCCCGTTGTGTTCCAATAAAACCTTTCTTTATAAAAGCAGGCAGCAAATAAGTAAGTAAGTAAGTAAATAAATAAATAAATAAATAAAAGCAGGCAGCAGGCTGGATTTGCTCCACCTACTGTGTTTGTCAAGTTTTGCACAAGGTCTCTTGCAGAAGAAGGTAAATCAAGAGTGAACTTGGGCTTGGACTAGGGATTCATGCTGCTCTGGTAAGTTGTGTAGGCTTTCTAGAACCTCTCTGCCAGTGTTTTACAACTCAGAAAAAAAAAGCGGCATTTACTTGTGTCAAATTTGTCTTTTCTTATTACTTCATATTTATAATATATTTAAATTTTCCAATTACCTCTTTAGCTTTCAGTCAAAGAGGTTTGCTGGATATAAGCTTTGCACTTATAGAAGGAAGGAAGAAGGAAGGAAGGAAGGAAGGAAGGAAGGAAGGAAGGAAGGAAGGAAGGAGGGAGGGAGGGAGGGAGGGAGGGAGGAAAAAGGAGTAATTCAGCTACCCATCAACTGATAGGATTTATTGCAACCCCAAATGTGGAAATTGTAAACTATCTTTTTTTGTTTGTTTGTTTAACTTGGAGAATAAGTCTCCTTGCAATTAAAGTGTCCCAGGCACCACATTTAATTGCTTTTCTATGATAACTGGACCAGGTTTATGAGATTCATTATTTGTACAGAAACACAAAGTAATGGGTAAGGTGCCTCATCCTCAACTGAGGCAAGAGAATCGGCTTCCCAAATAGAGTATATTTCCTTATTCCTTGACCTTCGTCAAAGAGACAGAGCCAAAGAGGTTACAGCCTTTTGAGAAGGCTAGAAACAAAACACGCAAGTGTTTATTCACACACAAACAGCCTCTGCTAGAGTACAGGCAAGTGGTCATCCCTGCCCCCGCTCACCTTGTCCAAATGCACCGGTTTGCTAATGTTTATGCACTTGGTTTCCAATGTCCTTGAAATTACACTCTTGGTGGAAAAACTGTTGTATCTTTTCCCTAAAATAAATCCTTTAGCTCAGATGTTCTGTGGATGAATTTGACCTGAGGACACTGGCTCCTGTCTTAAGCTCCTGGTTCATTTGGGGAGGCATCGTCTGAGTGAGCACTCACAGGGGAGGGGTACAAAGTTGGCTAAGCCCCTGCTTTGCAGAAAGCCACAGCTTAGTGGGGCAGAGACACACACACATGAACCTTGATTCATTTATTTGCTCAATAATTATTAAATGTCCCTAACTGGCCCAGCACTGGACAGGCAATTATAATACAGTGTGGTCGGTCTAGTGAGCTGAGAGGCACAGTCACTGCTGTCACAGAGAGCAGAGAAGGAAGGAAGGAGGGGGCTAGTGTCTTGGAGAGGGTGAGTTTGATGGAGGATGAGCTTGGGCAGGATAAATGGGCGTTAGCAGGAGGAGGAAAATTCCAGGTCCTAGGGAGGATAGAAAGGAAAGCTCCAGAGACAGAAGCAGTCAAGAGCGACAAACAAGTCAGTTTTGCTGAAGCCTAAACTACAAGGCAGGGGATGGAGCCTGGCTAGGGAGCCAGGGAAGGGCGCCGTCCCCAGGACTTGCTAGGCCCAGCTATCTTCAGGAAGATTGCTGGCGTCAGCTTGGTGGCCCTCTCCATGTGTGTGTCATCTTGCTTTTGTTTCCATGATTCCGTGACAAGTATGTTTCTCTCTTCCTAAACTGGAAGCTCCATCAGGGCAGGGCTGGTCACACACACCAGAGCCCTCCCCCACCGCACAGGACATTCTCAATGAGTGGCGCTGATGGAAAGCGTATTGCAGCCACCAAAAGTCATCTGAAGCCTTGGCAAACTTCTGGTTGATAGAGCACTCTGGTGACAGTATGAAGAGAGGAGATGGGGGAGTCATGGGGGTGGGGGGCACAGATGGGAAGTGGGAGCCATTCTCAGTGAGCCGCAGTCATGCTGGAAGGAGGCCATGGCAGCTTGAAGTACAGTCAGGGTGTCCTAAGAGAGGAGGTGAGACAGAGGAGGAGACGCGTTTGAGAACACTCCAGATGCCAGAGTCCCAGGATAGAGCTGAGGGGTAGCTATGTGGAGGTTTGGCTGGAAAGAGGTGACTGAGGTGACCCCAGCCTTGCAATTTGATGACTGCCTGGATGCTGGTGTCAGACTCTGAAACAGGACACCTGGTGGTGAGAAGACCCCTTAGGCTCCCATGAGTTGAGTGGAAGGAGCGTGGGGGATAAATGGGTGGAGCCAACGGTGTGTAAACCCAGCTGGCTCTTGGGGAGGAGACTGGACCCAAGAGGAAGAATTAAGAGAAATGGGTTGACCAGGCAGGAGTCACTGTGGCCAAGGAAACCCACTCTGTTCTGGCTGCTCAAGGTTTCTCTTCTATGTTCTGCAACAATACCTGATTTTCCACAGCCTTATGTCTCTTGACCCAAACCCAGGGGCACGGAGTCACTTCTCTTCTGGTACCCATCCCTTGTTTAGTAGCACCGACCCTGGGCCAGACACTGTGTTAATCTTCTATAGGCTTTCTCACCTCTGAGCCTCACAAAACCTTGTAAAGGTAGGTGCTTCTGCCATTTTGCAGAAAATGAGGCTTTGAGAAGCCAAGGGGTGTCCCATGTAAGTAGACATGGGATTCGAGGTCCTTTCTTTCTGACTCCAGAGTCCAAGCTCTGTGCCTCTGATTTTTCAAATGCTCAATAGTCAGTTTGTACACTGCTCTTGATCCAGAATGGTATGATCTGGCTGGTTCTGCTCATCTCCACTAAATACTAACATGCTGGAAGCCTGTTTTCTGCCCCCTTGGGGTGAACAGCTGTCCCTGGCTGCAGCCCTGACCCAATGGCCCAGTTTCCCTGTGTTACCATGCACCATGGGGATGAGCAACACCATTTTGAATTTCTCTTAGGTTCTGGGCTACGAGGGGATATTCTCTCCGCCTAGAAAAATACATTTGTTGTGGTTTTCTTGAGGAACCCATCAGTAAACGTTCTGTATGCTGCTCCCCACTAGGGGAAGTCCTTGGTGACTTCTATTCACATGTTGCAAGATCCACTCTGTGTGGCCTCTAACTAGGATCCCAAGGGGTGAGTGGGACACAGCACTGGGAAGAGCTTTGTGAACAACTCATATGGTGGTCCAGTGACTTTTTAAAATGCTTAAGTGGGATCAGGGGTGTAGCTCAGTAGTAGAGCAGGTGCTTAGCATGCAAGAGGCCCTGGATTCCCCTCTAGCACCCAGAGTGCAGGGAAGTTTTTGTGATAGCAATGCAATTTATAGTGATCAAATGGTTTCTGTCTACAATCCAATTTACATAACAGCTGCTAGCTTCCGTTTTCTCCAAATTTTAGAGGGAATATAAAGGATGAACTGACTTAAACTATTGACCACGCAGCATACAAAAAAGTTCTTTCTGGGTACTAAGGCCACTGTAAAGACACAGGGAGTCATCTTCAAGAGCTGTCATCTAAACCAGGTCATGTGGGTGACCCACAGAACTGTGCCATACACATTAAGATGCTGAGCAGATAGAAAATCAACAGGATGTTTAACTATGAGCTGGAAAACAGAGGACGTGAGGACACATGCTCCAATGGTGCCAGTTCCTTCCTTCTCCCACTCACAACTCTGCGGCAGCTCAGGTCAGGGGAAAACACTGCGCCCTTAGTGGTGCTCAGTGATACTCCTGAGCAATGCAGCAGTGGGGAGACAGTTACTCCAATAAGTTTTCACTTTACTATGAAGATAGTTTCAGCTTTTTTCATAAGAGCAATGTTGCTACTGATTGGAGCAACTGTATAATGGAACATTCTAGGTCTCAAGGCATGATTTCCACAATCTTTGTGATCAACCCCTGAAGTCCTTCACCATCTTTATTCTTAAGGCTCACAGTGTTAAATGCACTTATTTAAGTCCCAGCACTAGATATAACACCATACACAGAGTTTCCTCCTTGAAATAAGATAAAAATATCACTTTCCCTTGAAGCTGCATGCCAAGAACTCAGAACTCAAGGTGGAGATTTAGGGAAATTTTGTTATTCATGAAGCCTCCCTGGCAGTGTCTTGGATGGGTAATGAGGACACCACTGTCACAGAGGGATCAAGCCCAAAGCCCCGGGATAGCTATGAAATACAGTATTGTGTTTACCCACTGTAACCTCATCCCTCCCAACCAGCAGACAAGCCAGGCTTCTGAGGCTGCTGCAGCTGAGGTTTTCCCTCTCCCAGGGCACCCTGGCCCTAGCTGGCCCACACAAAGCATCGAGCTGGGCAAGAGGGAGAGAAAGACCCATGGAAACACCGCCACGCCAGCCTCAGCATAACCTGACTGTTGACATCTTATGAACTTAATGGCAGTAAGAACACACAGTAAAAATAATTTGCATTCTCTGCTTATAGATGTCAGATCCCTAAATATCTTGATCATGTTATTTTGCTAAAGATATCCTGATGGTGGATCTGTATATGATTTACATAAATGAGACATTTGCATAAATTAAATTAACAAATATACATACATGCTTATAAAATGCTGATACCACTTACTACTCTCATAAAAATAAATTATGAGGGATGACATATGATAGGCCGTGTGGTTTCTGGGCAATCATCGCGTGCCCCTGACGCATGCTTGGCATTTTGTTGCCAAAAGAAAGAGGAAACTCCAACTCCAGCATTCAGAAGGCTGTGTCCTTCCAGGGAAGCTACAGACAGACATTTGCAAGGAGATGATGTCTGAAGTGATGGAGAACTCTGTCTGGTGTAGTAACTAACCACAGGGTGCTTGAGCCAGATTGCCTGGGTTCTGATCCTGACTCTATTATTAAGTTTGACCTGAAGTTTAAGACAAGTCACGTGATCTACGCCTCAGCCTTCTCTTCTGTGAGCTGGGGATGGTGACAACATCTACTTCAAAAGGATGAAATGAGCTAATGTGTATGAAGGATCTTAGGTTGGCATGTGTCCTATGGAAGCTGGGCAGTAAATATTCTCTCTGTTAGTACTATTGTTATGGTATCACTATTGTTATGGTATCCCTTGGCATCTTGGAAGAATAATTTCCTGAGGCCATGTAGTATCTTATCCACCCTCTCTAGCTCTTGACCAGTTTGGATCAATTTTTCCCCGTCTTTGGAGCTCTTGAATAAGGGGAGAAAAATTCCCAAAGATCATGCCCTTTAATAGCTTGAGTTGGGCTGCTGGGGTGACCCTCCAGGGTGGGTTCTCATGAGGCAATTGCAGATGGGACCTACTTTGAAAGGAATTAATTTTCTTTCCTAAATTAAGCTAGACTGTATTTTTAAAATGACTTTTTTTTTTTACCAGTTCTCTATGATCAAATATTCAATCTCTTTATTGCTTTGGAGGTCACTGAAGAAAACTATTTGTTTTCTGGTGAAATCTAGATCTTTTCTACTTAGCTTGGACCAATCCAAATATATACTTCTGTTTGTTAGCTGTCTCTAAACCATAAAGCCCCTTCAGAGGTGTCCAAAGTTACCTCTAATTTCTCTTGGACTTTTCTCTCCCTCCGAGAGCATAGTTCCCACAGTTCCCTTGATGGCTACGGCAGGGCTCCATAAGGTCTTGCAGGGACCGTAACTCCAGCTGTGGGCTCTGAGGGCACCAAAAGCCTGCCCTGGAGTGATCACACCTGCTCTGTAATTTAGCCTCACACTGGGCCTGGCTGGACTACCCCGGAGGGCAGTATAAACGTTTCTGGGGTCAGAATGGTAATTACCATAATAGCAGCTATCAGTAATCCAGTCCTTTCTATGATCAGGCCACGTGCTTTGCATATGCTGTCTCAACCACCCTGTGAGGCAGCTTTGCAAAATTTGTATTAGTAGAGATGGGATGCTGGGAGGAAAGACTGAGGTCCCACCTCTAGCAATGCACCATTTTATCAATGGTGAAGTCAAACATAACTCAATGTCTATCTACACAGGGCCTTAGTGTCTGGGAAGGGAACCATGCTATGTCCCATTCTCCCCAGGGCCACCCTGAGGTCCTGAAGTTCTGTTGACCTCATGAGCTCTGATATAGCCTCTGCACGGCTCCCTTACTTAAGAATTATGATGTAGCTTCTCATGTGACTTCTTCAGGGCTCAGCTTTCGCATCTGCAGAGACGACTGAGTTCCTGCCCAGTATCTCCAGAAGGTAATAACCTTCTAAAAGCAGTCACAAGTGAGTGAAACACCAGCACCAGTGTTGGTGATTGGTATTCCCTCTGGGATGGATACCCTATCAGGCTTACATCAGAGCAACTCTTGAATGGAAACCTAGGTACTGGAAGAAAATTACACTTGATGGGCACTATTGCTTGAACTCTAGTTCTTGGTTTTTAGCTCCAACCTTTTTGTTAAGCTCCAGACTCAAATATCCAAATGCAAGCTGAACTGGCCCTGGATGGAATGAGCAATATTGGCAGTGAAGCCTCCTGTTGAAGGAGCGCTGTCGCCAGTTGTCTTGACCAACTACAGGAACTCAGTCGTCTCTTTCAGTCCAGAACAGAAAGTGCTACTCTGAAAATGTCAACCTCTTGCTGATATCAACCACGTGGAGATGTGGAGATTCTAGCTTAAGAATATACTTTAGGCAATTCCCAAATAGGTGTTGACCTCTCATTAGAACAGGGTTTCTTAAAGAGTCCATCTGCAGCATCATCTCCAAGGCTGCTTGATACAGCAGCAGATTCCCAAGTCCCAAGTGGGAATCTGAGATTGAAATCAAGGAACTGCATCTAATAAGCTTCTCAGATGATGTGTCATTCTAAAAGTTGAGAATCATAATGCTAGAATTACCACTCTGGTCCTCTATACTGTTTTATAATAAGCCATAGTGATATTTTTATTAAACATTTAGAAGAGAACACAAATGGTGTTTGAATTTATTTTCGCAACTTGCATAAATTGTGGGATTGATGGAATTCGGAAATTGAGGGGTTTGAGGAAAAGGACCCTGGGTGGCCACAGAGGCACACACCTGTGAATTTCAAAGACTTGGGGGACTAAGGCAGGAGAATTGCAAGTTCAAGGTCAGCCTCAACGTTAACATCTTAGCAAAAAAAAAAAAAAAAGAGAGAGAGAGAGAGAAAAAAAAAAAGAAAGAAAAGTTACCCATTATTTAAAAATGACATCTTCATATCATAATTTTATTGCCTAAGTTCCTGATAGGAATTTTCCTTAAAAGAGCCCACAATATTCGCACTCATTCAAGCATGCACACATTCGCTCACTTGGCACCTCCAAGGGTCTGTTGCTAATGAAATCAGTGGATAAGACACCATCCTTGACTTTTTCTTTCCCACCTTTTTAAGGTAGGGTCTCAGCCCAAGCTGGCCTCAAAGTCCTAGGCTCAAGTGATCTTCCTGCCTCAGCCTCCTGAGTAGCTGGGAGTACACCACCGCACCTGGCTTCTCTTAAAGATACAAGTTTTGATTTGGTGGAAATGAGACAGAACTAAGTCAAGAAAGGCAACATGGTAAGTATTCTAACTAGTGTCTCAGGTTTTGCTTCTGGCGGTCTTGCCATCTAATCTTACTGTTCCAACTTCAATTTGGAACCCCAGGGCAGGACCCATTTTTAGCAGTAGTGGCTTCCATTAGATTCCTTCAACTCACCTGCTTCAACATAGTGCTGCAAACAGGGTCTGTACCTTATCCAAATAGTTCAACTGAGAATCCACATAGGCAATCATCTTGACACCTGGTGTCGCCTTTTAAAGCAGGCCCAGAGTCCTGGAAATCACAGTGATGATAGCAAATTGGTAAAAGGAATGTGTGGAAATGGTATTGGGTGCGAGCGAGACTGATTTGAGAAAGGGAGACATGACTCTTTAAGAACTCAGAGAGTAGGAAGGGGAAGAAGAACTCTAAGGGAAGGGAGAATGAGAGGCAGCAGCCAGGGGAAATGGGAGGTGGGGTGGAGATGGAGAGGCGTGGGGCGTGCTTGGGGAGGGGGGCCAGGCGTTGACCTAAGGCTGAGGCTGGCTCTCCTTCTCAACCCTCTGCCATCTCATGGTCCACCCAGTGTTCCCAGAGTGGAGTCTGCCCGTGGCAGCCACAGCCTTGCAGAGGAGGCAGGATTGGGATGGAGCCGCTGCCCCCCTTCCCTCTCCCTGTGACATCCATCAGAAAGGGCTGGCTTTTGAACACCGAGAGAGGGGGGAAAATAAGCAGAAGTAATTTATTCGGGATCTTTGAGAGGATAATAGCCAATTATTTGTTTATAACACTGGTTAAATTTTCATTAGGCAGATTAATGGAATATCATGTACTGTCAACATTGGATTGAGGGGTGGTCTGTAAGAGATAAACGGGCACACAGGCGCTGCGTCTCTCTGAGTAAATTAGTTTTTGCTTTCCTGTTTTTCATATGAAAATGGGAAAGGTGGGCAAGGTGGTGCATTTTAAAACAGGTCTCAAGATGGGCCAAACTGGTTAAATATGAAAGCGATCCTGGTAATAAATACATTATAATAACTTAGCATCATGGCCATAATTTTGATTTCATGAAAGTCTGGGATAATGTCGATTTTTAACCCACTCTCTTAATACACATTTCCTCTTCCTGAACTCAAACGCTGCTTGCTGTGAGGTGAAAACACATTACTTTGGGGGGCCTGATTTGTCTGTGTAATGCGCTCAGCATTACAGCTGCTAAGTGAGAGCAGCTCCTTGGCTTTCTTCTGAGACCTACATTGTCATCCTGGATAGCAGGAGTGGCTCCCCCGAGAGCCGTTATCAGGATCCGGATTCCCCGCGCTCAGCAAGCAGGGACAGTCACTTATCGTTGTGGAAGTGGACGGGAAGGCGCAGGTTGGGTGATTTATTTGATGCTGGAATCTCTGGCTAGAGTTGAGGTTCTCAACCGGCTGGGTTCAGAATCTGAACATTATTCCATGTAAGAATCAGTAGGTCAAACTTTACTATAAAAGATTCTATTAACAAATGGGAAATGACTCTCCTCTTTCTCTCTCTCTCTCTCTCTCTCTCTGAAATTGGCCATTTCCTAACAATTGATATGCAGTTAAAAAAAGTAATTGGCAATTAAAATTTTTAGTTTAATTAGCATTCAAGAGTCATTACATTTCCCATATAGAGAACGCAACAAAGAACATTCATTTGCAGCTCAACTGTGGATTTTTTTTTCATTATCTTTTTTTTTATTTGTCAACTATGGATTTTTTTTTAAAAGCCATTACTTAGAAGGCATATGATAGAATGCAATTTCTGTCATTCTAAAAAAATAAGACACAGAGAGGCAAAGAGAGTTTAAGTAGGGGAAGGAAGGGAGGGAAAGGGGAAGGAAGGAAAGAAAGAAGGGAGGAAGGAAGGAAGTAAGGAAGGATGGAAGGAGGTGGAGGAACATGTGGGAGGAAAAAGAACATTCTCTTTGTTGTGGAAAATCAGCTAAAGGAAACCTGTTGTTATTTTTGTAAAATGCCAAGATTTGCAGCAAATATGTCAGATAAAATCTCTTTTGAAAAAGTTAAGACATTACTGTGGGTCTTCTTCAATCATTTTACTGGTCTGTATATTGACTTGTCTTTAAAATAATTATGCATACCCCCCAAATAATTCTCAGCATGAATGAGTTATAAAAGCACATTCGCTTTTCTAAAAACGATAGTTGGCATGGATTCCCCTACCAAGAACACAACCCTCCAGCTCACCCTGGTCCACTCCTAGTGGCCCATTGACCAGGTGCTGTGATGGATCGTGAGCTTCAGGTGCCCGGCTCGGGAGCGGGAAGATGGCGGAGAAGCATTGTATTTGACAACGCCTATCTTTATTTGCCCTTTTTCTTTCTTGCTCTTCTCTGTACCTCTTACAAGTGGCAGAAAACGCGACCGGATGATCAATTGCCTGATGGACAGAACTGGTTGTCTGGTGCATTGGGGGATCAGGAGGTCTGGGTTTTGCATCCTTTATCCTGAGCAGTTTATGTCCTTGCTCAATTGTAGATTCCAGGTCAGAAAACAACAAGGACTTGCATTGTTCCTGAATAAATTGCTCTGAAAGGGAGAGAGGTGCCCTGAAGGTCACATTTGTCTGCAGGCTGTATGAAGTGCTGAGGGCCCTTTCATGGCTGCCGGCCAGGACAATGACCTTTCAAAGGCTTCAGGGAGATTCATTTCTTCAATATCCAACATCCACGTGTTGCATATGGACCTTCTCGCTTAGGCATCTTGACCACAGATGCTTCCACAGTTGGGCAGCTGTGGGTAGAAAAGTGACAGCAATGGTGAAGAGTTCAGTTGGAGGGAAATTGGGTGGGGGATCATTTTTTAAAACTCTAGGTGTATAGAAGAAGTATAGTAAAACCACCTTTAGATGCAAACACCCATGAACCGCAGGCCTTAGGGTCTGGGCTGCAAGAGATCTTTCTGGATATTCAAAAGTAAATCCCATTGGTTGGAGGATCCCAACAGACCCACCAAATGAAGAACTCTACAGTGTTTTAACTAATACATTAAGGTACAGTTAGGTGCAGGGAAGAGGGCAGTGCTGGGCTTTCCTAATTTGAAATATGAAAGAGATTCTCTGGGCTATTACATCCTTTTAGTGAAAGCAATCGACATTCTTTTGGTGGTTTATCCTACTTATAATGATCAAATCCTAGAGTCAGAACTTCTAATGCAAACCACTTTTACAGCTGTAATTGGATCTAAGGCAAATGCAACCACCAAGTGGCCTAAGACTCGCTGGCAATGTTCAATCAGGATATGATATCACTTATGAAAGTGATATCTTACTATCGATACTTCTCTCCAGAGCAGCGCAAATTAGAGTCATACTCCAGTGATTCGGATGTCTTGCAAACGGCAGGAGAGTATGCCACTGTTGAAGTGGAGAGACTCAAAGATGGTATGGTGCACATTTCCTTGTGGTCATTTAATGGAAACCCTATGAAAGTGTTCTGCTGGGTCTGGGGGTAAAAGAAGTTCTAACGTTTAGGGAACCACATGAAATGTGGTTCTTCAGAAAATTCAAGAACTGATAATGCTAATGGCATCTGAAAGCAGTCTTTGGGGGCCTATGAATACAAGGTCTTAAAGTGAAAACACATGGACATCCCCCCTGCATCTACTGGGACAGGACCCTGCTCTAAGCTCATTCGCCGATACACATATTCCTCTCTCTCTCTCTCTCTCTCTCTCTCTCTCTCTCTCTCTCAACCCAGGGGCCAGCAGAAGATCCTGGAAGGTGCCAAGATAAGAGCCCTATCAAGGAATGGCTTCTGCTCCCAAGAAAATCTGAAATGCCAACATAATAAATAGCAGGTGTGAATCTCAGTCCAGAAATCCAAGCCTGCAAAGAAATATAATGCAATATTGATATTTAAAATATTTTAAATATCCATTTTGTGGTTTCTACATTCTGTACAATTTCTGATTTTAGCATAGCCCAGTTTGATCTCCACCCTCCCCGGCCCCAGGGTTGTGCAATGCCCTCAGGATTTAGAAGGCGAGATATGGAGTGTGTCTGTTCTACCTCACATCAGCCTATAGTAGTTATAACTGAGGCATCTACTGTTCTTCTCCAGATGGTTCCATGAGGCCTGAGTTCTCTGTGGCTTCCGTACCATACCTGGGACGTGGGAATTTTTGCCAGGTTGCCTTGGTACTCTTTGCTTAGACACTTCCCACAGCCACTTCTCTCTGAGATTTTGCTCTCTCATAGAGGCATGTCCAGAATGTGAAGTGTCTCTCCCTGTTGCCACTAAAAGCCACCCGGTGTGTCACTTACACTCTTTGAACGTCAATTTCCCCATCTGTACAAAGGGGTGAATAATTGCTAGAGTGTCTTAGCACTCGGTAAATATTGGCCCTTGAATTGCAAACTTATCTGAAGAAGCAAAGTCACCCAGTATTCTAGGGCTTCCGATTTGTAAATGAGGACGCTTCACTGACATTTCTAGAGTCAGCGGTGCTCATTTGCCATACATTCCTAGATGCCTTTGTTTATGACTCCTTGCTTTTTAATTTTCCATAGAATTATACTATATAGTCTACCAAAAAGTGCAAGTAAGTATACAGTTCAAACGCTCTGTAATCAGCACTCAGCTCCAAAAACAGAACATACCGGCTTCCCAGAATCCCCCTCATTCTCTGCTAATCATTACCACTCTCCAAGGGTAGTCACTGTCTTGACTTCTACAGCATGTGTAGAATCTTATACTCTATAGAAATGGAACCACACACTAGGCACTGTGCATCTGACTCCTTTCACTGTGTGTCATGTCCATGGGATTCTACCCTGTTTGTGGGTATTTGAGAGCATGCAGTCTCACTGCGGTGTAATACATCATTATTGAAACATACTCAGTTTACTTATTTTTCATTTGGGGGCATTTACATGTGAAGACCTTAGAGCATGGTCTCCCCACCTGGAAGAGTCTACTCATTTCCACCTGGATGACCAGGCTACAACAGGTTCCTGTCACCATGATGTGATGCCTCCTTTTGCATGGATGACCCTGGGACGTGTAGCCTGCTATGCTAGAATTATTTCCTTGACTCCTAAAGATTGGCTGGGCATTATTTCATCAGCACCAGTGCCCCTGAGGTGTCTCTGGGTGTGATCGAGCACAGTGCCTTGAGCAATACTGGGTCTCACAGCTCTATAGCTTCGATGAAGTGCCCGGAACCCAATACGTGATAAGGACTTTAGCACACATGGGATACCTGTGACGTGACACACATGGCCTAGAAGCTTCCATGTTCTGCCACATTTAAATCACAAACTCTTCTGCATTGGTTAATCATTTAGCCTTCTTTTAATGCATTTATTGTCTATTATTCAGTGTCTACTATGTCAACTACACAGCCCCCATGGGGGAGACACAGGGACAAGTAGGCCATCCCAGTTGAGTCGCACGGTGCTTGGAGAGAGGTCAGCAAGGGCATTGTGGAAGCATCTAAAAGAACTGCGTGGTCATAAAAGGATTCTAGGAGGAGGTGAGATTGTTCTTCCCATTTCCCAGTCTCATCTGAGGCTCAGAGAAGTGAAGTAGCTGTTCCAAAACATGAAGCTAAGAAGCCTGGAGCCAGAAATGATACACAGGTTGGCTTCTGCTTGTCCCTTCCCTGTGCCATTTAACACAGAAAGAACAATTTTCTTCCAGCCCTTCTCCACCCATTGACAGAGCCTCAGGGTGGGGGTCTTAGCAGGCAATGGCAGCCCAAGAGAGGAAACCACGAAGCCCAGATGAGGTGGGGCGCCAGGGTGGAACTGGAGCGAGGCTGTGCACATCCCTCCTTCTCACTGCTGAGAAGCTGAGACTCCCAACGCCCCTGGTTGCTCCTGAAGTCTCCCGTGTGATGCTTCAGATGAGAGGGCAGAAGCAGGGGCGGCGAAGTCCTCTCTCCTGCTCAGAACTGGAAGTGGAAGAAGAGAAGGATTAGGCTCCGGCTACTCCTGTGTTCTCTTCATTGTTTTGATTTTCTGACTTCAGAAAGATCCAAATGTTAATCAGAAGGATATTGAGCCATGTAGCAAGCCTCGTGTGCCCTCCTCCTCCTACTACCCCCACTAGAATACCTCATATATTTCTCCCTCTCTGATTCTCTCTTTCTGTCTCTCATGGTATATATGCCTTGGTCAATAAAGCAGAACACCTATCCCACAGGTACCTCAAACCCTGCCGTGTGAATCACAGAAAGCCTGGAACTGCCAGTGGTCTCAGCCACCATAAGAGATGTCATGGAGATGATAATCTCCGAATTGCCTCTAATCCCATAATGGCTTCCAAACCACATATTACACCACACATGACAACCCAATTACCAACACCACCTTTTTCATGTATGCAGAAGTCGGCCGGCTTTCCAGCCCTGGGATAAGATGAACACGCAATCCAAATTAGCTCACAATTTCAGTGCATTACCAGGAAACAGCCACACTTATCACATTCCAAAGGAAACCAAAACCAAATGGCCAAAAAGAAAGCCAAGTGTCATCCAAGCATTCTTGTCCATCAGCAAGGCAAATTCACCTCCAGGATCCCTGGCTAGGCGTGAAGGAGGAGGACTCTATGGTTCTCTATGTAGCAAACAGTGTAGTGGAGACCCACAGGCACCTGAATTCCAGGATGGCAAAACTAGAGAAGTATAGACTTTCTCAGCCATTGTCCCTCACTGATATTTAGAATTAAAAAAATACTGGGGGCATAAATCAACCGTTGGTGTCATTTTCAGAGCCAGGGCTATGCAGTTATTCATGGATGAACCTTACAGATCCTTCTAGTGCAGCCAAGACCCAGAGAGGCAAGAGACTCACACGTGGCCAGGCAGAGCTCCGTTAAGTGCCATGACAGTGCTGAAGTGTCAACCAGGGCTGCCAAGTCAGGTGAAGAGCCAGTGACCAGCTCTAAACGGCAGGATGGTCCTCACCGAGCTCTTCCCAAGCTCCCTTGGGCCTGTTAGAAGCCATAATTTCCCAGTGGATGCTTGGTGTTCACATAATCCACAGCACAGACGAGGCACTCAATAAATATCTGTTAATGAATAAATGGTTGAATAGAGAAGGAAGGAAGGAAAATAGGGAAGGAGAGAGGAAGCTGAGAAATCTCGCTCTCTATTTTTGCTTCCTAGTTTGATTCAAAATCAAGTGGAATTAATGTCCTTTTCCCAATCATCTAGTCTAGAACTTTCTTCTTCCAGAAGGTGATCCAACCTTCAGACTTTAATCTGTTCTTCTCCCTTAACAAATATGGTGGCCCTAAGGCTGCAGTGAGAAGCTGTGCTCTTTACATCATGGATGTATAAAAATATATTTAAACTAGGGATGGACGGTCCCAGATGGATGTGGTTGGGGTGTAGAAGAACATCTTGAACTGTTTTTCAAACATTTCAGTTTCGGCAAAAACCAAAACATGCTTTGCCAATCACTTTCCCTTAATTTTAAAACCCATGGATTTCAAAGGAAATTCAATCTGAATGTTTCTACTTCATTTACCCCATCTCTTCAAAATGTTCTCCTGAAAAAGTGAACCGATGTCCTAAAAGTTTAAAGGGTCTTTTATAGTTTGCTGGTTTCTTTTAAACAACGAGCCACTTAACAATTTGGTGGTACGGGTAGCAGGAAGAGGGGAGGGGCTCACAAAGCCCTAAATCTTGAAGCAAAATAAAAACTAGTGCAAGTTGATTGAAGTCTGGATCTGAGAAGTGGACAGCATGTTTCTCATACTGAAACAAAAAAGAAATGGTTGAATACAAAGGCAAATTTAATTTTGTAAAAGGTAGACATATTCTATATAATTCACCTATAAATTTAAAGAAAGAGATTATTATAGATATTGGTTTGTCTGTAATAGAGATGGTTTATTTCGGGGATTATTACACATATGGGTTTGTGTGTTCAGTATGGCTCATTTGTGATGGAGTCTGAGAGTGTGTTGTTGATAATTCCTTAATGATAAGTGCCCAGGACCATGGCCACAGCAGTCAAATCGTGGTGAGAGTCTACAGGGAGGGCAAGGAGCGGAGCTGTAGGCACATGGCTCCTCTGAACGCCCTCTAATCTGCCAATTATCCCCCTGCCCATTATTCCACAACCCGATCCTTAGTGACCCTCAGGTGGGACTTGTCAACAGTCTGCTTCCTGGTGTGTTTACACACAGGGTGGATGCTCCCAGCAGACCTTACCTGCATCCTTTTCTTCCATCGGGTCCTTCCACCGGGTAAGTTACAAGCTGGAAACAGCTTGAGCCCCTGGGACATGCGTCTAATTCACCAGAGTCATTGGGGGAAATTGGGCGCACAACAGAAATCCAGTCAACACTCTGGTTCCCAGTAGTTAATCTATGGTTTGACACCACCGTGGCCAACAGAAGAATTAGTCCATCTCTCCCAGACCACCCATGCTACTCATGGCTAATAACTAACACATGGGGAGACCAGAGCTAATGATGTCCCTGGGTTATGGGTTCATTGTGTTTTGATTTCTTTTTTCCTCCCTCTTTATTATTTCAATTAACCATCACGGAGCGTCCATTGACTGCCAGGTGCTGTTCTGGGCATTCTGGAGGGAGACACTGAGATGAGGGAATGACAGCCTCTTCTTTCGAGGAACCAGAGGATTTTTGCTCTCATCCTGTCCTCACCTTCCTCTGCCGTGGGCATCACCATGTATATTAAACTGGCACTTCTACATTAACCCCCAAAATGGATAGGCCCCCAAGGGAGCACATTGTTTGGTTAGACTTTGAGAACCTGGCAACATTGGCATAGTTTTGCGAGGAGAACTCTGTCAGTCAAGGACACACAAAAAGGAAACGGAGTCATTGTCTAGGCACCTTCTGAGATACCACGGGAGCTGCCAGTCTGAATAAGGAAAACCATGAGTCGGATGTTCCTAAAGCGGCTGCCCTAAAGCTGAACGAGGAGACCGAGACCCGCCCCTGTGGACTGATAATGGAATCCCGCCATCGTTGCTGCATCTGCCTGGGACCAGAAGTCACTGACTTCTACTTGCTTGCCAATCCTGGTCCCCTCACATTAACTCGCCTCCCGAACAAAGATTCCAAGAACCACACGTTTTTAATTATACAAAGTAAAGGTTGATGAATGATTCATACAACTAATCTAAACTTGGGCCAGGTTAAAATAATACTGTGTAATAACTTATATTTATATAGCTCGTAAGAGCACTTCCCTTCAGAGTTCGGGCCGCTTTCAGATGCTATCTCGGCTCCTCTCATAACGTCTTGTGAAGGAGACAGGCTGAGGGTGTCCTCCTCGCCTTGCAGAGATGGGCAAGACAGGGCCAGAGAACTCAGACCTGAGTCCAAGGTCACACGGGATGCGGACAAGTCAGGACCACACTTGCATCCAGGAGAGGCGTCATCTCAGAAATGGGGAAGCGAGGCCATGACAATGGGAGCAGGCTCCCCAGAAGGCAAACGGCCACATGAATGATGGAGCTGGGGATGACAGCTCTTGGCCGCCGCATCCCTTTGGTTTGGGTGGCTTTGGGGGAGGTTGGAGGAAAGTTTGAGGTACTAAGGCCACAGGAAGTGCCATTGTGAGTCAAGTCCCTAGCCCAGCATGGCCACTGCCGCAACCCCCAGTTCCCTCCCTAGACCCTAGCCAAACCCTAAATATGGCACTATGTGTCTGCCCAAGGACTCTCTCAAATCCTGCAGGACAGGTGTCTTGCCCACTTTAGGTCCACCGGAAGGACTGAGTATTGACGCATGCCCCCATACCTCTGAGTGTGAGGACGTTGGAGCTCATCCTTTGGGTGGGATGACTGGCACAGAGGGGACATGGTGAATGTCCCTAAGGCTTGCCAGGATTCCCCACGGGATCAAGCTTCAGGCCCCCACAATATTGCTGACAGGACAACATGCACTTGAGAGCTGATTCCCGTCCTTGATGACATGCCCAGAATTCTGGTCCCAGGTGCTGGTCCTGGGGGAGCTCATGTGATAACAGTCATCCTCCCTCACGCTGTCCTGGACATGCTGTGACTCCCGGTGCAGCCACTACCTGTGGACCACGTCTCTATAAAATCCTGCATCTGTCCCTCTTTCAGCTCCCCAAGTTTCCAGGGGAATAAAAGAATATCATTAGGTCTACCACAGAAGTTGAGCAAAACAAAAGTGCTTGAGATGAACTTTTTATTCTGCCTATTGTATGGCCAGTGACACATGCCAGAGGTTTGGATTTGCTTTCTTAGCTATGCCAACCGAGTGGTGCAGTGGAGATACCAGGTCCCTCCGTGTGGAGAGGATATTTGCCCTCTAGTGGCCTAGTGGGTATTTGCAGATTGTAACTCCATTCATTCATTCATTCAGTCGGCCCACCAGACCGTCAAAAAATTATAGAGCCCTTATTTTGCTCCACACATAGTGCTCAAGACTAATAAAATAAACAGCTTTTGTTCCTGGCTTGGTAAAGCCTACAGTTTTGTGAAGGAGATAGACATGGAAACAAATTAACACTAATAATCAAATCATTGAAGGCTGCCAGAATAATGAGGGAAAGCACGTGGGGAGTAGTGAGAGAAAATCAGAGCTAACTTCAAGGGGGGCCGGGGGGGGGGCAGACCCAGCGAGGCCTCGGAAAGAGGTGACATTTGAGCTGAAATGGAAGGTGGGACAATCAGGCAAGAGGTTGAGAGGACACTCCTAGCAGAGGGAAGACCACAGGGAAGGTTCTGGGGATGAGAGGGGCTCCGTACCCTCTTGGAGGATGTGTACCCTAGTGGAAGAAGCAAGAAGTACAGATCCCAGCAGGCTGGGCCCCAAGTCCTTCATCTCTGCTATGAGCTCTGTGACCCCTGGGTCAGAGGTTTCTCTGTCATTTTGCAAAATGGGATTTACGATCAGGGTAAGAATCTCACAGTGCTCAGCCTTCTTCAAGGGCTCAGAGTCCCTCCCTCAGGGTTGTTCACCAGAACTAGTGGGTACAGAACTGACCATATTTTAGGAGAACACACACACACACACACAGACACACCCCTCTTCTCAGGATCCCCAGAATGTGGTCCAAGGACCAGCGGCATCAGCCCCAGCCGGGAATGTGTAAGAATGTAGACCCTAGACTTCTGACTTTGCACTGAACAAGACTCTTCTACACATTCAAGTTTGAGAAGCGCTGCTTTAGAAGCTTCAAACGCCAGGCTACTCAGGGTCAAACACTGCCACCATAAGCCACTATGAAAAGTGCTAACAGGTGACATCTCCTCCCTCTTTTGACTTTACCATGGTCACCTTGAGCAAACAGATGGAGCCCAAAGTCCAGAGGAAAAAATATTCTTCCTGTTTCCAGGGCTTGGGAAGATGGGCTCAAGCATCTGGTGTTGGAAGATTTGGGTCCTGAATTATAGTGTAGTATAGTAGCTAAAGGTGAAAAAGTAATGTGAGGCAAGAGAAAAATTGAGAACTGCTTTCTTTCTTTTTTTAAAAAAAAAATCCCCAATTTTTATCCCAAGTCTCTCTAAAAAGTGACTGATGAATCTCCTCTGATAGGTGTGATCACCACTAAAATTTCTTCTTACTCATAATCCATCCAAAACCTGTGGTTGATACCATTCTGTTCAGTTGTAAATGTGTTTATGTTGCTACGAAAAATAAATGATATTTTTTTAAAAGACGGTGAATGCAGGAAAAAACAATGTCACCTCATGGTATGAGACTTAATAGTATAACTTCATTTTTTGAAAAAACATCATCTGTTTTTTTTATCCACGTTTCATAAATAATCCATGACTTTGGGATGCTTCTGATTTTATTTACAATACAGAGAACTAAAACACAAAGGCTTATAAGCTGCTCATATTATCTGAAGATCAAGCAAGAATTCTTAGCACCATGTCCCTCTTAAATGTACAATTTTGATTTTGCCACATTCGTCATTACTTTGAACATTTCACACACACAACATAAAAGATTCTGATGCGACATTTCCTTTGATAGCTGATTATGCTCTATGTGGATTCTAAAACAAATCTCGTTACCAAATACTATTTCACATGAGAGCTTTTCAGAGTTTATTTGCAAAATAAATAAATAATCCCACAATGATTTCAATGGAAACAAATCCAGGATGCATTCCTAATAAATTTGTGTGACATTCGGCCATTTGTGTGATAAGATTTAGGTGCCCTTAGCTGAAAGAAATTGGCAGGAAAATAATTTAACAGCTGGACAGGTCTGTCTCTTCTTTAGTCTTTTAAGCACATATTTTAAGCAATATCCTTTTGATGGTGGGTCCACCTGTGTTTAAAGGCCACTTGCTGGGAATGACTGAAGGATTTCTATTAGAGACTCTTTAGGAAAGACCCCTCCATCCCACCAGGCACTCAATTCTTGACACCACAGCAGAATGATAATGGGTATGGGGGTGGGGTCCAAATTGTTGAAATGTTGAGCAGACTTGACATTTTCTCCCCTAATTGTAGGCTGGAGTCTTTGGGTGACAGTTCAGATAATAAGTACATATAGATGAGACCTAACATTTGAGAATTCTAAGAAATGTGTGTCATTGTTCAATTCAGAGGGTTGAAGAAAAAAGTGAGAAGTCTATCTAAACTTAAAATATAACCTATACAATATTTTAAGAAACCTTAATAATTTAATACATAGAAATGTTCAAGAAACTTTCCCCAAAGACACACCATTTCACCCAATTGCTCATTTCTAAAGTAACTGTTGTCCTGGTTTTGCAGTTTGGGGAATGTACCTGAAGCTCCTCAAGGAGAGGGAGCAATGCCTCATTCATCTTGGTTCTTTTCAAATTGGCACCAAGTAAGTGCTCAATGGATGAATGGATAGATGGATGGATGATGGATGGAAAGATGGATGATGGATGGAAAGATGGGTGAATGGATGGAAAGATGGATGAATGAATGAATGAGTGGATGGAAAGATGGAGGCATAAATGGGTGGATGGATGGTGAATGGATGGATGGATGGGTGGATAGAAAGATGGATGCATTCATAGATGGGCAGATGGATGGATGGATGGATGAGAGGAAAAATGGATAGCTAGATACCACACTGTCTCTCTAGTTAGGTTTGAACTGTGGAAGAATAGAAATCAAGGGAGATGAAGTAGGATTTTTTTTTTTTTTTGGATTGTGTTCTTTTTATTTCATGAAACAGATGCCCATTCAAACTAGCCAAAGCCGGGGGGGGGGGGGGGGGAAGAAGTATGGGTCATGTAACTGTGACATCCAAGGAGCAGGAGCTGCTTCAGCAGTGCTGTGGCACGATATTGAAAGACACTCTCCGGGGATGCCTGTTTTCTGCCTCCCTTTCTCACTTCAGCTGCCCTCCATGTTGGCTTTGCTCTCAGGCAGCTTCAGGTTCCTGTGGTCTTTCCAGTGCTTGCTCCTCATTCCTCGCCCCTCCCCTCCTCCACTGCACTCATCCTGGGCATGCATACGTGTGCACCACGATCCCACTAGAAGTATGGCTCGGGTATGAGAGCATTAACTCCTGGGCAACAAACTGAAAGACATAAATTCAAAGTGCATTCAACAATCAAAATGCAGAAATTCCCTATGTAATAAAAGAGAATTTTCAAATCCTACACATCTCTAACTTTATGCTATTTAGTCAGTTTTATAGAAATGATACGTTAGTGGCATCTGAAGTACAGAAAACCTAAATAACTTTCCTGGGACCACAGGGCTATCATGTGGCAGAGCCAGGATGCAAACCTAGGAAGGTCAGTGAGCAAAGCTAGTGCTCCTATACCTGCCCCTCTGCTAAGCTTACTTCCTCAGGTATAAAATGGGGATAATAATTGTAACTCCCTCCACGGATGTTGGGGGGATTTTATGAATAGTGCCCTGAAACAGTAGGTACTCAATAAATGCCAAGTAGTTGCATGCTCTATGTCTCCCTAGGCTGGAAGTTTGGGAGCAGGGAGAGGAGGAAGAAAACCAGAACCTAATTAATTGAGTGCTCTAGTTAGTAGGTTTCTGGCTCACTGATATTAGACTATATTGAGTTGGTGAATGTCAAACATTCCTGTGTCAGACTGAATTGGGAGCATGTTTAAGGCAGCCCTGGCCAAGCCTGAAAGCAGGCTTCGGCCGCGGGCTGCTTCTTGCAGCCAATCACGATAGAGATTTACTCTGCGGCTGAGTATAATTTTAATTTTGTTATGAGTACCATGCAATAGAA
The DNA here is from genome assembly GCF_047511675.1 of Marmota flaviventris. Classification (NCBI taxonomy): domain Eukaryota; kingdom Metazoa; phylum Chordata; class Mammalia; order Rodentia; family Sciuridae; genus Marmota; species Marmota flaviventris. The sequence continues at coordinate 12,712,047 of NC_092501.1, forward strand.
TTCCAAATGCTTTACTTTGCAGGAAAAAAAGAAAAGAAAAGAAACATGTAGCTTTCTTAGGGCAAAAAAACCTTCAGATGGTGAAAGAATGCAGAGCATTTGAACTTTGGGTGCATGATAGTATCTCAAACTGAGATTCCTCCTGTTTGTACCACATTCTCTTTCCTGAGCCCAGAAACATGCTTGGAGAATTTACACCTGTCAGTCATTGGATCAGGAGAGATGCATTCTCCACAGCTAGCTGTTAGCTGCTTGTGCCATCCACACAGCCACTGGACCCCCATTCTCCTTCCACCAGAAAATGTTTCTGATGTCACCAGGCATTGTGCTGCAAATGGTAGATTAGCTCCTGAGATGAGGATGTAGAACTCCCTAGCAATTCAAGGATTACTAAAAACTTTGGGGCAGTTTTCTAAAGAGGAGTGTGTGCAAGCTCTTAACTGACACTGACATGTTTTAGCAAAAAGGCCAAGGCTGGTGTCTTGCTTTTCCAATTCAGTGCAAAGGAGAGGATCCAAGCGTTCTGATAACAAGGCCATTCATGTTGCTATAGGCTAATGTTGTGTGTTCACACTTCTATAATAAACCTATTTTCAGGGGCTTATAATTTAACCGTAAAAATCTGTTCCATGCTCAAACTTGGCAGAACAAAATCTTAGACTCTGAACTCAGAATCCCTCTCTTACTTTAAAATATTTTTAAAAGATGTGTTTTGGATGACTTTAAATTTTCAGAGTGCCAAAAATATTAAGGATTTGAACAGTTGTTTTCCTTTTGTTGAAATCTAGAAACAACGAATCCATTCCTATGTAGAAAGAGCCTGGGCTTGTTTTGATCAGTTTTGTCTGAAAGGTTGTCAAGTTGGAAGGAAGTTAAATACCAATCTGAAATGAATTAGAGAGCATTAGACAATAATTAAACTGAAATTAGGGCATCATTTATTCATCAAGTCATCACGAAGAAAAGAATCCAATCCTTGTAGATACCTTTAAAATATTTAGATATCTTAAACACCTTTGCAAGTATGGAGGGATGATGGGATTTTTTGGGCTCAGAGGGGTTTTCTGAGGGCAGTGACTGGATTTTAAATGATGCAGAGCTCTGTGGGGAGATGGACGGTGAAGCTGGCTCCAGAAGATGCCTTCCACTTGTGCAGATAAATGGGGACGTGGCTGATGGCAGGAAGACTCTCTCATTTCCTTAGGAGGTCCTTAAGCACAGCCTCCTAAGGAACATGTTAGGTAAAACTGGCAGTTGGGTGACACCTTCCTGTAGCTCCCTGCAGAAAGTCACTGCTGCAGGAAGCTGGGGTGCCTCGCTCCAGGGTGCTCAGAGGAGCCTCACAGAACATGCCTCAGAATGTCCCTCCAAAGGAGGGAAGGCTGGCCATTTGTCAAAGAAGGCAGCTCATTCTCAAGCCAGAGCCTTGGTTCCCCATCTGACCCAAGCAGGGATTTTGCAAAGCTTGGATCCTGGGGCTTTGGAGAAAACCCTGCTATAGAAATGACAGATGCAAGAGCTCTTGAGCAAGGACCCTACCAGCACCCACAGGAGCTGTCCACCACAGCTGCAGCTCAATAGCGAGGCCACTGAAGAGATGTAGCAAGGCGGGAGGGGACCATCTGGGCCTGGTTTGCCCAGGACTTTCCCAATGTTAACACTGCAAGTTGCATTCTCAGGGGTCAGCTATGAAAACAATCTGGGAAGTTGACCATGCTAGTGATGGAGGGACCCATGGTATCTGCTAATGGGCACTCGGAGCCCACGGGGCAGTGCTCCAGGCCCAGGGGACAATTCTTAAACTGTTTACTGGAAAGGCCAAGTCCTTGGTGCCTTGGGGCTCTCTTTTGGGAGATGGGGCCAGCAAAGAACTGCTGGGACTATATAAGGGCTTCCACTTGGGCTGGGTGCTGGGGTTCCCTCCTTCCCTACTCGACCTGTTATCCAAATAATGCTTAGCAGATGCTGATGGCCATTGATGTGGAAGGAAGTCAAGTTTCTCTTGCTCACTCTCTCTCTCTCCAGGGGCTCAGCCACTTCTGGTCCTTCCCACCTCACCCCCATTCTCAGGCCTCAGACTGCTACCCTGGCGCACATTGGCACCTTCCAAGGGCCACTCTGTTCCCAGCTCTGCACATTCCTCATTCATGTCAGTCACCTCCACAAAGACTTCCTGACATGCCCCTCGTTGGGAGAACTCACTACCACCTCACTTGTGGCCCCCTGAGCCCTGTCTAGAGTCTCCCCAGAGCCTTCCGACTCTTCTTGCCCATCTCTATCCCTGGGATTGCCACCCTTGCCAGACAGGAGGTGTCCAATGCAAGGACAACACTTCTTGACTTTCTCAGCAAGTGATATGAATGTGTCAATCAACAAAGGCATGAGTGACCTTTCCCAGAGGCAACCTGCTCCCTTTTCAAACCCATCTCAAATGAATGTCTGTTAAGACAAATGCAGACCAGCAAGGGACAAGGACGCGGGTATAATTTTGGAAACCATGGGTATGAGAGAAAACACCCATGAGTCCTCCCTGCAAATCTGTCATGTCTGTTAGCCTTCTCTGGGTTCTCTGGAAATTCTGAGTCCTTCTTCCCCAGGGGCTTTGCCAATTCAAATGCCATCTCAGAGAATGAGGGCTGGAAGGGACGCTGTAGGACTTTACAGCTATCTTCTTTGTTCACATGGGGCAACTGAGGCTCCCAGATGACAAATGAGTTGTCTTCAGCTTGCAGCCAGTGAAGGCAGCAGGGCTGCTCCCACCTGCTCATGCTCCCTATTTCCTCCCTCAGAATGATGCTGCCCCCACGGGAGCTCTGGATTGAGGAGGACTTTAAGCCCTCTGTGCCTCACTGTTCCAACTATGGTGCCTGGGCCAGTGGCATCATCTTCTCCCTGGAGCTTGTTAGAAATGCAGAATCCCAGGCCCACTGTAGACCCACTGAATCAGAACCCACATTTCATCAGCATGCCTGATGCTGCCTGCACATGGACATTAGAGCTCTGAAACACCAAGCAAGTCCCTTGGGCCTCTTGTGCACACGCCCATTCCACAGGTGATTCTGATCACCGGGAGAGCTGCAGAAACTATGGATGCCTGAATACAGGTACAGCCAGTAAAGAGGAATTGTTTTAAACTCCCCATCTTATTCTAATATGCTTCTAATAAGTACTAGCCTGGCTCATAATAGCCATGACACAGCTCAGCAGCCTCTGCTTGAACCATGTCAATGGCTCACTACGTCAAAGATGGCAGCCTAGTTCACTTGTGGACAGGTAGATGCTCTACCTGGAGTAGTAGGAAGGTCTTCCTCTGTCATAGTTTAACACCCAGGGTTCCCTGGCTGACTAATTGGTCACTTGCTTTGGTCCATGTTACAGGAGAACCCATTGCCCATGAAGGGACTGCATACCTAACACAGGTGTGTTCAGGCCCACGTGATTTCATATGCACACACCTTGCCTCGCTTGTGATGGGGTGTGATTGAGGTGCGTGATCTCTCTGGTGAGAGCTACAGTTGTTTCCTAGGAAGCAGATTTTTCCACCTCCGAGGCATCTGGACTGGCACTGTCCCTAGGAACTAAGCCGGAGGATGGTGGGGAAGGCATCCATGGTTTTAAGCCTTCAGAAATACAGCTTTCAAAAATACTGTGGAAAGGAGATGGATTTCCTAAGAGAATACTTGAGTGTTTTTGTGCAGAACTTTAACTCTTATCATTATGTCACTTTGCTTCCCTAGTGTTATTTATCATTGATGCAATTATAGCTTTATGACTTATCTTAAAATTAACTCAAAGAAAAGCTTACACACTAGAAAATATATACAGCAAGATTCAGTTAGAAATGAAGGTGGGTAAAATCTCTCTCTCCCCTCCTGCAGCAGTTTCTCGGCAGTCTGTCTTTCCGTCCTACTTGTCACTTTGGCTGCTAGGTCACATGCACTTCAGATATGGGAATGTAGAAAGAGAAGACGGTCCCTTCTGGTGAGCTGAGAAAGTCCCCTCAGATGATTAACAGATGAGAGCTAGAAAGTGTAGCATTTCAAAGCTGCCAAACTTTGCGGAATATTTTACATTTCAGCGGATTCATCTGTTTAACAGCCATTGTTCGCCTGGTGTGCGCCCCTTGAGGACATGTGCTTTTGGTTTGGGTCTTTATTGGTTTTGTTCTTTATTTCCACCCTTTCCTTTACACAGGCACATAGGAAATCATGACTGAAATCATGTTCATAAAGGGGTGTATGGTGTGAACCGAAACAAATATTTCCTTTCTTCTGAGGAAGAGACAAGTCTAAAAACAGTTTGGGGTGATTGATCATCAATCACACTGCTGTTGCTACTTTTGATAGGCACGAAGGAGGCAGTGGAGGAAGAGTCCTGATTAAAGACCTTCTTCCACTCTGCTCCACAGGCCAAAAAGGATTCCAGAAAGTTCAAACCATGGCAATATCCATGCCACTGCCAGGAGGATCAAGTTAATAGATCTTCTTTTTAAATTCAATTGTAGTTTTCATCTCTGCTCCCATTTTGACATGCTTTAGGCTACATGGAAACCATGTTCACTGTGGCTGAGGAAGCACTTGACTTCTACAGAAAAGTCCAGGCTGGTTGTGTAAGCGTATGACCTCCACAGGTACAGCAGGCAGATGGGCAACGTGGGAATTTCTACTGGGGACAAAGATGTTACAGGAAGTTGGTGACCAAGATCTTTAACTATAGTAGGAAGAATTAAATAAAATAAATATCCTAAATATCAGTGTGTGTGTGTGTGTGTGTGTGTGTATAGCCATGTGTTGCATAATGACATTTTGATCAACAACAGACCATGTATACAACTGTGGTCCCATAAGACTATAATGGAGCTAAATATTACTACTGCCGAGTATTCTTTTTTTACAGTACTGTGAAAACATACTGTTCCATTTTTAGCTGTGGTTAAATACATGCATATTTACCATTGTGTTACAGTTGCCTATAGTGTCTGATACCGTGAAGTGTTGCAATTAATTGCTATAACCTAGAAGCAATAGGCTAGACCATATGGCCTAGGTGTGTAGTAGGCTATATCATCTAGGTTTGTAAGTACAGGTGATACAGATTAGGTTGAACCCTATAAAATTGTTAGCATACGACTGGTTTGATCTGTAAAATGGTAATTTTATATAGTTCAACCTGATTCTCCAGTAACAAATTTCATCAGAATAACTAAAATGTGTGATTAACTTGGATTATCACTATTCATTCATTCATTCATTCATTTGATATATACCTATTTGCCCCCTTGTATACAGAAGACACTGGCAATAAAGCAATAAACAAAACAATTTATAACCCAATGTATTCAATTTTAATAGAGTGGCCAAATTGAAGGAACATTTTTCTGAATCAGAAATTTGTTTCTGAAAACCAAATTCTCTTTTCTATACCAAGTCTGTCTTAATTCTTATAATGATCAATATTCTTAATTCTTATAATGATCAATATTCTATGTCAGAGATTGAATCTATGATGTTTATTGTCCTGGACTTCTAAGGTTAGAAAAGAGACTAATAGATGTTTCAAAGACTTTGACACAAATACCTTAGATAGTAAACTTGCTGGTTTAATAATATAGACAATAACTCAATGCTTTTTTCAAATAATGCCTGAAATATTGACTCCAAAGAGTGAGATACTGTTTTGCATACAATTACCACTTTGTTCATACCCAAATTGACTAAACTTAGCTTTCCCCACTCCACCACCTACCTGGTATTCTTTGTTCTAAATTTTTTGGATGTGTTCTTGCCCTGCCAGGAAAAAATGTTCTGAAATGGGGTGTTCTTCAGGGGCAGCCAGTGAGGGCTACATTGGCTTGCCAATTGTTTTTTAATAGTCTTTATTTTTTCAGAACAGTTTTAGGTTCACAGCAAAATTGGATGGAAAACATAAGAGTTCTTATGTGCTATCACTCCACAGCCTCACTGATGGAGTTTATTGTTGTTGTTGTTTTGTTTTGTTCATAAAGATTTTGGGATAAAAAAAAAAATCATAAAAGAAAATGCTGGAAATGGAGTTGTTTAAATCAAGATCACAATAAAATCAAACCAAAGAAAAAAAATTAAGACCTCTCCAATATACTTTATGACATAAGAAAAAATATCAAAATCTTATTAAACAGTACTAAAAAGAACTATAGATCCACCTTCTTGTGGTTACAATGCAAATTGAATCCAGTGAGGTATTTCTAAATCAATGCATCACAGAATCATTCAAGGAGTGAAAAGATAATCTAATGTTAGGAAATTTGATAATAGAACCATTACATCAATGAGTTAAAGAAGAAAATAACATTATTACATTAGCATTTAATTAAATTTAATAGCCATTCTAGGCAAAAAAAAATGAAATAAAAAAGGAAGTTATTTAAATATGGTAATGTCATTTCCTCCAGATGTACAAGAATCATTATCAAATAGCAAAATACTAAAGTCATTCAATGAAATAAACAAAGGAGGATATTTATTATCATCTGTATTATTTGAAATCATTTTAGAAGTTTAGCCATTGTGATAAGACAAGAAAATACAAAAGTTGTTATAGATGATGAAAAGGAAGAGATAAAGCTATCTTTATGTACAATTGATATACACGTCAAGAGATTCTACCAAAAAATTTCAAATGAATGGAATTTGGCAATGTGACTGGAAGCAAGTTATATCAACAAAACTTACTAACTCTAAAAGTAGTGGGTAAAATTTTTAGGAGAAATAGAATTTGCATAGTTTCAAAGTACTTTAAACAAGACATTTATCAACTATGAAAGAAAAGATAATAACTTTCCAGCGGAGACCCAGTGTAAATCACTGTAACCAAGTGATCAAAGTAAAAATCACCAATACTAAGACATCATGAACCCCTTGATATGAGGCATTAAGAATAATGCACAAGGGACTGGGACTGGGGCTCTGTGGCAGAGTGCTCACCTAGCACATGTGAGGCTCTGGGTTTGATACTCAGCACTACATAAAAATAAATAAATAAAATAAAGTCATTGTATCTACCTACAACTAAAAATTTTTTTAAAAAAAGAATAGCACACAATATCATTTTTCTTGTATTCCTGCCAAAAATGCACAACGCCATTCCAATCAGGAGAAAATAATCAGACAAAGCCAAGCTGAAGGACATTTGATAAAATAATTGATGAATAAATTTAAAAACTGTCAACTTTCAAAATTGTCATGAAAGACAAGGAAAAAGTGAAGAACTGTTATAGACTGCAAGAAATAAGAAGGAATAACTAAATGTAGTATGGGACCTTGGAAACAATTGGAACAGAAAAAAAGGCATTAGTGAAAACACTGGTGGTTGTTGGTCATAAGTTTGCTTAAAAATGAAAGAAAAATTATAACAAAGGGTTATTAGGACAATCTACTGGCAGAGAAATCCAACATGGCCATAAAGAAGTTGTAATAAGATTCTTATTGTGTAGGAGGCTGAGGCAGGAGGATCACAAGTTCAAGGCCAGTCTCAGCAACTTAGTGAGGCCCTAAGCAACTCAGTGAGATCCTGTCTCAAAATAAAAAATTAAAAAGGGGCTGGGGAGATGTACTAATGGTAAAGTCCCTCTGGATTCAATTTCCAGTACCAAAATAAAAAATTTAAAAAGATTCTCATTGTGTATCTGGTCAAAGGATCTCCAGTCAATAGTGAGCCTGAAGTTGTTAGAAATGGGAATTGGGTATTCCCTGGTTGAATCACTGAGAGCGAGGAAAGGGGCCAGCCCTAGATTTCCAGAACTGTGCACTTTTTCAGGAAGGTAGAACCATTAGTGGCTATTGATTCAGCATATATATGATGTCTTAAAGGACAATAGCCCAACACCACAAGTTGTCCCCTCTCCAGAGCAGGCGCCTTAGCTGCAGTAAGAGGTCATTCCATGGTCCTATCAGGCTGACAGCTTCTAGGTAATGCAGTATTATGAGAGGATCCCTGGAACTCTGGTTCACCACAACATGGGTCCAAGATGATGGGAAGGGAGAACCCATAGTAATAATTCAGACACTCGGTAAGCTCTGGAGCAGTGATCTTGACCAAGACAGCACAGTCAGGGAAAAGGAAAACTCATGGCCAGAATATGTCTCAATCCCACTGATGACAAATTGTTGCCTCCTCCAGGGTAAAAGGAGTGCAATGGAACCCACTTATCTCCAAATGGCATGTTATTCTTCCTTGAGGGATGGTGCCTTATTGAGGCTTCACAGCTTGTCTTTAAAGCTGGCAGATCACACACGTACCAGTGGCAGCAGTGACCAAGTCCTCCATGGTGAAAGGGAGTCCCGGGACTACTTGGTTCATGCTGTGCCGCACTTGGATGGCTACAGGCAGAAGCTGGATGACATCTACAGTTCACCTTATTTGGTGGCTTCTCCGAAGTGGATGGATGCTCTCTGATGGGCACTGCTGTGGCTAACAGGCCTTCACATGACGTACCTACTCCCTGGGATACACCCACATGCCTCTTCCCCAGTCCTCTTTGTCTCTGGCCTTCCAATCTTGCTCTTTTTAGATACTGGACCAACTAACCTGCTTACTCACCACTTCCTGGGAGTCTATATGTATATATATATTCTCAGGTCATCTCTCCCCCTACACCTAGATTGGGAGGAGATGTTCTTTAAGCAATGCCCACTGGGAGGAGGTCTCCTCAGGCTATTTTCAGGGTCTCTCTGGAGTGAGTGTAGCAGACCCCATTCATTTTAGCTTTCCATGATCTATTGGGATGTGAGCTTTGGAAAGCCCCAGAGCTGGGTTTTTCCTACTCCATCAGATGGTCCTAGGGAGCTTCCCCTGTGGCCATATAGATGATCAGGGGGCCAGGAGAGGTATCTTGAGGATCCAGACTCCAGTCCCCTACAGAATGTTCATTCCCTAGCTCTTCAGTAGGAGTGTCATTGAGCAGCTAAGCAGGTATTCTCAGGGCTGTGGGAGAGTGCATCTGCCAACCAGCAAAAGACCAGTAAGAAAATGGAAATGAAAAAAAAATATCATATTCACCATATTATCCAGGAATAAATTTACTAATAAAGGTATGGAGCCTATATGAAGAAAGCTATAAAATCTTAGGACAAGGATCTTAAAACAAGACCTGAAGAAATGGAGAGATGTATCATGTTCTGGGTACAGAAAAACTTCAAACCATAAAAACATCAGTCCTCAAATCAACTTAGGAATGAAATTGCAATTCAATGCAATATCCCCATGCTTCTTTGCTGGGGTTGGGAGCACATGAAGCTATTTTAAAGTTTTTATAGAGTAATAACTATCTGAGAATGATGAAGAGAAGTTTGAAAAAGGGAAAAAAATTGTGGGGTTCTTTTATAAAATTATAACTCACTACACTGTTATGTAGTCTCTGTATGCACACACACAGGCACGCACACAAACATATCTGTAAATACTAAACTACGCTATAATCCAAGCAACATGCAATTGACAGAGGAATAAAGTCATAGATCAGAAACAAACTAGATCCAGAAATAGACTGCAGTCTACACTGGGCACTAAATGCATGTAAAAGGTAGTGTTTTGATTCCGTGTAAAGAAGATGGTTTAATACTAAATGATGTAGAAATAACCGGCTGGCTATTGGGGTTGGGGAGGAATGTTAGATCTCAAACCTCACATCATAACAAAAATAAATTCCAGATGAAATTCTGGAGTGTGGAGAGGGTTGAGTCCTCTCCATCTGAAGTTAGAAAGGGCTAAGACCACACATTGCCATCCCCACCAACTCCAGTGATTGGGACGGTGACCCCTGTGTCCCATAGGGAGCCTGTCCTTGGTGTTGACAATGCACGTTCCATCCCCAGGTGGCCCCCAAACAAGCTTCGTGCACCTTGGAAAGTTAACATCACCAGGCCTCAATTTTCTCTCCCAGAAAAAGACTGAAGATGCAGTGGGATGACAAAGAACAGGGCTGCACCTAGTAAGCGCCCAGTGTTTGCAAGCATTATTTTTATAATTGTAGTTAATATGGGTCTTTGCTCTCCTCTGGCAGGGATGAAGCAAAACTAATGGGTAACCTCCAGAGAACATCCACCCCCTACACACACACACTCTGGCCATCAACTGCTTCCCATCTACCATTAACACACGGGCACTGGCCCCAACAGAAATAGCTGAAGCAAGGCTCCTGAAGTATCTCTCCCCAGGGCCCCTGCCCTCTAGCACTTCCACAGTTACTATTATTGTTCTGAAGCTCCAGCACTTTAGCACATGGCTATTTATGCCCCTTTGTATGTTTTTTTCCAAGGCTGTTACTCACTCTTTGTGGAAATCCAACCTGACCAGGTCTACTTGGAGCCTACCCTTTGCTAATGCATTTTCTTTCTAATAAAGATAAATTTCCACTAACTTAGAAAGATAAGAAATAATGCCTTGCTTGACCCTATCAAGTTAGACAAATCCCCATGTTATACTGTATTCTTTTAATTAGATCCTCAGGGATCTGTGAGATCTAAAAAAGATTTTCCATAAAGTGATCTCAGAAAAGCAGAAATTCTGACCCTCATCTGTTTTTGCCCTGTAACTGCAGACTCTGGTCCTCAGGGACCACCTATGGCCCTTAATGCATCTCACACTCCCCGCCCCTCGCCTGTCAGGCCTGCGTGGTCATTTCCTCGCCGTGCCAGGTGGGCACCATCCATACATTGACTTAGGAGCCTGAGGTGGTGGGTGGTGCCTTTCATCAGAAGAAGCTGATGTGACTCAGCTCCTGCTGTGACCAGGGACTATTCTCAGTTCTTTCCATGTGTACAGAGTATTAACTAAGTGTTTGAACTTCCTGGAACTTTTTATATAACTTCTTATTTTGAAATAGTTTAATATTCACAAGAAGTTGCCAAAAAAAAGTTCAGAAAGTTTTCTGTGGACTTTTCACCCAGCTTCCCCCAAAGATCAACTCATCCGTGACCACAGCTTATTGTCAAAACCAGAAACGGACATTGGTATACAGAAACCTCTTCACTCAGACACCACCCCGTTCAACTTTTGCCTGAACTGCTTGGATCTCAGTCTGCCTGGGCCCCTCCTGAGCTCTGTGCCGCCTTGGGAAGGTGCCTAACGTCTCTCTGCCTTGGTGTGCTCACTCATCATATGGGCTCAGTAATAGTACCTGCATCCCAGGATTGGGGGAGAAAATAATAAGATTAACTATCATTGTGAATTCTTACCGTGACCCTAGGAGGTTATTTGCCAACATGTCTGCTCTCTCTCGCCTTCTTGAATCCTCACTCTTTGCTATGAGACATCACCTTCCTTCCCTTTAAGAGGTAGAGCCTACTTTCTCAGTCTCGTCTCTGCATTTAGCTAGGTGAGACTTGTTTTGGCCAATGGTGGATGTTACAATAGTCCAGTTTTGAGTCTGTCTCATTTGGCCTTCTGTTCTCTCTCTCCTCTTCCCCAGAATACCATTTCCACTGTATGAATAACCCCATTCTAGCTTGCCTCATGAGGAAAGACAGGTGACCCCCATCACCCTGTCAAGCAGCCAAGCCCCAGAGGCAGAGCTGCCCAGCTGACCTGCAGCAGAGCGTGGACATGAGGGAGCCAGTCAGAGTCCAGAAGAATGGTTCAGCTGAGCCCAGCCCGTGTTGCCAACTTATTTATGGGAGCGGCATAAATGGGTGTTCCTTTAAGTCATTAAGTTTTCAGGGCTTGTTATGGAACTACAGATAACCGCTTCAGATAATATGATGAAAATACTAATAGTAATTACATAATTGGATTATGATGAGAATTAATGAGATAATACATGTGATACGTTTAGCATTCAGTGCACAAGAAACCCTCACTAAGTGTTAGTGGTGGTCCTTCTTGCTACCATCTTCCTCTTCCTCTTTCCCCACTGGATATGAGAGAAAACCAAGGCTTAGAGGGGTGTGAGAAGTTCCCCAGGAAGCAGCCAGGCTGGGCCCCAAGACTGGTTTGATTGGCAGCTATGTGCATTTCCCCGTAGGAAGCTTTCTCTGTCTTCCTCTGTCCTCTCCTCATTGGTATACCAAGTGCTAAGCAAACCTTCCTGAGTTCCAATAGTAACACGTGAGAATAGGGTCTCGCCCTTCCCCTGTCCCCTGTTGAGCTAGTAACCAACTTTCACATTGAAAGCTGGTAAACAGATACTTATGTATATCCATAGATTCATACACAAAGAAAAATGTTTGACATTCATACTTACTCACTGAAACCAAAACCAAATTAGAGTTTTGAAGGAAATTTTGCTTTTTTTTCAAATTCTTATCCCCTATTAACATATTCTAATAGTCCCGGGTTCACATCTCAAGGTACTAACAGGTTTCCCAGTCACTATTATTATCCTTGGGATAGTCCTGTTACTTGGAAGGCTGAGCAGAAGTCAATCTGAAAAATAACAGGAAATAACAGTTCTCAATAATCACTAGTCCTGCAGCACCGGGATCCTTTTTTTCAGGTAATGGCAAGGTGAGCAGAAGGTCGGTGTGGGGTCTCGTGGGAATCAACACACTGATGTCTAAAGTTGGCAGCACCCATTCAAAGCCTTCAGGGGAAAGACAAGAAGACAATGCCGCACTGCTGCCTGCCTTCTCCAATCACAGGTGTAGGATGAAGAGAAGTTTGGAAAGGGAACACGGAGGACCCGGATGTGCTAAGTTTCTATTTTCCATTTTGATGAAAACTCAATGATTTTTATTCTTTCATAGGCCAAGTGGAATCATAGCTACAGTGTAACTTTTACATACCTATGTTCACCTTCTTTTGAAAATTCAATCATGTGACTGCATGTACGGTCATTTTAAAAGTCATCAGTCCCATTCCAAGAACAGGGCCAAGAATCTTATGTCCCAGAGAGGGAACCGGAAAGCCAAACTCAGCCTGCTGGGGAGGATCCTTCAGCCACAGTGGGGATTCACGGAATCCTTCCCTGGAATGAAGGAGAATGTCATTCTGCAGATGGGGATAATGAGAGGTGCTGGGGGATCTCCAAATATTCACCTTTCTCCTTTTTAAACCAACATAACTATCTTCCCAGCCTCCCCTGAGGCCAAGAGTGAAGCACGTGACTAACTTTCTGTGAGGGGTAGGTAGGCAGAAGTTATCCGTGAGGCCTTTGCCCTTCTCCTTCCTCCTTCTTTCTTCCTGGAATGCAGATGTGATGGTTAGAACTGCAGCAGCCAGTTTTCAATGATTTACTAACTGAGCATCTTGAATCTCAGCCCAGGTGCCCTCACTTAGGAGTGGAAGAATTAGGAAACCTCCGTTTCCTCATCCATAAAGGTCATGTAACAAGACAGGTGCATTTTGTAGAAGTGGGAAGAGTAGAGGTAACATTGGTAGCCAGAGTAACAGCAGTATCAACAATTATAGGAATTACAGTAATGAAGTGGGCAGAGGACACACTTAAAGTACCGTCCTGAGGAGCCTGGACTTTATTCTATGAGAAGAACTGATTGAATGATCATGGAAAGTGACATGACTCTATGGAAGTTATAAGAAACCTCTGGATGGATTCAGTGTTGGGATAGAATTAACTGGATGCCAACCGTTACATTAAGGGGCAAAGAGTGTTAAATAAGAAGAACTACTATATGTTCAAAATGTAACTTGATGTCCTCAGTAAGGTCTGAAAGGGTTGAATGGAGCTCGAGGTTTATTCTAAAGGATGTCTGTCTGCCCTGCAGGGGTTGATTTAGCCCTGAACAGGGGCTATGTCACCCTTGTCCTTGATATTTCTTTGCAGGTGCTCTGGGCTTGAGTGTCTTCAAAACTCCCTAAAGTAGGGTTTTCCTGCACTTTCAGCATAAGTGCAGGCATGGTAATTAAAAAAAAAAAAGCACTATAGTTGGCCATGAACTTACCTCAACATTCTAAAGCATTTTAAATTCCAAGTGCAGCAACTGCAACTGATTTAGACATCAAATTACTTAGGTTATTGGCATTAGTAAAAGAAAATATTGTTTTAAAGTCATCTTTGGCTTCAAAATAGGGAACTATAATTTGTTCCCAATTTTGAAACTGCTCTGTATTCCACCTTCAGGGAAATGGGGTGTATGTGATTTGCTATGGAAATGTTCTACATAAAGACTGTAAGGCATTAGCAGACTTTGCTGAGTCTACATAAAGCCATTATTGAGCAGGAGGGTTTTTTTCTTCCAGTATTAAGATCTAATCAGAAATCCAAAATTACTATTTTTTTATAATTAAACAATTGTCCCAGCTGTTCAAAAGCATACTGAAGTATTTGGGCAGATCAACAAATATCAAACAATGCTTTTCCAAGTTCATGAGTCCTCAGACATTTGTGCTTGGAGCACTTTGGTGACTGGGGTGCTGGAGGCTTAGTTCCCTCTGCTCTTCTAGGGGGGCTGTCCTATCTGGTTCTACCTGGTGGTAGCTGAACTAGTTAGGCACCCTTTAGAAGCTCACTCCAAAGCCTGTGATCCCAGAAAGCAGAAGAGGGAAAACAAAGGGTTCACAGGACAACATTGGCCAACTGGTAGTCACTTTCTGGATTCAGAGGGACTGTAGACCTGAGGGTCTGTAGTGTCTGGGCCCAGGAGAGGGAATGGCCCTGTGAGCCATTCCTCAGGGCTCTGACTCCGAGGAAGGCAGCATAGGGTGGAACGGCCTTCTCAGCAGCTGTTTATTTAGAACTGATCTGACCCCAAAGAAGATTTAAGGCAACTTGCAAACACACAATTCACCTGTGTGAGAATCCAGCACTGCTGGATCTGGGGACAGCCCAGACTTGGGTTTTTACTAGCCAAGAATATCCTTGGGATGTCTCATGACCTCTATAAGCCTCAGTTTCTTTTTCTGTAAAATTAAATGAAATGGACCAGACCATCGCTGAGGTCTCTTCCAGCCTGATCCATGTGTTTTTCAAAATGTCCCACATAACCAAGAGATAGTCATTTGTAAGATTAAGTACAAGTGCCCGGAAGATGTCCTGCTATAAGTTGCCTCTTCATTCTTAAAACAAGGCTCTGAATTACTAATGACCTCATTTTATCGATTAAGATGCTGAGGGTACCAGAAACCTAAGGAAATGGCCCAAGGTTACTGATACTGTGAGGGCAAAGAAAAGACAAGTATATCTCAAAGCTGAAGATAAAAAGGAAAACACAGGAGAAACTCTTAATGAACCCATGGCTGCATCAGGATGAAGGAACAGGAACTTGAGGCTTGCATGCGGTGGTCTCTTCTCAGCTGTCCTAGGTGGACAGCTGTCACCCTGGTTGTAAGGTTACCTCCCTAGGAAGTCCTCGGGTCTGGCCCATAGGACAAAGTGAAGCAAACATAGAATGATCATGTAGAATGGGCTTTGGCCAGTAACTTGGCCCTGTCATTTTTCTGTCCTCTGCACTCTGCTTCTCTGGCCTTCAGCCTTGCATGGGTCGCTTTGTCAGGTCTGGGCCTTCTGGTCTACCACAGAATGGCCAAGGTAACTAACTATACGTAGAACCCAAGTGGGAGCCACAAAGGGAACTAAAGTCACGACAGGGGACCAGCTACTGCCTGTGGGGTGGGAATGCCAGGCCATCTTGGGGCTGGATCAGCCACTCCATGTCTGTATAACTAGCTGACCTGAGGAGGGTGGTCTTTCCTCTCCAGGGAATTAGGGCTGGTACTGGGAGAGGCACTGGGCTTTCTGCTAAGTGCCTGGAAATCCCATAGTAGTAAGATACTCTCTTGCTAAGTGTGGTCCTCCAGACCCACAGCAACTGCATTTCCAGGAAGCTGGTTAGACATGAAAAATCCCAGGACCCACAGCAGACCCTCAGAATGCTATTTGAGCAAGATTCACTGGGGCAGCGTGTGCACACGAATGTTGGAGATGCTCTGGAGTACAAAATGATTTATGAACATTAAAGCAGAGGCTTTCAGCTATTTAAAACATCCTCAGGTCTGCATCTCAAA
This sequence comes from Marmota flaviventris, assembly GCF_047511675.1. Lineage (NCBI taxonomy): Eukaryota > Metazoa > Chordata > Mammalia > Rodentia > Sciuridae > Marmota > Marmota flaviventris. The sequence continues at coordinate 12,727,983 of NC_092501.1, forward strand.
CTAGACCAATTAAAGCAGAATCCCTGGGGGTGGTGCCCAGTTTTGTGAGGTTTTTGAAGCTCCCCTGTTGATTTCAATGTGCAACCAAGGTTGAGAACCACTGATTTGGTGTAACCCTCACCCCTTCCCTAAATCAAAACCTGCAGTAGACATTTCTAGACCCGGCATTTCTAGACACTGCCACTGTGTGCCAGAGAACCCGCAAATCTCCCGTTAAAAGAGGAAAAGAACAACAGCAGAGTGAGTTTTTCACAAACATAAACCGATTCCCTTTAAAGGGTTGGCTCTTCTTCTGAAATTATGTCCTTACTATTTCCTTTCATCATCTTTAAAAATGCACTTGCTTTTATGAACAACTGCAGGCGTCCATCTTCTTCATTACAAATATAAAGAGCAAGAAACTCTATTTGACTCCCAGAATTTTAAAAAATAATCCAAAGTCTAAGAATCTCACCTCTAGAAAACAGGTTTACACACATCCGTGGATACATTCTGCATCCCTCACCCCACCACTACCCCACCTCCTCAAATGAAGACCAAAGTTGTCTGGGTAAGGTTGAAGGTCAAGAATCAGACCCGGGGCAGATGACTGCAGCCTTGAACACAGACATTCATTAGGAGGTAGACAGACGTGGAGTCCAGTCAGGTCAAATATGCACGTGCTGGGTTTTTAAAACAAAGGCAACATACATGATTAATAACCCAAACTGGCCATCTACACAAAGAGCTTCCCGGACTCGCAGGAGATCTGTGATTCCCCAACTTCAGCCGCCTCATCACTGAAGGGCTGGATAAACTTTAGATGATTATCTTTTCCTTTGTGTGGCTCTTTCAGGAGATCTGGGGCGAGGGGCCTGACAAATTTGCATTTCTAATAAGCTTCTGCTTAAAGGGATGTGGCTTGGCCAGAACCACACTTTGAGAGCCACTGTTCTAGACAGAGAAATTACTGGAAAAGATGGGAGTCATAAAGATATGTCTGGGGGTGTGTATATTTTTAGTTTAGTTTGTCTATCTATAGAATAGATTAGGGGTATCTCCAGCAGGAATAAGTCATTTGAAGGGAATGATTTACATTGTGGTGTGTGTGTGTGTGTGTGTGTGTGTGTGTGTGTACACATGCTAGCAGCAACCTATTTTCTGAGAACTCTTGGGTAGGTGGGTGGGGAATCTCAAATGTTAAGTAATTCCATAGGGGTGCGTTCTCCTTGGAGGCCTGAACCTAATGTCTTTGGACATCTCCTTGACATCCCCTACTTGGGGCCCTGATTCACAGACCAGCTCTAATAGACACAACCCTTCCAAAGGTCAGTTCTCTCAGCACCCCTCTGCCCAGCACTGACAACAGCCCTCCTAAATTCAGTAGAAGTGGAAACCCCCCCCCCCACAGCCCCACTCTGGAGCACACCTGTAACCCGATGGGATGGCGGCCCACCAGCCTCCAACCCGTTCTGGGAGAAATGAGACTATCTTTCATCAGCTATCTATCCTGTGGCCTCCACCAGGCTGCAGGATATGAGGGCCATTTAATTAGGCCTTGCACCACTCTCTGGTGTGAAAAGGCTCTCAAACGCTTTGATTCCCCACTGCTTCTCAGCAGGAAGTTGTTGGCGATAATTGACATAGGATTTCCTTGTTAACCAGCAGCAGACATGCCGGATTAAAGCGACAGAGATCTCGAGAAGAAAGTGAAAGAGATAAGAAGCTCGGAAGACTTCTGCTTATTTGGCACTTGAGGATGGGGAGGAAACAGCAATCACCCACTCAAGTGGCGACTCTAGAGTGGAAGGGCGTCCCCTTATCAGACCCATTTCAGCTTGGCTGATCAAAGATTGACTCCCCATAAAATCACATAGGCCTGGGGTTGGTTAGTTTATTAAGCGGTAGGTTTTAGGAATTATCACAGGTTTAAAGATGGATTGCAGTTTATGTGAAGGGGGAGAGGATTATCGGGTTTTCATCTTAACAATTATAAAATATCACAGCTGAAAGCTTGCTTGCAAATGACATAATTTTCCACTGCCAACTGAACAGGTCATTGTGAGGCTGCCTGCGCACACTCCCGAGGAGGGAGGAAATTAACTCTGGGGAGGACAGAGGGCGAGGGGCCTCCCGACGCCTCGTTCCACTTCGGAGCCGGTGCGATCTTATTTTGCCCTGTGCAGTTCCATAGGTAATTATATTTAATTTCTTACTGGGGCCGTTTAGGTCGGCTTGCATTAAAAGAGAGGGACGGGAGAAGCAACACACTGAGATGATTCTTACAATGCAGTTGTGATAAATGATACTGAAAGAGAGCCGCGTGAGTGGAGGGAAATAAACGTCTACTTCGGAGGACAGACAATTATTGTATGTCACTTAATAACTCAACCTTACAAGAGCACATGTGGCATTAATAAAGGGCTGGGTGCTGTAAAGGCATGTGAGGGGACTTCCCTTTGACAACTGCGTACAGGTCCTGGAACACTGGAGCCGTGACACAGGTTTGCAGTTCTGCTCGCCTGTGATTTTGACCGTGGGTCCGTGTTTCAGATAAATAAATGCGTAATCACATCTTCACCAATTTGGAAAGATGTCATTTACTGATTTTTATTTTTGTTAGTTTTTGGTGGTGTTATTATCGATGAAAGAGGTACTTATCTGTGACAGAGAATTTAGGAAATAGAGCAACATGTTAAGAATGAATAAAAATCATCATCCCTCCACCCAGTGGTAAGCAGTGATAAAGCCCTGCAGGTTCTGTTGCTACATGTATACAAATATGTAACTTCTAATGAAAGCAGGCTCACTCCTAGTATTCTTAAAGATATTTGATTAACTCAATAAACCATGAATTTTCCCTATATTTAGGAAATACTATTTGATGATACGGTTTTGAATTGTGGCATTAGGTGTGTTAATGTAATTTACTTGGATAATACCCAGAAGTGGGTCATTTACAGTGCTGTCAGTCTTTTGCCACCACACTCGACGTGGAAATGACCAGCTCTGGACACAGGTCTTCATGCATGTGTCTGGCTGCTTCCTTGGCAGAGTTAGGACTAAAAGCAGAATTTCTGGCTCAAAGGGTGTGGGCATTTTTAAGGATACTGATAGCTTCTTAAATTTGCAGATTTTCAACCTAGTTTAAATGGACTTTTTGGAGTTGGAGTCAACAGCACTTTGTGTCATCCATCGTGAAACGAGAGCAGATGAGAGCAGACATTTCATCAAAAGCTGATCACTCATTCTGTCGGCATCCGTCGGGTTCTTTCATTCTGATCTGACCTTTTGCAGTTAAGCGCTGTGACAATGACAATAAACAGTGGTTCCATCATCGAGTTAATAGGGTACAAACTCTGAAGATAATCATGTCAATGCTAACGACTCACACACTTACATGGAGAACACATCTTTTATCCGAGAAGTTCAAGTTCCTCTAAGAGCACCAGCCAGTAGATTCATTATCATTCACAAGTGCAAAGGGAATTGGATGAAACAACAACAACAAAAACTAGAAACCTTTAAGGCAAACTGAACCAGAGGCAGGGAGGGGAAAGATGGGAAGTGGATTTCAATCCAAGGCTTTTTAACAAAGTAACCCCCAGGACTTGATCTTTCTCTTTTTCTTTTTCTCTGCAAAAAAGACTGAGCTTGTCAACTGTCAAGTCTTTGAGAATCTGTCTTGAAACAACAAGTAAACGTCATCTTTGCTCTCTGCCCTGAACATCACTCTTGTTCAAGAGGGGTTCCAGGTATGAAAAAGTCTATTTGCTCCGCTTCTCTGGAATGTTCAGTTTGCAGGTGGCAGAGTGGCTCTGGGTCATGATATTGTCCCTGAATAAAAGAAAGTGGTCTGCAAAGAATTCTTCCTTCTAAAGGATTTTTCTGCACACTTTGTTCATGAATAGGTTGCGAAAAAACATGCTCTTAATTAATCCATAGCTCTTTGGAGAAAAAAAATATATATCTAAAATAAAAGATACTCTTTTCTATCCACCCATCTGTGGAATAGGTAGACTTTTCTTTCTATGTAGTAATGAATGTTAAAGAGACTCTTAATTGACCCATGGTTTCTTAAAATATATAGCTATGAAATTATTCTTTAAAAACCCAATACGGACATTGTCTCTCGGATTACATATTACAAGCAATATTTAAATGTTCATTATTTTGCAACCACTTATATTTTCTCACCTATAAACAAAGTTGAAAAAATGGTTGCTTTACTTCTCAGCACCAGAGACTGAAGCTCATGATGTCAGATGGCACTGAGCCTGAACACAGAGATCCAAGAGCTAGGAAATAGCCTGTTTCTATCTGGGGAAAAATAAACTGGCATGAATTTATTCATCCCAAATTTTCTTTTCTTGTTCTTTTTAGTTTGAGTAATCCCTGATTATTTTTTAAGGCACATGCACTGAAGGCTTTATCCACAGTGAAGCCTACTGGACTGCAAGCACTTATAAATTGTGCTCCTGTAACAGTAACCTTGACTTTCAACACTTTTACCCATCTGAATGGCTGAAAAGCAACCAGCCTCCTTGTCGCCCCCACCCCACTCCTGCTGATGGGAGAGACTTAGAAATCATGTCAGCAGTGGAGGCTGCTTTGCTCAGAGAAACATCTGTCCAGGGGAGGCGGGCAAACCAGGACATCAGGAACTGAAATGAAATCAGCAAGCACTTTGCCTTCCTGGTCCGTGTCTGGATGGTGCGTTGAGGAGAATTGTCCCTAGACCCCCTGTAAATTAGGGTGCAGAAATCAGAGACAAATGGATCTTGTTGTAATCATTTTCTCATTACCATCTTGGGAAATTTCCAGCAAAGATCTGAGAAAATAACGCAATGCCCCTGATGCTGGTAATATAATGTCCGACTCGCAGTTCCAGCTTTCACAGTACCGTAGAGGTGAATGAAAAACAAATTTCGGAGCTCAAGTTGAAAACTGTATCTATAAAGAGAATCCAGAGAAGGCCAGGCAGCTCCTTCTAAATGTCAATGGTCAGTCCTGCTATTCCAAATATAGAGCAGTTTGTACTTTCAATCTTTTATACAGAAATCCAGTCCAGTACTCAAATCTTTGTAACTTCCCTTTGGGGCCCCAGAAAGCAAGATATGTTTGAAAAATCCTTCCATCAAGAAGGGCCTGAGAATTGCTTTTATTTGTTATGAAAATGCAAATTTTTCATCGACAAGAGAAAGGGCATATATAATGACATGATGCATGATCTCTATATAAAAAATCAAGATCATGTATGTATCATATATATTATATGATTTGTAAATATAATGAGATGTTAAATATATATGTATGTGCACACACGCGCACACACACACACACACAAGTGACATGAGTGAGTGTTTCTCAATCCTTCTGAAGGCTGGCTAGTGAATTCTTCTGCAGGGCTGCTGGTACTTGTTCAATAGTCCAAGCCAAGAGGGCACTCTCAAAGGTGAGCTCCTTTTCTTAACACCATAATGAAAGTCACTCACATGTATCAGGGGCTTCCTCTGTTATATCACACATGGCTTTAAGTGTTTTACAAATAAATAATCCTCATGCTACCCTATGTTCGAAACAAATTTCCAAAAGTATAAGTCTTCATTTTCTCATTTCTTTAGAAATAAGCATTTATTAAGTGTCTACTATCAGTCAGACCCTGTACTGGGTGCTGAGGAGTTGGAAGTGGAAGACACTGAACAAAGGTAGGGGAAATAGACCTATTAAAAAACTAGTAGATCAGAGCAAATCAGAAGGGAGGGAGAAGAGCTTTTAGACCAAGGGCTTCTGACCAGAGGGACTACAGGCGGGATCCCCACTCTGTCCTTCTATTCTGGTGGTTGGGTGACCTGTGTGGCTTCTCTAGTCCTGGGTTGCCTAACTGTGAAGTGACCTTCATGATACTGGCGTCACAGTTGTTGCAAGTATTAAAAGATACCTACATGTCACCCTCAGAATGAGGTACTGACATCCAGCAGGTACATAATAAATAGTTCCACCTCTCGGCATTATTATTTCTGTTAGTACTCAAACAATCTAATCTAAGAAAGTATTGTGGAATTACTAAACGATTTCAGGGCAAGAAGTTTCTATCTCTAATGTCAATCTCACTCCTCACAGACTTTTCCAGATTTTCTAGCAGTTTCCAAGAGTCCTCTGCAGCCCAGGGCTCATCAGTGACAGACAGCTGCTTCTCGAGTGTGCAGACAGAGTGTTCCGTGCCGGCCTTCCCGGCAGGTAATGCTGTCTCATTTCTGAGATTATATATTTTGGGTATTGTTGTTGTTGTTATTTTCAAATTTCATGAGTGTGTTAAATGTCCTTTCTTTATAGATTGAAGACAACAGGTAACGTTCATGGAGGGATAGTAACGAGTTTGTCCATCCTATTTAGAATCCCCCTCTTTCAATCTTGAAAAAATGATTTTATTTCTTCCCAAAGTCTGGGCACCACCAGATTGCCCACAGTATCCTTTTTAGCAAAAGCAAAAGTCAACTCGGGTCCTAGAAAAAAGTGCATCTCAGGAGTGTCTGTTTTCTTTTCTCCGTGGCAAATAGGGCTTTCGTGATGCCTCTGAGTAAGATTGGTTTTGCTAATTGATGCATCTGCTTTTAATGTCTTAAGTGCTGGGATGGAACAGACATATTGTCCGTGGTCTGGGTTTTCTTAAATAGCCAGAAGTCTCCATGATCAAGACAAGCAACCATCTAATAGAGAAATAACTCCAAGACAAAGTGCTGCGGCTGCCCGCTGTCGCCTTCCTGACAACCTATAAATGGTCCATATTGATGAAGTGAACGAGACCCTCTCTGGTCATTTTCAACTGGAAACTAATAACCCCCGTCATGATATCAGGCATGCAATAACCTCCGTTAAAACTAGGTTCATCAAATAAATCACTCAGGAATTTTTCTATTTCTTTCTGTGGACACATTGCACATCTGCTCAATGAAAGGAGGAAAGAAGCAATATTTCTTTGATCAGGATTTTTATTTTTAATAATCTTGTATCTGTCCCCTGGGATGCTATCTTTTCAAGTGGGTGCAGATAGTACATCACTTTCTAATGAATGTGGAGAATTTATGAATCGAAGCTATAAAACCAAATATGAAGGATTTTAGTTTATCTTAATCTATATTTTACATTGTCATGAGAAAATAAACCGGACCACAAAGCTGTATTGTGCCCAGTTCACTAAATCTCCTGATCTCTCACGACCTCCTCAATGTGTTCCATTTGTGGCCACATATGGGAGAGGGATACACACAGATGATTGCTTTGTTCTTTTTTTTTTCCCCACCATGTCTAAATACATGTTCCACTTTTCAGACCCTCTTGGTCGCAGACAGCAAGGGCTTGGCCAGTGCTTCAGATGTCAGCCTGGGTGATACTGTCCTATGTTAACATCTTACGGAGTCTGTTGATACTTTCTAAGCATTGGGTGAAGTTTGAAATTTGTAGAATGGTCACGTTTGTCATCCTGGGTCCTGAGGATCTTAAAAGACCTAGGTCAGCTCCCTGAGTCTTGGGGAATTATGGATAGAACACGTCTCCCGTGTGAAATAGTGGGAGCTGCAGAGCCTGCTAGGGAAGCTCGGCTCTCCTGACTACCTGATAAAAAGGGGATGAAAAGACAAGGCCTCCAGTTTATTCTCGCTGGCTTCTCCTACCCTACAGCAAGGAGCCTATAATATGGATAAGGAGGGCACAGGACTAGGGTACAACAGACCCAAGTTCAAGTCCCAGCTCTCCATCTGGCTGTGGTATGGCAGGACTATCACATCAACCTTGAACTCCTCATTGGTGAGTTCAACATAACAGCACTGACCTGGTAGAATGATTACAAGGGATTCATAGAGTTAAGGTTTCAGAGCCATTCGGTACCTTGCCTGCTATATAGCAGGTGCCTAAAAAGTGTTAGTTTCCTTTCTCTTCCTGGGTTCAAAGCCTGGCCTTGCAACTTGCTAACTCTGTGATCCCGAGCATGTTACATAACCTCTCTGACCTTCAGTTTTCTCTTCTGTAAAATAAAACACTATTATCAGATGTGCCTTGTAGGATTGCTATGAATGAGGTAATGGGGAGTAAAGCACATAATAGGTGTTATTTACTATGGTTCAGTGCCTGATACATAGTAGGTGTTATTTACTATCATTTATTACTGATACTTTTCCTTATACTGTTATTTCTGTTTCTATTTCAATTTTGCCATGGCTTTTTCTCTTATTTCTTTTTCTTGGGTTTCTATGTTTTCCTCTGGAAAATGAGAGGATTGGGCTAGACACTCCTCCATCCCTTCTCGTTCTCAGCTGCCATGGTTCTGTATGGAATAACATTTGCAGGAGCCATTTACCATCTCTGCATCACTAGGCAGTGAAAGAAGGTAAGTTTTCTAATTGGCGTTTCCTACCAATGTTTTTCCCTCAAAAACATAGTAAAAAGCATTTGTTGAATGTCTGCTATGCACCTGGAATGTTGTTTGTAAAGTGAATTTTCCAGTTTGAAATAATTATAGATTTACAAAAATGTTGCAAGAAATGCAGATTTTGTATGTCCCCTTCGCTGGGTTTCAGTTCCCACTACTGTTACCACCTTACATTACCACAATGCATTTGTCTGAATGGAGAAACCAGTGCTGATAGACAGGTAGAGCATCCCTAATCTGAAAATCTGAAACCTTCCCAAGTCGGAAGGTTTCTGAGCACCTGGCTATGTTGCTACTAACTGAACTCCAGACTTCATTTGGATTCTACTAGTTATTTTCATTATGTTCTTTTTCTGTTCCAGAAAAAAACAAAAACTAAAAAACTTTGTCCATTTCTCAGTCTTGTCTTGTTTTCCGTGACCTTGACAGTGTGGAAGAGTGCGGGGGTTTTGTAGATTCTCTCTCAATTTGAGTTTCTTCTGATATTTTGCTCATTATTAGACTCTGGCTGTGTGAGGAAGAAGGTTGAAGAGCTGAGTGCTCACCTCCTCACATCAGCAGGCCCTTCATGTACCCATGGGAGGTGGCGGGGTCGCAGTCGCATGCCTGTGGTACCGTAGCCCCAGGTTATCCGTTCCGCTTTGGGGATATTTGAGTTGTTTTCAGCTTTTGGTGATTATGAATAAAAGCTTGTGGACACTTTTTTTTTTTTATGTGAACATTCAGTTTTTCTTTCACTTGGGTAAGTACCTGAGAATGGTGGCATTGTTGAGTGAAGTCACAAGAGTGGATTTCACATAACAAGAAACTGCCAAACTCTTCCAAAGCACGTGTAGCATATTTTTTAATATTTTAAAGTTATTGACAGACCTTTATTTTATTTATTTGTATGTGGTGCTGAGAATCAAACCTAGTGCTTCATGCATGCCAGGCAAGCATGCTACCACTGAGCCCCAACCCCAGCCCCCGTGTAGCGTTTTCTATTTCAACATACAACCAATGGGAATTCCAGTTCTCCACATCTGCCGGTGCTTGACATTATCAGTGTTTTTCTTTTCAGTCATCCTAGTAAGTGTACAGAGCTCTAATGATAGTTTTAGCTTGCATTTTCCTGATGGCTAACAATGTTGAGTGTCTTTCGTAACCTTATTTGTACTCTTTGTCTTCTTCAATGAAGTTTCTACTCACATTTTTCCCAGTTTTTAAAAGCAGGGTTTTTTTGTTTTTTTGTTTCCTTGTTATCGAGATTTGAAAGTTCTTTATATGTATTTGATCCACCAGTCCTTTATTAAATGTGCATTTTTCAAATATCTTTTCCCTAAATATATGGTGGATTTTTTTCATATTCTTACATGTCTTTAAAGAGTGGTTCTTAATTTTGATGATGCCAAATTTTTCTTCTTGTATAGGTCATGCTTTTGCTGTTGTATCTAAAACATATTCAATACCCAATGTTCCAAGATGCTTTTACAATGTCTCTGAATAGTCTTGAAGCTTTATGTTTTATATTTATGTTTACGAGACATTTTGAGTCAATTCTTACATAGAACGTGAAGCATGGATTGACGTTCTGCTCAGTACATGAATATTGGATTGTTCCTGCACCTTTTACTGCAGCGACCAACCTCTCACCATCAAATCGCCTTTGCACCTTTGTCAGAAATCAATGGGCCGCATGTGTGTTCCAGGGCCCCCACCCACCCCACAATCTCGTTCCCTGTCCTTTCTGATTGTTTGCTGTTCGTAGCTTTGTTTGCATTCAGGCCTGGCTCCCTGGCCCCTTTCCAGGTAAGCAGACCTAGCTGGACACAGCCAGCTTCTCACTCCTAAGCCAGGACCCACACCTGGATCTCACTGTGTCACTCTTGGCCATGGAAGACATCAGTCCAAATTTTAGTTCAATGACCATTCTCACCGCTGAAGTTCCAAAAAGCATGGTTTAGAAAAAAATTTAAAAACAAAACACACGATGCCACGATATTGTGGATGACATGGTTCCATGTGGCCCTGCGTGGGAAAGAGGTAGGAACGTGAGAGTGGCGTCAGGAGGGTCCACACTCCCTCGCCTGCCTTCGATGGCCCGCTGAAGACACTGAAGGCCCTGCCTCCCTCTGAGCAATCGGGGGTGGAGAGCTGCACCCTGTGAGGGTGACTGGTGATGATTACCGTTGTCTTGGGGTGCTGGAACACAACACCACAGAGGGCCTCAAAACTCTTGTTGGCCTCATTATTATATTCAGAAAATTGGGCCTTTTAAATTTAAACATTGTGACCCATGTAACATCGTTTGACTTGATCTAGCTGGACTGTGTAGAGAAGCACCGTCTATATATGCCTGCATTTTACAAATAGTGTTTATCGATAGTTTTCTTTTTTTCTATCGCAAAGGTACTATTCTATAATTTAACAAAAACACAGTATTAATATATATATTTTTTCTTCATGAAAATAAGCTAGGCCAGATAGCTTCAAGTAAGAATTAATGTATCATCTCAGACCTTGAAATCCAGTCTGTGGTCCAGAGCAAATCACCCCATGGAGCCCCATTCTAAAGGGGAGGCCCTCCACATCTAAAGAAATAACAGGGTGTTTTAAAATCATAAAACCTTCAAATCTCTCCAGTTTGGACTGATGTTAAAGATACATTTTATCCTCCCCAGCCTGGAGGAGCCCTGTGACAACGTGTCTCTGCCTGGCATGAATTTGCCTGTACTGGGAGATACAGCATGTTTTCTGAAATTTAAGCATTTTCAATAAGAA